>NC_135737.1:49312930-49657930 GCF_041903045.1 Epinephelus lanceolatus
ATTTATCACTGTGTTTAGTGTTTTATATATTTCTATTTATATGTATTTATCACTGTGTTTAGTGTTTTATATATTTCTATTTATATGTATTTATCACTGTGTTTAGTGTTTTATATATTTATGTTTATTCATCACTGTGTTTAGTGTTTTATATATTTCTATTTATATGTATTTATCACTGTGTTTAGTGTTTTATATATTTCTATTTATATGTATTTATCACTGTGTTTAGTGTTTTATATATTTCTATTTATATGTATTTATCACTGTGTTTAGTGTTTTATATATTTCTATTTATATGTATTTATCACTGTGTTTAGTGTTTTATATATTTCTATTTATATGTATTTATCACTGTGTTTAGTGTTTTATATATTTCTATTTATATGTATTTATCACTGTGTTTAGTGTTTTATATATTTCTATTTATATGTATTTATCACTGTGTTTAGTGTTTTATATATTTCTATTTATATGTATTTATCACTGTGTTTAGTGTTTTATATATTTATGTTTATTCATAACTGCGTTCAGTGTTTTATATATTTATGTTTATTCATCACTGTGTTTAGTGTTTTATATATTTCTATTTATATGTATTTATCACTGTGTTTAGTGTTTTATATATTTATGTTTATATTTATTTATAACTGCGTTTAGTATTTTATATATTTTTATTTATTTATAACGGCGTTTAGTGTTTCATATATTTATGTTTATATTTATTTATCACTGCGTTTAGTGTTTTATATATTTATGTTTATATTTATTTATAACTGCGTTTAGTATTTTATATATTTATATTTATTTATAACTGCGTTTAGTGTTTTATATATTTATGTTTATATTTATTTATCACTGTGTTTAGTGTTTTATATATTTATGTTTATTTATCAGTGTTTATTGTTTTATATATTTATGTTTATATTTATTCATAACTGTGTTTATTGTTTTATATATTTAACAAATTAAAAAATCTTAATAAATTGACTAAATTAAAACCTTTATACAAATTATTTATATTAATTATAAGTAATGGTTGACAGATGATAAATTATCATATTTATAAAATTAAATCACTGATTGTTTCTTTATGAATTTATTTAACGCTGTGTGATGAAGAGGAGGAGGAAGACTCACCTGATCCACAGACGACAAAGATGAAGAGTGCGAGCAGCCAGGGACCCACACCTTTGTCCTCAGTGATGTTCCTCTGCGCGCGCGCACACACACACACACACACACACACAGTAATTATAATAACAATAATCAATCAGGAGTTCCTGTGATGTCATCACATTCTTCATCTCCACTCTGCGTCACAACAGTTGATTAACTGTTTGTTAATCTGATCCAATCAAACTGATTGATCTGTCTGATCAGAAGAGACAGTCATCAGTACAAAGTTTGATCACCATCATCATCATCATCATCATCATGACTCTGACTGAGGACTTCCTGTTGGACATCATGGACCCAGAGACACATTGATCAATAAAGAAATCAGTGATCGATCACTCTATTGATCAGCTTCCTGTCAAACGATGACATCATCAAATAGATTTAAATATAAACATTCAATCATGTAGTGAAGTGATGAAACAGGACTTCCTGTTGTCCCTGAAAACCGTCAACTGGGACCGGACTGGGTTCACACTGAGACAGGACCGTCCCCAGTCTGAACTGGTGTCCTAACACCAGGCTGGTCCCAGTCCACAGGCTGGTCTCCAGTCTGGTCCCAGTCCACAGTCTGGACCTGGTCTGACCTGGTCCTGGTCCACAGGCAGGACTGAGCAGCTGTTGTTAAACTCACCGTTGACTTGGCCACGTTTCCTCTCAGAGTGATGTTCTTGCTGTGTTTCTCGTTCGCCATGCGGATCCTCTGTTTGGCCACCATCTTGTCTTCTTCTTCTTGTATTGTAGTTTTGATTTTTAATTCAGTTGTAGTTTGTTTGTTTGTTTGTTTGTTCTCCTGCTGCTCGGTGTGTCGGTGCTGACGGACTGGGAGCTCCTCTCACTTGTCTACGTACTCAAAAAGACGAAGCCCCGCCCCCTCAGCCCGCCGCTTCCCCTTCAAAGTTACTGCGTGTCAAAATAAAACTTCCGGCATGAGCTTTCAAAATTAAATCTCCTCATGCCAAACGGTGGAAGAAGAACTCAGAAATATAAAATATACTTAAAACACAGTGTTTATTTAAAGTTCTGCTTCAGTAAAACTACAAAAGCGTTAGCGTTAAGATACATACAGAACATACCGTACTCATGAGCATCAACGGGTTCAGCGTCAGCTCTTCATTTGGGTTAATTCAAAATACTATTAAAGTAAAAGTATTGTCAGCAATATGTAACTTACTTAAAGTACCTGCAGAAAAAGTACTCAATGTGCAGAATAATCTAAATGATGTTATTGATGTATTAATGTGTTGATCAGCTCATTTTAATAACTTCATATCCTGCTGAGTAGTTTCATTTACATCATCAATACATCATCATTGATTACTGATTATATTTTGTATCAATAATCTGAATGTGTGAAGGAAGTAAAACTGTCAGAAAAATGCAGCGTAATAATGATGATAATAATGATAATAATAATACTTCAGTAAAGTACTTCACATTTTTACTAGAGTAACTGAGTAAATGTATTTTCATCACTGAATATTTGACACACTACATTCCACCGTGCTTTTACTTTGAAAAGGGAAGTCACGTCACTCCGCTCTGTGAGAGCTTGACGCAGCTGTTGAACTTTAAACGAAAATAAAATCAAACTTTTTCTTGTTTATTGAAAATATCGCGTGTTGTTCGCGATGAGACGTCACAGTCTGCGTCACAATAAAATAACAAAACCTTTTTAAAATGTTTTTCTGTGACGTGTTCGAGAAGAGAGCAGCCTGTATGCTGATGTGGCACTGAGAGTCCCGCCTACCTCGGACGCATTTCCGGGAAACGGCTTTTCTTCTTCCGGCACGCGTAAACATGGCGCCCATCATGCCGCTGCTAGCAGGTGGGCAATTTTATTTTTCTAAAACTCTGTTGTTGTGATTTTGAAATGTTTACCGACATATTACCGAACAATCGATTACCGACCGACGGTCAGAGGTCAGACAGTCGGCTGTCATTCGCTTCCGGTCTTTTAGATTAAAGAAATATGCCGCCAAACTCGGTGTAAAATCTGGCATGTTTTTGTTGATGTGTTTTAACAGAGTCGTGTACGTCCTAAAAGAAAAGTTGAGACTTATTTGAATCAACAGAGTCTTGTGAATAATTCGACACAAATAAAATCCACAAGTAACAAAGCAGCAAGATAATTCATCCTTATAGGCTGATGACAGTTCGCCTGTCTCAGGAGAGGAGAAAAAAGTGATGAGCTGATATAAACAGTGAAAAGCCGCTCGAGTTATGGCTGTTTGAAACATCATATTGACGCCGAATTAAAGAGTCGAATTGGTCGATACAGGAAATGTCTCCAGATTCATTTTATGTGACAGGCTGCTCAGTCTGTAAACATGGATACTACGAATTAGATCATTTCCTTATTGGGTTAGGCCGACCTGTTAGCAGCCAGTGACGGTGAGAGAATATATATGACACCAAACTCTAAACTGTTCTGGGTCTGTCTGGTCCTTTGGAATAAATGTTAAACCAAAGTCAGTGTGAAATCTGGTGTGTTTTAGTTGATCTGTTTGACATGAATCAGCAGAGCCGTCTGTTAGCTGCAGTGAGTCTCCGCCTGTCATTGTCAGTCTCTCACTGTAGCAGAAATAAAGTGTGTGTGTTTCATCTGAGCCGAATTAAACAGTGAAACACATGTGTTCAGAAGCCGCTCACCGCGTGACTGTACGTGGAAGAGTTATGGTTGTAAACACAAACAATTTAACATTCATGAGATTTCTTAATGAGGTTTGGCCTTCATTTTGTACATCAGAGACAGAAGCAGTGTCCTGACTGAGTGTAAAGTTCCTGCCTGGAATTGTTTCTGCCATATGACGTGCAGCTTCAGTCTGCGGCTGCGCTCTGTGTGTGTCACAGTTGATCCAGTCGATATCTGATAATCAGTATATTGATGATGAGACTTTGAGCTGATATAAACCTGACTCATGTTTTAGTGCGTGGATCTGATGGCACGTCTCTGCTCTGTGGTCCTCCATCATGTCAGCCGCACTCAGCCTTCACCAGGTAACCATAGCAACGCTCTGACACCTCCATGGAGTTATTGTATTGATTGATATATCTATTGGTATTGACCAGGTGTGTGCGTGTGTGTGTGTGTGTGTGTGTCTCTCTCTCTCTCTCTCTCTCTCTCTCTCTCTCAGGGACCCGCGGCCCAGCAGGTGTGTCACCTTCAGCAGAGACGGCACGCTGTTCGGATGGTGCAACGGACACAAGTAGGCCTAACTACACAACAATTAATTAACAATTAACTATTATGAATAACAACAACAACAACAACAAAAATGATAATAATAATAATAATTATGTCAGATGATAAACTTAAAGGATCAGTTCACCAGACATCAGAAGAGATCAGTCAGTTCTAATGTCTGTCTGTCTCTGTCTCTTTCTGTCTGTCTGTCTCTCAGTGTCTCTGTGGTCAAATCTTCAGATGGCTCCATCGTGTCGACCTTTGACCTCCCAAAGACATCTCTGCTGGACTTCTCCCCTCTCAACAATGTTCTGGTCACCTGGCAACCATACAGCAGTAAGACTCTAGAGGTCACGAGAGGACAGGAGAGAGTGAGATGACAGGAGACAGAGGACAAGAGACACTGAGAGCACATGAGAGGACAGAAGACAGTGAGCGGACAGGAGACAGTGAGAGGACATGAGAGGACAGGAGACAGACTCAGATTTATCTTTTATAGTGAAACTGAAGTTACAGTAACTTCCTGTTTACGTAGCTGACTGCTCCTGATTGGACGGTGCAACAGATGTGTCCTAGCAATAGACTGACACATCAGGGACATCCTTACTGAGAAGTGTGTGTGTGTGTGTGCGTGTGTGTGTGTGTGTGTGTAGAGGCTCAGGACAGCTCTCAGGGTGAAGCGAACCTCCAGCTGTGGGATGTTCAGAGCAGTCAGCTGATCAAAGCTCTGTATCAGAAGAAGGTGGAGTCATGGTGAGGAGACACACACACACACACACACACACACACACACATACACACACACCTCATACTGCAGCTCTGCACTCTGATTGGCTGCAGGTGTCCCAGCTGGTCGGACGACGAGAAGATCTCAGTGAGGAGCGTCAACAACGAGCTGCACTTCTATGAGAACAATGACTTCAGTAAGTAGACACAGCCCAGCCCTCTCCCAGGTCGTAGACAGAGGTCAGTTCTCTCCCAGGTAATAGACAGAGCCCAGCTCTCTCCCAGGGTTTAGACAGAGCCTTATTCTCTCCCAGGTCATAGACAGAGCCCAGCTCTCTTCCAGAGTTTAGATGGAGCCCAGGTCATAGACAGAGCCCAGGTGACACTGTGTCTCTGTCTTCAGGTATGATCTCTAACAAGCTGCACATGCAGAAGGTGTCGGACTTCGTGTTGTCACCTGGAGGTCAGCCCAGTAAGGTGAGGAGCCGCCGTCCTGCACCAGCACAGAGACACAGTTGTAGGTTCAGACCTGATCCTGGTCCTGTTTGTCCCCCGCAGGTCTCCGTCTACGTCCCAGGCAGTAAAGGAGCGCCCTCGTTTGTGCGTCTGTACCAGTACCCGGTGTTGGGAGGACCCACTGCCGCGCTCGCCAACAAGAGCTTCTTCAAGGCCGACAGAGTCAGCATGCAGTGGAACAAGAAAGGTAGGAGAGTCCTGGAGGTCCTGGAGGTCCTGGATTATGTTTAATGTCCTGTTTGTATGAATCTCATTAACGATGAGTCGTTCTCTCAGCCTCTGCAGTTCTGGTGACGGCGAGCACTGAGGTGGATAAAACCGGAGCGTCATATTACGGAGAGCAGACGCTTCATTACCTCGCCGTGAATGGAGAGACGGCTCTGGTCCAACTGCGTCAGTACTGTGATTACTCTCATCATATAGTACTCTGTATCCAGAGTACTCTCTGGGTACTCCGTGTAGTAACACTACTCCTGTGTATTTATGTATTTATAATCTGTCTGTGTGAACACAGCAAAGAATGGTCCGATCTACGATGTGGCATGGAGTCCAAACTCAACAGAGTTCTGCGTGGTGTACGGCTTCATGCCGGCCAAGGCCACCGTCTACAACCTCAAGTGTGACCCCGTGTTCGACTTTGGAACCGGACCACGAAACGCTGCCTACTACAGGTGAGAACACACCTGTCCTGTGCTCAGAGGAGACGTCGGAGCTGCATGTCTCCTGATGTCCACCAGAGGTCAGGACCAGGTTCTGGTTTTTGTTTGAGGTCTAAGAGTTGTTGAGGACGAACAGGGGGGCTGATACAATCTCTGAACCCATCAGCTATCATCTGACAACGATTTAGGTTGTTGTTAGCTTTGTTAGCCGGTCGTAGACCTCTTCATTAAACTCTGTCCCCTGATGGGACTGTACATTGAAGACAGCCTTGACCCGGACCTCGGACGAGTCGTGGTCAGACCGGTAGCTGATGTGTTTAGAGACAAGCTTTCACCTTCTTCATGATGAACCAGGTGGTTCCAGACACCTGACTATGTCCTGGTTTCAGTCCTCAAGGTCACATTCTGGTCCTGGCCGGCTTCGGGAACCTGCGGGGTCAGATGGAGGTCTGGGACGTGAAGAAGTACAAACAGGTGAAGAAGAACAGCAGCAACACAAACACGAACATCACCAGGAAGTGATGTTGAGTCATCTGAAAACAGAACATAGAACTCTGAGAGGCCCGGCAGTGGAGCCCTGTGGAACACCACACTCACCAACAGTTACTTTAACCATAGAACCACACAGGGCTCAGCGAGAGGTGCTGCTGAAACAAAACATTGTTCAGAGTTCCCGTTTCCTCCAGTTCAGCTCCTCAGAAATCTTCGACTGATGTTTGGTCACAGACGGTGTAACCTGCACATCAACAGGTACACTGAGTCAGCGATGTGTTCAGGTACACTGAGTCAGCGATGTGTTCAGGTACACTGAGTCAGCGATGTGTTCAGGTACACTGAGTCGGCTGTGATTGGTCAGAGTATCATGTGATTGGTCAGAGTGTGCTGTGATTGGTCAGAGTGTCGTGATTTGTCAGAGTGTACTGTGATTGGTCAGAGTGTGCTGTGATTGGTCAAAGTGTACTGTGATTGGTTAGAGTGTGCTGTGATTGGTCAGAGTGACTGTGATTGGTCAGAGTGTGCTGTGATTGGTCAGAGTGTCATGTGATTGGTCAGAGTATGCTGTGATTGGTCAGAGTGTCATGTGATTGGTCAGAGTGTGCTGTGATTGGTCAGAGTGTGCTGTGATTGGTCAGAGTGTCATGTGATTTGTCAGAGTGTCATGTGATTGGTCAGAGTGTGCTGTGATTGGTCAGAGTGTGATGTGATTGGTCAGAGTGTGCTGTGATTGGTCAGAGTGTGCTGTGATTGGTCAGAGTGTTCTGTGATTGGTCAGAGTGTCATGTGATTGGTCAGAGTGTGCTGTGATTGGTCAGAGTGTGCTGTGATTGGTCAGAGTGTTCTGTGATTGGTCAGAGTGTCATGTGATTGGTCAGAGTGTTCTGTGATTGGTCAGAGTGTCATGTGATTGGTCAGAGTGTGCTGTGATTGGTCAGAGTGTGCTGTGATTGGTCAGAGTATCATGTGATTGGTCAGAGTGTGCTGTGATTGGTCAGAGTGTTGTGATTTGTCAGAGTGTACTGTGATTGGTCAGAGTGTGCTGTGATTGGTCAAAGTGTACTGTGATTGGTTAGAGTGTGCTGTGATTGGTCAGAGTGTGCTGTGATTGGTCAGAGTGTGCTGTGATTGGTCAGAGTGTTCTGTGATTGGTCAGAGTGTCATGTGATTTGTCAGAGTGTGCTGTGATTGGTCAGAGTGACTGTGATTGGTCAGAGTGTGCTGTGATTGGTCAGAGTGTGCTGTGATTGGTCAGAGTGACTGTGATTGGTCAGAGTGTGCTGTGATTGGTCAGAGTGTGCTGTGATTGGTCAGAGTGACTGTGATTGGTCAGAGTGTGCTGTGATTGGTCAGAGTGACTGTGATTGGTCAGAGTGTGCTGTGATTGCTCAGAGTGACTGATTGGTCAGAGTGTGCTGTGATTGGTCAGAGTGTGCTGTGATTGGTCAGAGTGTACTGTGATTGGTCAGAGTGTACTGTGATTGGTCAGAGTGTGCTGTGATTGGTCAGAGTGTCATGTGATTGGTCAGAGTGACTGTGATTGGTCAGAGTGTGCTGTGATTGGTCAGAGTGTGCTGTGATTTGTCAGAGTGTCATGTGATTGGTCAAAGTGTACTGTGATTGGTCAGAGTGTTCTGTGATTGGTCAGAGTGTGCTGTGATTGGTCAAAGTGTACTGTGATTGGTCAAAGTGTACTGTGATTGGTCAGAGTGTCATGTGATTTGTCACAGTGTGCTGTGATTGGTCAGAGTGACTGTGATTGGTCAGAGTGTACTGTGATTGGTCAGAGTGTTCTGTGATTGGTCAGAGTGTTCTGTGATTGGTCAGAGTGTCATGTGATTGGTCAGAGTGTCATGTGATTTGTCAGAGTGTGCTGTGATTGGTCAGAGTGTGCTGTGATTGGTCAGAGTGACTGATTGGTCAGAGTGTGCTGTGATTGGTCAAAGTGTACTGTGATTGGTCAGAGTGTCATGTGATTTGTCACAGTGTGCTGTGATTGGTCAGAGTGTGCTGTGATTGGTCAGAGTGACTGTGATTGGTCAGAGTGTTCTGTGATTGGTCAGAGTGTGCTGTGATTGGTCAGAGTGTTCTGTGATTGGTCAGAGTGTCATGTGATTGGTCAGAGTATGCTGTGATTGGTCAGAGTGTCATGTGATTGGTCAGAGTATACTGTGATTGGTCAGAGTGTGCTGTGATTGGTCAGAGTGTGCTGTGATTGCTCAGAGTGTGCTGTGATTGGTCAGAGTGACTGTGATTGGTCAGAGTGTGCTGTGATTGGTCAGAGTGACTGTGATTGGTCAGAGTGTCATGTGATTGGTCAGAGTATGCTGTGATTGGTCAGAGTGTCATGTGATTGGTCAGAGTGTTCTGTGATTGGTCAGAGTATCATGTGATTGGTCAGAGTGTCATGTGATTGGTCAGAGTGTCATGTGATTGGTCAGAGTGTCATGTGATTGGTCAGAGTGTTCTGTGATTGGTCAGAGTGTCATGTGATTGGTCAGAGTGTCATGTGATTGGTCAGAGTGTACTGTGATTGGTCAGAGTGTACTGTGATTGGTCAGAGTGTCATGTGATTGGTCAGAGTATGCTGTGATTGGTCAGAGTGTCATGTGATTGGTCAGAGTGTTCTGTGATTGGTCAGAGTGTCATGTGATTGGTCAGAGTGTGGTCAGAGGCTCAGCGAGAGGTGCTGATTGGTCGGATCAAACGCTCTGCTGAGACACAAACAAAACATTGTTCAGAGTTCCCGTTTCCTCCAGTTCAGCTCCTCAGAAATCTTCGACTGATGTTTGGTCACAGACGGTGTAACTTGCACATCAACAGGTACACTGAGTCAGCGATGTGTTTGGGTACACTGAGTCAGCGATGTGTTCAGGTACACTGAGTCAGCGATGTGTTTGGGTACACTGAGTCAGCGATGTGTTCAGGTACACTGAGTCAGCGATGTGTTTGGGTACACTGAGTCAGCGATGTGTTCAGGTACACTGAGTCAGCGATGTGTTCAGGTACACTGAGTCAGCGATGTGTTCGGGTACACTGAGTCAGCGATGTGTTCAGGTACACTGAGTCAGCGATGTGTTCAGGTACACTGAGTCAGCGATGTGTTCGGGTACACTGAGTCAGCGATGTGTTCAGGTACACTGAGTCAGCGATGTGTTCAGGTACACTGAGTCAGCGATGTGTTCGGGTACACTGAGTCAGCGATGTGTTCGGCTACACTCGAGTCAGCGATGTGTTCAGGTACACTGAGTCAGCAATGTGTTCAGGTACACTGAGTCAGCGATGTGTTCAGGTACACTGAGTCAGCAATGTGTTCAGGTACACTGAGTCAGCTATGTGTTCGGCTACACTCGAGTCAGCGATGTGTTCGGGTACACTGAGTCAGCGATGTGTTCAGGTACACTGAGTCAGCGATGTGTTTGGGTGCAGATCTCCTGGTTTCAATACTGCCTCCGTGCTCCTCAGTCTCTCTTGTCTCTGTCCTCTTCAGTCTCCGTCCTCTTCTGTCTCCTCTGTCTCCGTCCTCCTTAGTCTCTCCCGTCTCTGTCCTCCTCGGTCTCTCTTGTCTCCGTCCTCTTCAGTCTCTCCTGTCTCCGTCCACCCAGGTGTCCAAACCTCAGGCGCCAGACGCCACACATTTCTCCTGGTGTCCTGATGGTGAACACGTTGTCACGGCGACGTGTTCTCCGCGGCTGCGGGTCAGTAACGGTTACAAGATCTGGCACTACACCGGCTCTGTGCTACACAAGTGGGACGTGGCCGCTGGTACGGAGCTGTGGGAGGTCCGCTGGCAGGCGTTCCCTGAGGGCAGCTTCCCAGAGCGCGCCATCAAATACCAGGCAGCACCCAGCGAGCTGGGGACCACACAGGCCCCGCCCACACAGGCATACCGCCCACCTGCACTGAGACACCTGCCGGCCACGCCCAGCGCCAAACTGGTGAGGAAACAGGTTTATACAGTCCGTCAGAGTCAGGATGATAAGGATAATGATGGTGGTGATGATGATGGTGATGATGTCACCCTGTGATGTCAGCACGAGGAGGAGCCTCCTCAGAACCAGCGCCCAGCAGAGAAGAGTCTGTCTAAATCAGCTCTGAAGAACCAGAAGAAACGAGAAGCCAAGAAAGCCGCCAAACAGGTGACCTGCTGTTGGCCAATCACACGCCTCCACAGTCACAGTCACATGATGATCAGTAATGATGTTGATTATAACTCTGCAGGAGGCCAAGGCTGAACCTGAACCTCCATCTGACCCAGCCCCTGTCAGCAACAGCCAATCAGAGCTGGGCAGCGGCGACCCGGAGACTGATAAGAAGATCAAGAACTTAAAGAAGGTGAGTCGGCTGTGATTGGTCAGAGTATTATGTGATTGGTCAGAGTGTGCTGTGATTGGTCAGAGTATTATGTGATTGGTCAGAGTGTGCTGTGATTGGTCAAAGTGTACTGTGATTGGTCAGAGTGCTCTGTGATTGGTCAGAGTGACTGTGATTGGTCAGAGTGTGCTGTGATTGGTCACAGTGTGCTGTGATTGGTCAGAGTGACTGTGATTGGTCAGAGTGCTCTGTGATTGGTCAGAGTGACTGTGATTGGTCAGAGTGTGCTGTGATTGGTCACAGTGTGCTGTAATTGGTCAGAGTGTGCTGTGATTGGTCAGAGTGACTGTGATTGGTCAGAGTGACTGTGATTGGTCACAGTGTGCTGTGATTGGTCAGAGTGACTGTGATTGGTCAGAGTGTCATGTGATTTGTCACAGTGTGCTGTGATTGGTCAGAGTGTGCTGTGATTGGTCAGAGTGACTGTGATTGGTCAGAGTGTGCTGTGATTGGTCAGAGTGTACTGTGATTGGTCAGAGTGTTCTGTGATTGGTCAGAGTGTGCTGTGATTGGTCAGAGTGTCATGTGATTTGTCAGAGTGTACTGTGATTGGTCAGAGTGTTCTGTGATTGGTCAGAGTGTGCTGTGATTGGTCAGAGTGTGCTGTGATTGCTCAGAGCGTTCTGTGATTGGTCAGAGTGTCCTGTGATTGGTCAGAGTGTGCTGTGATTGGTCAGAGTGTCCTGTGATTGGTCAGATTGTGCTGTGATTTGTCAGAGTGTCATGTGATTTGTCAGAGTGTGCTGTGATTGGTCAGAGTGTGCTGTGATTGGTCAGAGTGACTGTGATTGGTCAGAGTGTGCTGTGATTGGTCAGAGTGTGCTGTGATTGGTCAGAGTGACTGTGATTGGTCAGAGTGTGCTGTGATTGGTCAGAGTGTCCTGTGATTGGTCAGAGTGTGCTGTGATTGGTCAGAGTGACTGTGATTGGTCAGAGTGTTCTGTGATTGGTCAGAGTGTCCTGTGATTGGTCAGAGTGTGCTGTGATTGGTCAGAGTGTGCTGTGATTGGTCAGAGTGACTGTGATTGGTCAGAGTGTGCTGTGATTGGTCAGAGTGACTGTGATTGGTCAGAGTGTTCTGTGATTGGTCAGAGTGTGCTGTGATTGGTCAGAGTGTCATGTGATTTGTCAGAGTGTCCTGTGATTGGTCAGAGTGTCCTGTGATTGGTCAGAGTGTCATGTGATTTGTCAGAGTGTTCTGTGATTTGTCAGAGTGTCATGTGATTGGTCAGAGTGTGCTGTGATTGGTCAGAGTGTGCTGTGATTGGTCAGAGTGACTGTGATTGGTCAGAGTGTGCTGTGATTGGTCAGAGTGTCCTGTGATTGGTCAGAGTGTGCTGTGATTGGTCAGAGTGTGCTGTGATTGGTCAGAGTGTCCTGTGATTGGTCAGAGTGTTCTGTGATTTGTCAGAGTGTCATGTGATTGGTCAGAGTGTGCTGTGATTGGTCAGAGTGTGCTGTGATTGGTCAGAGTGACTGTGATTGGTCAGAGTGTACTGTGATTGGTCAGAGTGTACTGTGATTGGTCAGAGTGTGCTGTGATTGGTCAGAGTGACTGTGATTGGTCAGAGTGTGCTGTGATTGGTCAGAGTGTGCTGTGATGCGTTTATGTTTTTCAGAAACTGAAGGCGATCGAGGAGCTGAAGGATCAGCAGGCGTCTGGAAAAGTTCTGCAGAAGAACCAGGTGATGTCATAAATTATTGATCAGTGATCAGTGACAGGTGCTGATCAGGTTTGTGTGTGTGTGTGTGTGTGTGTGTTTGTGTGTTTTTATGTGACACAGTTTTGTGTGTGACACAGGTGTCTTTGTTTTGTTCAGCTGGAGAAGGTGCAGAAGGAGGAGCAGCTGCTGAAGGAGCTGCAGGAGTTGCAGATCGGACAGTAGGCGGTGCCGGAGGAGCTACAGGCCACGACCCCACACTCCACCACACATGCACACACATGGGCTTGGTCAGGGGGTGGGGCTTGTAGTGAGGAGGTGTGATTGACATGATGACTGACACCTCCACATGTTGTGATCTGATTGGTTCAGGTTCTGTTGAAAGCATTTACTCATTGGTGTGTGTGTGTGTGTGTGTGTGTGTGTGTGTGTGTGTGTGTGTGTGTGTGTGTGAGAGAGAAGTCCTGTTGCTATGCAACATGTGTACAGATGTTGAAGCCTCTGACAGTGTTCTTTCAGAATAAAAGCCTCAGCTGTGACACTTCCTGGATCAAACTGTGTGTCGGCTCTTCTTCTCATGAGATGTTCAGGGACCTCAGGAACTCAGCTGTCTGTGAACAATAACACAGCTCATGTAGAAACACCTTAAGATAAAGATGATCATTATACAACTAAATGTTTACTTAATGTGTTAACACTGTCGTCATGGTAACAGTCCTAAACTGGAGTTTACTCTGAGGTCCACTGACTGGATTCATGTGGAGCTTCAAAACACATCTGAGGCCTTTAAGGTTTCCCACTTTCTTAATCAATTATCTGTAGAGTCAGTTAATAAGATAAGATATACTTTATTGATTCCCCAGACGGGAAATTCAAATGTCACAGCAGCACAAGACAAAAATAAAAGACATTAAATAGAATAAAGACAGAAGAGAAATATAAAATCACATTTCTATCAGATGAATAAAGTGACAGGAGGCAGATTGTGTCATGTTGACCAGATGCAAATTAAGTCCATTCCTAGCTGAATGTATCTTAAGCCAAAGTGCTGTTGTCCAGTCTGATGGCGGTGGGCACAAAGGAGTGTCTGAATCGTTCAGTCATGCTCCTGGGTGGGACGAGCTGTGGCTGAAGGAGCTGCCCATCAGACACAGCTCATCGTGCAGAGAAGAGAAGGATTGTCTAGATTTTGTCCTTCACCCTCCTCTCAGCTGCTGTCTCCAGACTGTCCAGGACCAGTATTATCATAATTATTATTAATAATAATACATGGGATTTATGTCACATGTTTCAGGATAAAGAAAAGCAGAAACATTGACAGGTAAAATGGTAAAATGGTCTTTTATTATTGTAAATGTAAATTTTAAAATGTAAAGAAAACCAGCAGATTTATTCATAATAAAACAACCAGTGATGATGTGAATAAAGTTAAAATATTCATTTAATTATTTTTCAATATTTGTGAATTAATGTAATTTATTTTGTCCTTATTGTAAGTGTGAATTTAAAAAAAAATCCTCCGGATACAAAGCGGAAGCAGTTTCCGGTCTCTCGTTGGTCCATCCCGCTGCCAATCAACCTTATCTGCGCTCCTATTGGTCAGTTCTGCCACACGTGGTTTCCACCGTGTGTGCTCGTTCATGTATCTCTGCTGGTTAAAGTGAGCGGGGCGCGTGCCTGTGTTGTGTTGGTGTGAACAGACGGAGCGAAGGGTTCGTTTGTTTCTCTGAACTCTGACTGATCGGCTTCACATCGATTATCGATCAGTGGTTATTAGTTTGTTTGTTTGTTTGTTGTAGTTTAAACCCTTAATGTAAAAACTACAAACACAGTGATGACGGTGACGTAGAGCAGCGTGTGAGAGGAGCAGGAAACACGTGCGCTCCCAGCAGCAGAGCCGACAGGTCACAGCGAATACTAACGGTTACTGGTGATACTGGTTTAAGTGACGGGGTCATGAACTGGTGTCTCAGACAGACGGTGTGAGCTGAAGACGCGTCACGGACAGGTAACCACCTACGTCTCTCACACACACACACACACACACACACACACACCTGCAGCCTGTTCAATCAGTCACGTGTCCTGATCGGTTCCTCCTTCCGGACTGATCAATGAATTGATTATTGATCGCTCCTCCACAGACACCTGCTGGTATTGATCCCAGACATTAGATCAGTTGGTCCTGTATTGATCTGATTATTGGTTCGTCCTGATCAGCATCTGATCATCTTTATAAAGTCGTATTGATCGTGTGTGTTCGTCCTCCCCAGACAGCTGATGGATGAGTCTCCCAGCAGACAGGAGGACGAGGACTTGTCTCCGTCCTCGCCTCACGCAGTGGCGATTACTCAGTGTGACTCTGCCCCCCTTCTTTGGAGGGTGGAGGACCTGCGGTCGGTGAGGTCTCAGGGCCTGGTGGGGGCGCTGCTGGGTTCGCTGCCCCGGACGCCCCGACAGAACACTCGACTGGGCCGACCGCTGCTGCTGCTGCCAGAGGAGGAGAGACTGCTGAGGGAACGCCGCACCACAGCCGCCGCCGCCGCTGCTCCGCCTGCTGCTGACCAGGTCAGAGTAACCACTGATAACCAGATTAACCCCTACCTTACCTGTAGGGGCTGTAATTGGCTGCATCTGGACCACAGGTGATATTGATTTGTTTTTGACAGTATGGAGGAGGGGCGAAGCTCCGTCTGCAGGTGCAGCAGCACCAGGAGGAGCAGGAGAAGAGTTACCAGGAGCAGAGCATCCTCGCTCTGGAGGACAGGAAGTCAGCACTGCTCCGAGCCATGACCTCATCACACACAGGTGAGAATGACTCACCTGGGCGTCGTCTCTGTGTCTCTGCCGTCCGATCTAACAGTCCTCGTTCTGGTCCTCTCAGAGTCTGGATCTGCAGACAAGGCCCTGCGGGGCCGCCTGGAGGGCCTGCACCGCAGCTTCACCTTCCCTCGCTCAGCGATGGCGGTCCAGCTGAGCACAGCGAGGGCGGGGCTTTCTTACTGCCCCGAGGCCCGTGCCTTCCTGCAGGCTGATGGGCCAATCAGAGGACAGGACGAGTCATGCTGCAGTGCCAGGTACCAGGTGTTTAAAGACCTGAGGGGGCGGGGCTTCTACCTGACCTCAGCGGGGAAGTTTGGAGGAGACTTCCTGGTGTACCCAGGTCAGTGTGGAGCATGAGCATGTGATCATTGAACAGAATCATGTGATGTTACTTTCTGTTCATCACTTGTCTCTCTGGTCTTCTTCAGGTGATCCTCTTCGTTTCCACGCTCACTTCATCGCTGTCTGTCTGTCCCTGGATGAGTGCCTCTGTCTGCTGGATGTCCTTGCTGTGACTCGTCTGGGGTCCAACGTGAAGAAGACTGTCCTGCTCTGCTCTCCGGGGCCGGACGGACGAGTCCTGTACACCTCGTTGCAGTGGAGCGGGATGGTTTAGATCTGTGGTTCTCAATGTCAGCCTTGTATACATACATACATACATACACCAATCAGCCAAAAAATTTGAACCACTGGTGGCTGAAGTGAGTCGCATTGATCATATTGTTACAGTGCAATGTTCTCTTGGGGAACTTTTGGTCCAGAAATTCATGAGGACGCCACTTGATGCGCTAGACCCACCTGAACACCGCTGCAGATCGAGTATCGCTCCTCACAGCAACAGTACTCCCTGATGCCAGTGGCCCCCCAGCAGGACAATGCACCATGCTACACTGCAGAAACTGCTCAGGAATGGTCTGAGGAACATGTCAGAAAGCTAAAGGCATCAACCTGGCCTCCCAGTACCCCAGGTTGAAATCTGATTGAGCATCCATGGGACGTGCCGGTACTTGAGAGGTACCCCCAATCCATGATGGGGCCTCCCTGGATTGGACTTGTCTCTGACATGTCAAAACATGGACACAGGACCTCTGGAAGGTGTCCTGTGGTGTCTGGAACCGGGTGGTTACTTAGCCCACAGCAGTGTTTGGTGGGGTGGAGGGCATCAAGTAGCATCCACATGAATTCCATGACCCAAGATTTCCCAACAGAACATTGCACTGTAACAAGATGATCAATGTTATTCACTTCACCCACCAGTGGTTTTAATGTTTGTAATGTTCATTCACTGTGCTAAATAAGAAAAGTCATGTTGTCAGGTTCAGATGACGTACCAATACTATTGTGTGTCCCTGGTCTCAGACCCTCCTTTGATAAGATTTGGTCTCAGAGACCTCTGACTCAAAAGGTATTTGTTGTTTGATCAGAACTCTACAGCTGAGGAGATCACCCTGGAACTACCTCAAGGACTCCTGAGGGTCCCCGGGCCCCTGCTTGAGAACCCCTGATTCAGATAACAGATCAGTACTGTGGCCTAAGACCTGATCAGGAAGCTGAACCTGAACCTTAGTCCAGTTCAGACCAAAGATTCATGACGAGATGAAACTGTTTTAGAATGTTACAGAGAAAAGTGTCAGCGGTGTGAACTGGACTCAGATTGGTCTGATGATGTCACCTGATTCTCAGCTGGTCAAACCATCGGCGGCTGGTTCAGGAACAGATGGGGGGACATTTGGTCAGATACTGAACTGGTGGGTGAGTCGTCCATGTTTTTACAGACGTGGGTGGAAACTGTAACTCGACTGATTCATAGAGACAAAAACCATGATGTGATGATTCTAGTTTACAGAAGAAAGTTAAAATTATAAAACTGGTGTCAGTTGTTTTTGTGATTGATTAATAAACTGGTCTGATGTCAGTCTGTCAGTCTGATGTCAGTCTGATGTCAGTCTGTCAGTCTGATGTCAGTCTGTTGTCAGTCTGATGTCAGTCTGTCAGTCTGATGTCAGTCTGATGTCAGTCTGTCAGTCTGATGTCAGTCTTGTCAGTCTGATGTCAGTCTGTCACTCTGATGTCAGTCTGATGTTAGTCTGTTGTCAGTCTGATGTCAGTCTGTTGTCAATCTGATGTCAGTCTGTCAGTCTGATGTCAGTCTGTCAGTCTGATATCAGTCTGTTGTCAGTCTGATGTCAGTCTGTCAGTCTGATGTCAGTCTGTCAGTCTGATATCAGTCTGTTGTCAGTCTGATGTCAGTCTGTCAGTCTGATGTCAGTCTGATGTCAGTCTGTTGTCACTCTGATGTCAGTCTGATGTCAGTTTGTCAGTCTGATGTTAGTCTGTTGTCAGTTTGTCAGTCTGATGTTAGTCTGTTGTCAGTCTGTTGTCACTCTGATGTCAGTCTGATGTCAGTCTGTCAGTCTGATGTTAGTCTGTTGTCAGTCTGATGTCAGTCTGTCAGTCTGATGTCAGTCTGTCAGTCTGCTGTCAGTCTGTTGTCAGTCTGATGTCAGTCTGTCAGTCTGTTGTCATTCTGTCAGTCTGCTGTCAGTCTGTTGTCAGTCTGTTGTCATTCTGTCAGTCTGCTGTCAGTCTTTTGTCAGTCTGATGTCAGTCTGTCAGTCTGATGTCAGTCTGTCAGTCTGATGTCAGTCTGTCAGTCTGATGTCAGTCTGTTGTCAGTCTGATGTCATTCTGTCAGTCTGCTGTCAGTCTGTTGTCAGTCTGATGTCAGTCTGATGTCAGTCTGATGTCAGTCTGTCAGTCTGATGTCAGTCTGATGTCGTTCTGTCAGTCTGATGTCAGTCTGTCAGTCTGATGTCATTCTGTCAGTCTGATGTCAGTCTGATGTCATTCTGTCAGTCTGCTGTCAGTCTGTTGTCAGTCTGATGTCAGTCTGTCAGTCTGCTGTCAGTCTGTCATTCTGTCAGTCTGTTGTCAGTCTGATGTCATTCTGTCAGTCTGATGTCATTCTGTCAGTCTGATGCCAGTCTGTCAGTCTGATGTCATTCTGTCAGTCTGATGTCAGTCTGTCAGTCTGATGTCAGCCTGTCAGTCTGATGTCAGTCTGATGTCATTCTGTCAGTCTGTTGTCAGTCTGATGTCAGTCTGTCAGTCTGATGTCAGTCTGATGTCAGTCTGTCAGTCTGATGTCAGTCTGTCAGTCTGATGTCAGTCTGTTGTCAGTCTGATGTCATTCTGTCAGTCTGCTGTCAGTCTGTTGTCAGTCTGATGTCAGTCTGATGTCAGTCTGTCAGTCTGATGTCGTTCTGTCAGTCTGATGTCAGTCTGCTGTCAGTCTGCTGTCAGTCTGTTGTCAGTCTGATGTCAGTCTGATGTCAGTCTGTCAGTCTGATGTCAGTCTGATGTTGTTCTGTCAGTCTGATGTCAGTCTGTCAGTCTGCTGTCAGTCTGTCATTCTGTCAGTCTGATGTCAGTCTGATGTCATTCTGTCAGTCTGATGCCAGTCTGTCAGTCTGATGTCATTCTGTCAGTCTGATGTCAGTCTGTCAGTCTGATGTCAGTCTGTCAGTCTGCTGTCAGTCTGATGTCACTCTGATGTCAGCCTGTCAGTCTGATGTCATTCTGTCAGTCTGTTGTCAGTCTGATGTCAGTCTATCAGTCTAATGTCAGTCTGATGTCATTCTGTCAGTCTGTTGTCAGTCTGATGTCAGTCTGCTGTCAGTCTGATGTCACTCTGATGTCAGCCTGTCAGTCTGATGTCAGCCTGTCAGTCTGCTGTCAGTCTGATGTCAGCCTGTCAGTCTGCTGTCAGTCTGATGTCACTCTGATGTCAGCCTGTCAGTCTGATGTCAGTCTGTCAGTCTGCTGTCAGTCTGATGTCACTCTGATGTCAGCCTGTCAGTCTGATGTCACTCTGATGTCATTCTGTCAGTCTGATGTCAGTCTATCAGTCTAATGTCAGTCTGATGTCATTCTGTCAGTCTGTTGTCAGTCTGATGTCAGTCTGCTGTCAGTCTGATGTCACTCTGATGTCAGCCTGTCAGTCTGATGTCAGCCTGTCAGTCTGATGTCAGTCTGATGTCATTCTGTCAGTCTGCTGTCAGTCTGCTGTCAGTCTATCAGTCTAATGTCAGTCTAATGTCAGTCTGATGTCATTCTGTCAGTCTGATGTCAGTCTGTCAGTCTGTCAGTCTAATGTCAGTCTGCTGTCAGTCTGATGTCACTCTGATGTCAGCCTGTCAGTCTGATGTCAGCCTGTCAGTCTGATGTCAGCCTGTCAGTCTGATGTCAGTCTGATGTCATTCTGTTAGTCTGCTGTCAGTCTGATGTCAGTCTATCAGTCTAATGTCAGTCTGATGTCAGTCTGATGTCATTCTGTCAGTCTGATGTCAGTCTGTCAGTCTGATATCTGTCTGATGTCATTCTGTCAGTCTGATATCGGTCTGATGTCATTCTGATATTGGTCTGATGTCATTCTGTCAGTCTGCTGTCAGTCTGATAGTCTGATGTCAGTCTGTCAATCTGATGTCAGTCTGTCAGTGATGTCATTCTGTCAGTCTGATATCGGTCTGCTGTCAGTCTGATATTGGTCTGATGTCATTCTGTCAGTCTCATGTCAGTCTCATGTCAGTCTGATGTCAGTCTGTCAGTCTGATGTCATTCTGTCAGTCTGATGTCAGTCTGATAGTCTGATGTCAGTCTGTCAATCTGATGTCAGTCTGTCAGTCTGATGTCAGCCTGTCAGTCTGATGTCATTCTGTCAGTCTGCTGTCAGTCTGATGTCAGTCTATCAGTCTAATGTCAGTCTGCTGTCAGTCTGATGTCACTCTGATGTCAGCCTGTCAGTCTGATGTCAGCCTGTCAGTCTGATGTCAGTCTGATGTCATTCTGTCAGTCTGCTGTCAGTCTGATGTCAGTCTATCAGTCTAATGTCAGTCTGATGTCAGTCTGATGTCATTCTGTCAGTCTGATGTCAGTCTGTCAGTCTGATATCTGTCTGATGTCATTCTGTCAGTCTGATATTGGTCTGATGTCATTCTGTCAGTCTGCTGTCAGTCTGATAGTCTGATGTCAGTCTGTCAATCTGATGTCAGTCTGATATCTGTCTGATGTCATTCTGTCAGTCTGATATCGGTCTGCTGTCAGTCTGATATTGGTCTGATGTCATTCTGTCAGTCTCATGTCAGTCTCATGTCAGTCTGATGTCAGTCTGTCAGTCTGATGTCATTCTGTCAGTCTGATGTCAGTCTGATAGTCTGATGTCAGTCTGTCAATCTGATGTCACTCTGTCAGTCTGATGTCAGTCTGATGTCATTCTGTCAGTCTGATGTCAGTCTGTCAGTCTGATGTCATTTTGCCAGTCCGATGTCAGTGTGATGTCAGTCTGTCAGTGTGATGTCAGTGTGATGTCAGTGTGATGTCAGTCTGCTGTCAGTCTGCTGTCAGTCTGATGTCAGTCTGTCAGTGATGTCATTCTGTCAGTCTGATATCGGTCTGCTGTCAGTCTGATATTGGTCTGATGTCATTCTGTCAGTCTCATGTCAGTCTCATGTCAGTCTGATGTCAGTCTGTCAGTCTGATGTCATTCTGTCAGTCTGATGTCAGTCTGATAGTCTGATGTCAGTCTGTCAATCTGATGTCACTCTGTCAGTCTGATGTCAGTCTGTCAATCTGATGTCACTCTGTCAGTCTGATGTCAGTCTGATGTCATTCTGTCAGTCTGATGTCAGTCTGTCAGTCTGATGTCATTTTGCCAGTCCGATGTCAGTGTGATGTCAGTCTGTCAGTGTGATGTCAGTGTGATGTCAGTCTGCTGTCAGTCTGCTGTCAGTCTGATGTCAGTCTGATGTCAGTCTGATGTCAGTCCGTCAGTCTGATGTCAGTCTGATGTCAGATGTGATATCGGTGTGTCTCAGTCTCACAGTGATCTCTCAAAAAGAAACACAATGCCAAAGATCAGGTGACGACTGTTTAATTAGTTAATCAGGTCCAGCTTGATCTGAGAAACCCACACTCGATCAGGTCTCGCTGGTTGTGATGGACCCAGACTGGATCAGGTCCACCTGGTTCCTAGGGACTAAGAAACCCACACTCGATCAGGTCCAGCTGGTTCTGGTGGACCCAGACTGGACCAGGCCCAGTTAGTTCTGATAGACCCAGACTGGGGAAGATCCACCTGGTTCCTAGGGACCCAGACTGAATCAGGTCTTGTTGGATCTAAGGGACCCAGACTGGATCAGAACCAACTGGTTCTGATGGTCCTAGACTGGATCAGGTCCAGCTGGTTCTGATGGACCTAGACTGGATCAGATCCAGCTGGTCCTAAAGGGCCCAGATTGGATCAGGTCCAGCTGGTTCTAAGGGACCCAGACTGGATCAGATCCACCTGCTTCTGATGGGCCCAGACTGGATCAGGTCCAGCTGTAGCTCTGCAGGTCTGTATGTTGATGGGCGGAGCTTCCTGTCAGGTCAGGTGGTCAGTAGAACGGTGTGGTCCCACCCCAGTCGATGACGGCTCCATCCCACTTGGTCCAGAGGGTCATCTCCAGCGAGGGGAACCTCCTCTCAGGGTCCAGGTCTGAGGGTCTGCAGGACGCCTCCCAGTGGTGAGAGTGAGTATCTGCACACAGAGTCTGGATCAGACATGAGACCAGAACAGGTGGACACCCTGTCTCAGTCAGACCCAGGTCCTCACCTACAGTCAGTCTGGCCATGGTCCTCTGGGATGTCTGTCCGTTGTAGTAGAACAGGTGGAACAGGTGCTCCGTCCTCCAATCAGAGAGCAGCGAGCGGTCCAGACTGAAGACCACCGAGAAGCTGCTGTTGATACAGCAGAGCCACACCGGGTACCGGGGTGTCTTAAGCATGCTGCCCACCTGAGAACAGAGGACACAGGGTCACAGGGACATACTGAGGACAGAGGACACCGGGTCACAGGGACATACTGAGGACAGGGTTGTCTCGTCGCCTCGTCTGATTGTGATTGGTTAAAGACTTGTCTCGTCTTGTATTTTCTCTTCGTCTCATCTCGTGTGAATGTGATTGGTTGAAGATTCGTCTCGTCTTATCTGAGTCTGATTGGTTAAAAACTTGTTTCTTCTCGTTGCGTCTATTCTCTTCTCGTCTCCTCTGAATGTGATTGGTTAAAGAGTCGTCTCTTCTTGTCTCGTCTTGTCTTGTCTCGTCTCGTTTGAATGTGATTCAGATGAGTCCACCTCAACAGGAGCATGACAACTCTGTCCTTGTAGTATCTGCAGTACTAATACCAGCAGTTACCATCAGTACCACAGAACCAGGAGAACCCAGTAGAGTGAAGGTACCTGCAATAGTCTGCCTGTCTCCATCTGCTCTCGGCTCCAGTGTAAATATCCCACATCACTGCGGGACAGGACACCCTGCAGGGGATGCTCCAGAGGACGTCCGTCCTCCCCGAAGTATAGAGTCCCATTAAAGACGTGGGGACTGGCCTTACCTGTCAGCAACAGGTTCAGCAGAGCCTGCAGACACAGACCAGGGAAAACGACCTGTGAGAACCTCAGATACTGCAGGAGAGAACTAAGACAGAACCAAGAAACGACCAAGAGAGAACAAAGTGAGAACCAGGACCAACGCAATCGGCAGAATAAATGTTGGCATGGTACGTTTCTATGAGTCATGTTACGATGTTCTTTATGTTTAATGTTCTTTATGTTTAATGTTCATTATGTTTAACGTTCATTATGTTTTATGTTCTCAGCAGTGTTGCTGTTGACGTGTGCTTAAATTTAGACACCAGAACTTCCTGGTTCGGTCATGAAGAGATCCTGTTTGGTTTAAAGTTTCTGGTTCTCAATATAAAACAAACACTGTCCTTACAGTCAAACAGTGAATGGTCCATGTGTTTTTGTTGGGGTTGAACAGTCATCTCCAGGTGTGACATCATTTCCTCCACCTGCTGCTGATGTCAGAGCAGATACTACATCACCATAGAAAAGATGATGTAATATGTTTGAAGCATAAATGTCTTCATGGTTTGTAGAAACGTACAATGCCAACATTGTCCTCTGAGGACAGAGACAGTAGGAGCAGGTGTGTGTCCTCACCTGATGGCAGACAAAGTTTCCCAGACTGAGGTGCAGCAGGTGTGAGGGGGCGGAGTCCAGGTCCTTCTTCAGCCTGTGAGGAAGAAGAGAACGGATGAAGACTCAGAAACCTCTGCAGGTGTAGTTTCATACTGAGTCTGTCCTGACAGTGTTTTCAGGCTGTGTTAGCACAGCAGCCTGCAGGGGGCGCTAACAATAGGATAGTAGGACATGTTCCTGGACCAATGCTGCAATCAGCCATTCACAGCCCTCTGACATCATCAGTGTGCTGCTGCTGTGCTTCTTTAAAATTTCATTTCTGCTTCTTCAGAGCTGAGCTTGTTTTACAAAGTGATGTTGGTGAAACTGAACAAATCCTCAGAAACACTGAACGAAATCCTTACGACCTACTGCAGGGTTAGCAGGTTAGCGCGCTAACTAGGTAGGTTATGCTAACAAGTAAACATGTTAATAGACTAGAATATTAGCGAGTTACGTTTACTTGTTAGCATAGCCTATCTAGTTAGCAAGCTAACTGGCTAATATTCTAGTCTATTAACATGTCAGCAGGTAGCTGTATGTCAGTGTGTGATGAGGGGCGTGGCCTGTGGCGGCGCTGTTGTTACCTGTCGACTGTGCGGGAGCAGATGAGGCTGTACAGGAAGAGGATGACTCCATGACTTCCTTCCTCTTTAAACTGAAACACAGAATCATCATCATCACTGTGATCAGGTGGTTATTGGTTATTGGTTATTGATGAATTAGCTGGTTGTCGTTGATTCAGGCTGAGGTAAGATGGATAAAGCTGAGGGGACGGAGCCTCTGAGGAGTCAGACCTTCCACAGGTGAGGACACAGACATTAAAGACAAACATCAGCTGTTAAAATAATCAGACAGATGGTCATTCTATACCAGGCCACGCCCCTCTGTGGAAACACTCACTTCCTATTGGTTGACTGCAGACACATTGCAGGGACATGTTTTACAAACAGCCGTTCTGCTTGTTTGTAACAGGTGGCGCCCCCTGCTGACTGATTTGGTTCATCCTGGCAGTTTTGGGATGATCAGACCAACACTTCCTGATTCACGCCACGCCGGTGCTTCCTGTGAGTCTCTGAGACAGTGACATGTTAATGACTGATGATGAGGTGTCATCTATAAGAACAGGAGCTGATCAGATCCCGTCTGAAAACACACCTTTACCAGCTGCCATTTTGGATCTGATTTGATGGAGACACACGTGGTGACCGCTTTGATGATGACGTCATACCTAACATTTATCATGATGATTTTTGTCTTGTTATTTTATTAACTTTTATTGTTTATTACTCCACTGTTTGATTTCATGATCTATAGATACATTACTGTCTCTGAAAGGTGCTGATTAATAAAATGCATTATTATTGTTATTATTATTATCATTATCAGCTGTGTTGCTGCACACAGGTGAAGGGGGCGTGGCCTGTGGGAACAAAGGAGCAGGGAGTTGTTTTGGGATGGTGAAGGAGAAAGAGGAGGAAAAAGAGGGAGAGAAGAGGAAGACTGGTGGAGGAAGCAGTGTCACCAGGTGGGTGGAGGTGAGGTGAGGTGTAGCAACTCACACACTGCAGATGATCCAGGATGAACATCTTCATGTCGTCCTTCTTGTTGAACGTGAACAGCTGCAGCTAGAACAATCACACGTAAAGTTTGAGGACGCCGGTTTGAGGACTACTGATGATGTAATGATGACATCACTGTGAGGATGGTCAGGTACCTTCTCTGTGAAGTTGTCCTGTTTGTAGTCCAGGTGAGGTGTGATGCAGTAGTCTTCGTTTACCAAGGTAACGGTGGCGCTGACCTCCTGGCCGGCCAACCAGAGGCTGTCGGACAACGCCGCCGCCAGTGCCCTGTCCTGGTCCTTCTGTCCTACACACAGACTGGAGACAGACAGTGGGCACAATAACAGACACCTCACAGAGGAGTGACATCACACACAGTCAGGTTATCTGGAACCAGTTAACACGACGTTGTAACCTGGACATTTAAACGTGGATGTTTCAGAGAAGCATTGACCTGCAGAGCCGCAGTGTCACAGCCACGCCTCCGTCAGGTCTAGGGACAGTTTCATGTCGTACAGGCGAAGATTATGGTAAAAATAATGTTAGCTTTGTGTTTGTATTCATCGGTTTAATGTACTAGCTTGCTAGCTACAAAGCTAGCATAGCTCATTAGTACTGGCGAGCTACAGTAGCTAACACTTTTTATCAAGTCTGTGATCATGGATCAATACAGACCATAATAACATGAGGACCTCCACAAGGAAACGTGTTCTGTGTTTAGATGATCAAACAGACGATGGATCATAGATGTTTGTTTCTGGGTGCCAGTGTTAGCTAGCTAGCTAATATGTTAGCTAGAGTAGCTAGTGTGTCAGCTAAGTTAGCTGAAAAGTTTTTTATTTCCACTTCAAAATGTTGATGAAAACGGTGCTGTCTGTTGATAGGGTGTCAGGGTCAATGCTAACGCTAGAATGGACGATCCTGAGCAACACGTCCGTTTGTCCAGAGGACAGGAACATAAAACCCTTGGGGACAAATATGACAAGCGTCCTGCTGACCCAGGCCGTGAGCTGCTCCTCCGTTAAAGGAACCAGACGGAGAACCGGGCGTCAGTGGGCGGGGTCTGTCAGCTTTCCTCCAGTGTCCACACAGCCCTGGATGTGGAGACGTGGACTCTGTCCTTTTTTTCCACAGGGGTTTTGTGTTCCCGTCCTCTGGACAGACAGACTCGTCCCTCCGGAAATAGAGGACTTTCCAGCTAACGTAGCTAGCATGCGAGCTAACATCGTCAGCCAGTCAGTTTGATAATCTGAACAAAGAACACGCCATCTTGCGTTGGTTCTTTCTAAACTGAGCCGCCTTTAAAGTTACTTAACTCTGTGATGATCAGGAAGTTGATGCACAGATGCTAGTGCTAACTAATGTTGACTCCTCCCACTGCTGTGTAGTGATTGGCCACATTAAAACCTGATTGACAGTTGCCCTGCCCCCTTGAGTTGGTGCGTGTAGTGGCGAGCAGTGGCAGTGTCAGCAGCACCCCCACCTGCGGCGGCCAGGCTCCCCCTGACCCTCACAGTAGATGAGGTGCGAGCAGAGCTCAGGAGGCTATGCCCACGCAAAGCAGTGGGGCCAGATCGTGTGTGCCCCAGACTTCTTAAGGACTGTGCAGGGCAGCTAGCTGAGCCCCTCCAGCACTCAACAGGAGCCTCCAGCAAGGGAGGGTCCCGGGTCTGTGGAAGACTTCCTGTCTGGTGCTGGTCCCCAAAGCGGGGCGTCCAGCCAGGATGAATGACTACAGGCCGGCGGCTCTTACTTCACACATAATGAAGAAACTGGAGAGGCTGATCCTCCGACATCTGAGACCTCAAGTGGAACACGCCCAAGACCCCCTCCAGTTTGCCTACCCGGAGCACATTGGAGTGGAGGACGCAGCTCTCTACATGCTGCACAGGGCTCATTCTCACTTGGATGGATCTAGTGGCTATGTGAGACTGGTTTTCTTCGACTTCTCCAGTGCATTTAATGCCATCCGACCCCACATTCTGCAGGACAAACTTGAGGGGATGGGGGTAGACTCCTACCTCACCTCCTGGGTCTCAGACTACCTGACGGGCCGACCACAGTTCGTCAGGCTGGAGAACTGTGTCTGAGACAGTCTTGAGCAGCCCTGGGGCTCCGCAGGGGACAGTACTGGTGCCATTCCTATTCACCCTGCACATGAGTGATGGGGAAGGCAAATACAGGGAGCTGGTGAGGACCTTCACTCACTGGAGTGGCATGAACCACCTTGTGCTGAACATCTCCAAGACCAAGGAGATGGTCATAGAGCTCCATAGGTCAAAGCCCACTCCGCTCCTGCCAGTCAGCATTGAGGGAGTGGACATTGAGGTGGTTGAGTCATACAGGTACATGGGCGTCCACCATGACAACAGGCTGGACTGGTCGACCAACTCTGATGCCCTCTTCAAGAAAGGTCAGAGTCGGCTCCAATTCCTTCGCAGGCTGCGGTCCCTTAACGTGTGCGTGATATGCTGTACATGTTTTACAAGTCAGTGGTGGAGAGTGCTCTGCTGTATGCTGTAGTCTGCTGGGGAGGAAGCCTGACGGACAGGAACAGGAAACGGCTGGATAAGCTCATCTGGAAAGCTGGCTCAGTGCTGGGCAGGAGCCTGGACTCGGTGGAAACTATAACCGAGAGATGCCTGAGGAGCAAAGTGCAGTGCATACTTGACTTGAACCATCCCCTACACTGCATCTTGGCTGGAGCAAGAAAAGCAGCAGCTGCCATCGTCTCCTGTCGCTGCGGTGCAGGACTGAGAGGTTCAGGACGTCGTTCATCCCGACAGCCATCAGACTCTTTAATGCCTCAGTTGGGGGAGGGAGCACATAGCTCATTTCCTGCACACCCTCCTGCATGTTTGCACTTTCTACTTTTTAAAAAAATGTATTTATTTGTTTTGTGTACACTGTTTACATGTAGATTGTTTTTATTCTTATTTTACTTTTATTTTGTTTATATCTATATTTATATTTCTCATTTATACCCTGTTTTTTTACTTTACCTACCTGTACTTGTACTTTTTATGTGTATTAGCCACTGGACACAACAATTTCCCTACCGAAATTAATAAAGTATCTATCTATCTATCTATGTATCTGTCCATCTATCCATCTATCTATCTATCTATCTGAAAGCTGGAACTAGAAACCCTGCAGTCTGATTGGTCAGTAGATGACGCTCACTCTGGTTTTATGTAACCTCTGTTCATACATCAGTAAACTACAACTATAAAATGAAAGAGAAAAAAATAACTTCATTCACTGGGCCGACTGCCGGCAACTTTTAAGGTGGAACGTTAACTTGTAATGTTACTCAATGCATGAGTTGATGACGTGAATCCATCAGCACACCTTAAATTTCACTGTGACAACTTTGACCATCACTTTAGTTTTTATATGACACACACTTTTAGTAATGACTTTAAAAATATAGATTAATTTGGAGCGGATTATGTGAAGGTCATATATTCTAATCCTCACTTCCTGTGGGCTACAGCAACACTAAACCCCTGAGCTTGCCTGAGAAGGACTAAATGCACAAAGCTGCTATTTTTAAATATCCCATGGAGAGAGACTCTCACTGCAGCCTGTTCTATTTTGTTGTGAAAATGTGGGCGTGCAGCCTCGTTCTGTGGACGATAAACCAGGTGCAGACTTCCATCTGTGTCACCGCTGATGAGGAAATACAGCGAGTGCTGGACGGAGCAGTGAGTGACAACAACCCCGCCCACATTTAAGAGGACTGTCTGAACACACCGAGGGTCTAGGTACCATGTCTGAAGGCTTACTGCTGATTCCAAAGGTGCTGGACTGAAAGGGTTTGGTGGAGACGGGGCTTTGGAGACGAATGTTTGGAATGAATTTCTGCAGACAGATGGTGTAGCTCATGTTTCAGAGAGACAAAGTTTAGTTTGAGCTTCATGTGCTGCTTCAGGAACTGAAACTGAAGGTGGGCTCACCTGAGATGTTGCTGCAGTAACAGTTTGGGACATATTGTATTACGGTCAGAGACGTCCCCCTTGTGTCCAGGTCTTTATTTAGTGTGTCTGACACAGGACCGAGCCGTTCTGACCCTGAATGATCGTCTGATGTTGGATCAGTGTCTCGTGTTGATTAAATTGGAGATGATGTCGTATCATGTTACAGGTGTTTTACATCATCTTCTGGTTACCTGTCGGACGTATTGTCTTCACTCTGGACGTGTCCAACAGGATCACGTGATGAAGAATCAGTCTGACCTCGCCTGTGCAGCGTCTGTCTGTCTGAGCCGCTCTGCCGGATGAACAGCAGGTGTTTGATGATTCGAGCCTGGACAACCATCTGTATGGCCCGAGCCCCGCCCTGAAAAACATGCACCTGTGCAGATGAGACTGAGAACAGACAGGTAACATGTTGAGGTATCATCTGTACCTGTATCAGCAGGTGTGTCTCACCCTGTCTGTCTCCAGAGCGTAGGACAGCTCAGAGTTCGGCTCTCTGAACTGGAAGACAGATTTCCTCCACTCGTAGTTGAAGACGTGAAACGTTCCCCCAAACAGGATCCTTCTCAGACTCTGATCACCCAAACAGACACAGATATATAGATCAATACTGATCAATCAGCCCTGATAGACCCCGATCAATCAGTCCTGATAGGTGGGCCTCAGGTGGATCACAGTGTTCGTCCCAGCAGAACATTTGTAAACTTGTACCTGAAACTGATACTGTCCCCGCCCACTGTGTTCTGATGATGATGTCATCAGAACGGACAGACAGACAGACACACAGACACACAGACCTCTGTCAGCTGCGGGGTGACCGGCGACCCTCCGAGGCCCGGGGAGATGACCAGTCTCCTGGGGATGGAGCAGAGTTGTGGGAGGGGCCTGCAGGGAGGAGGAGCCTCCTCCTGGTCCTCCTCCTTCCCCACATCCAGCAGCCTCTGAGGAGAGGAAGAGACACCTGAGCACACCTGTGTAACACCCAGCGCCCCCTACAGGCCGCACTGTTCATGGCAGACTCAAGTAGAAACAAATTCAATTCAATTCAATTCAATTCAATTTTATTTATAAAGCCCAATATCACAAATCACAATTTGCCTCACAGGGCTTTACAGCATACGACATCCCTCTGTCCTTATGACCCTCACAGCTGATCAGGAAAAACTCCTCAAAAAACCCTTTAACGGGGAAAAAAACAGTAGAAACCTCAGGAAGAGCAACTGAGGAGGGATCCCTCTTCCAGGACGGACAGACGTGCAATAGATGTCGTACAGAACAGATCAACATCATAAATTAACAGTAATCCATATGACACAATGAGACAGAGAGAGAGATGCAGGTAATGACAGTAGGTTACAACAACATTAATGAAAGTAATAATATTATAGTTATAGTTCTGGCTACTGTGGTACAATATGCTGAAAGTATGTATTAATATCTGACAATATACTTGTGTGACAATAGTCATATGTGTATAATAACAGTAGAAGTATGACTAATGACTAATGATGGCAGCAGCAGCAGGAGGCATCTGGCAGGACCACGGCAGCAGCACAACCACACACGTCACGCTGTCCAGGCACCGCTGTGATATGAGTTAATCTGAGAGACAGTGGAGCACAAAGGCTCCGGAGAAGAAGCCGAGTTAGTGACATCCAGAATGGCCGAGTTAGCAAGATGCAGTAATAGAATACGAGAGAGAGAGAGAGAGAGAGAGAGAGGGAGAGAGAGGGAGAGAGAAGGAGAGAGGGAGCCCGGTGTATTATAGGGGGGTCCTCCGGCAGACTAGGCCTAAGTCAGCCTAACTAGGGGCTGGTACAGGGCAAGCCTGAGCCAGCCCTAACTATAAGCTTTATCAAAGAGGAAAGTCTTAAGTCTAGTCTTAAATGTGGAGACGGTGTCTGCCTCCCGGACCGTAACAGGAAGATGATTCCACAGGAGAGGAGCCTGATAGCTGAAGGCTCTGGCTCCTGATCTACTTTTGGAGACTTTAGGGACCACGAGTAACCCTGCGTTCTCAGAGCGCAGTGTTCTGGTGGGATAATATGGCACTATGAGCTCTCTAAGATATGACGGAGCTTGACCATTTAGAGCTTTATAAGTTAACAGTAGGATTTTAAATTCAATTCTGGATTTTACAGGGAGCCAGTGCAGAGAAGCTAAAACAGGAGAAATATGATCTCGTTTCTTAGTTCCTGTTAGTACACGTGCTGCTGCATTCTGAATTAGCTGGAGAGTTTTTAAGGACTTACTAGAGCTACCTGATAATAGAGAGTTACAGTAATCCAGCCTTGAGGTAACAAAAGCGTGGACCAATTTTTCTGCATCTTTTCGGGTCAGGATAGGCCTAATTTTCACAATATTACGCAGATGAAAAAATGCAGTCCGTGAGGTTTGTTTTAAATGAGAATTAAAAGACAAATCTTGATCAAATATTACTCCGAGGTTTCTTACGGTAGTGCTAGAGGCCAGAGCAATGCCATCTAGAGAAACTATGTCATCAGATAAAGAGTCTCTGAGTTGTTTGGGGCCAAGAACAATAACTTCAGTTTTGTCTGAATTTAACATCAGGAAATTGGTGCTCATCCAATTTTTTATGTCTTTAAGGCAGTTATGGAGTTTAGTTAATTGATTACTTTCTTCTGGCTTCATCGATAAATACAACTGTGTATCATCCGCATAACAATGGAAATTTATAGAGTGATTTCTAATGATGTTACCTAAAGGAAGCATATATAGAGTAAATAGGATTGGTCCGAGCAAAGAACCTTGCGGAACGCCAAAACAAAATTTGCTACGTAAGGATGATTCATTACGAACGTCAACAAATTGAAAACGATCAGATAAATAAGATTTAAACCAGCTTAGTGCAGAACCTTTTAGGCCAATTAAGTGATCCAGTCTCTGCAGTAGAATTTGATGGTCAATTGTGTCAAACGCCGCACTAAGATCTAATAAAACAAGTACAGAGACAAGTCCTTTGTCTGAAGCAATCAGAAGGTCATTTGTAATTTTAACTAGTGCTGTCTCAGTGCTATGATGCACTCTAAATCCTGACTGAAATTCCTCAAATAAATTATTATCATGGAGAAAATCACACAGCTGGTCTGCGACTACTTTCTCAAGGATCTTTGACATAAAGGGAAGATTAGATATTGGTCTATAGTTGGCTAACACCTCTGGATCCAGGGTGGGCTTTTTTAGGAGAGGTTTAATTACAGCTACCTTAAAAGACTGTGGTACATAGCCTGTTAATAGGGATATATTGATCATATCTAATATATGAGTGTTAACTAAAGGAAAGACCTCCTTAAGTAGCCTAGTTGGGATGGGGTCTAAGAGACACGTTGATGATTTAGATGAAGAAATCACTGTGGTCAATTCTTGAAGAGAAATTGGGGAGAAGCAATCTAAATATATATTAGGTCTTACAGCTGTGTTTGAGGTTAGATAGGTACTATCTGAGGACAGGAGGTCATGAATTTTGCCTCTAATAGTTAGAATTTTATCATTAAAAAAGCTCATAAAATCATTACTGCTAAGGGCTAAAGGAATACAAGGCTCAATAGAGCTTTGACTCTCAGTCAGCCTGGCTACAGTGCTGAAAAGAAACCTGGGGTTGTTCTTATTGTCTTCTATTAATGCTGAGTAATAGTTTGCTCTGGCATTGCGGAGGCCCCTCTTATAAGTTTTGAGACTGTCTGTCCAGATTAAACGAGATTCTTCCAGTTTGGTTAATCGCCAATTCCTTTCAAATTTTCGCGATATTTCTTTTAACTTACGGGTTTGAGAGTTATACCAAGGAGCAAACTTTCTTTGCTTTGTTAACTTCTTTTTAAGAGGAGCTACAGAGTCGAGCGTTGTTCGCAGCGAGCCTACGGCGCTATCAACAAAATGATCAATTTGGGAGTGGTTAAAGTCGGCACGGGAAACCTCTGTTACTGAAGGTATTGGTATTGAATTTAAAATCTGAGGACATGATTCGAGAACAGGTCGATTCAGGTCAGCATCAGTCCTGATCCATAATCAATCAGCCATCAAAGTGACAGTGTTGTTATGATGACTGGTGTCACTGTTTACTGTCATCAGTCACAGTACAGTGCACAGGAAACACTTACGTCAGGATTCTTGTCAACTTCCTGTTGAAGTAGTTGGATGTAGTCCAGCCTGCAGTCTGTCATCACCTACATCTACTTCCTGCTCCTCCTGAGACCACCGACAGTCCTACTGCTCCTCCTGAGACCACCGACAGTCCTACTGCTCCTCCTGACACTGATGGAACCAGCCTGATGTAGGACCGACTCTACCACCAGTAACAGTTAGCTCTATTATACTGGAGTAACAGCAGTACTGACTGGCCATGGTCCTGTATCCACAGTGTCCCTCCATGAGACTGAGACAGCAGGTACATACACACCAGTATCACCAGTGAAACTGAATACTGTGTGTGTGTGTGTGTGTGTGTGTGTGTGTGTGTGTGTTTGTGTGTGTGTGTGTTACAGGATCAGCTTCTGTTCAACAAACACACACAACAGTTGTCTGAAAACTGACCTCAGTGCAGCTCACCAGTCTGACCAGCAGAGGGCAGTATGACTGTACCAGTTTGTCCAGCAGGGGGCAGTATAATACATATTTAAAAATACATGTATAAATGTAAAGATGGATACATTTACATATACAGTTTATGTTTAGATATTTAAGTATGTGTATTAATGTATAGATATATAGGTGAGTAGAATCAATCAATCAATCAATTTTATTTATAAAGCCCAATATCACAAATCACAATTTGCCTCACAGGGCTTTACAGCATACGACATCCTTCTGTCCTTATGACCCTCACAGCTGATCAGGAAAAACTCCCCAAAAAAAACCCTTTAATGGGGAAAACTGATGAAAAACTGTGATGATGGATCATTATATATGTATATTTATTTATATTTATGCATGAATGGAGAAAATGATTTATTGATGTATTTCTAAAAGATGTCTGAATAGAAACAGATGTTTTTATAATTTATCTATAGATATTAAGCTATATGTATTCATAAAAGTATTGATAAATATGGAGATATTTAACCATGTATAATTTGTCAAGATATGTAGACTGATGTATAAATTATTGATGTAATTATAAACACATTTACATATATGTATGAACGTGAGGAGAGATGTACAGATATTTTGATATTTAGATAAATATATAAATGTATGTACAGATGTATGTGTATAGATATATTCATATGTACAAAGTATAGATAGATGTATACATATTTAATTAATTCCTATTTTATAGATGTATAGATATTTAGATGTATAAGTGTATGGATAAAAAGATAGAGGTTTTCAAATATATTTCACAGATATACAGACATTTTGTATTGATAATTATATGTATAATATTTACAAACATATCAGTATTTAGATAAATACATAAGTTATAATGAGACGTATAGATATCTGATATATTTATGAATTATAGATACATGTATAATTAGTTTTAGATGTGTGTGAAAGTATGTACAGATGTGTTCATATTTCCATGTGTTTCAAATATAGATAGCTGTGTACGTATTTCCATATGTTTCAAATACAGATAGCTGTGTACGTATTTCCATATGTTTCAAATATAGATAGCTGTGTACATATTTATATGTTTCAAATAGAGATAGCTGTGTACATATTTCCATATGTTTCAAATACAGATAGCTGTGTACATATTTATATGTTTCAAATACAGATAGCTGTGTACATATTTCCATATGTTTCAAATACAGATAGCTGTGTACATATTTCCATATGTTTCAAATATAGATAGCTGTGTACGTATTTCCATATGTTTCAAATATAGATAGCTGTGTACATATTTATATGTTTCAAATAGAGATAGCTGTGTACATATTTATGTTTCAAATATAGATAGCTGTGTACATATTTCCATGTTTCAAATACAGATAGCTGTGTACATATTTATGTTTCAAATATAGATAGCTGTGTACATATTTATGTTTCAAATATAGATAGCTGTGTACATATTTATATGTTTCAAATACAGATAGCTGTGTACATATTTCCATATGTTTCAAATATATATAGCTGTGTACATATTTCCATATGTTTCAAATACAGATAGCTGTGTACATATTTCCATATGTTTCAAATACAGATAGCTGTGTACATATTTCCATATGTTTCAAATATAGATAGCTGTGTACGTATTTATATGTTTCAAATATAGATAGCTGTGTACATATTTATATGTTTCAAATACAGATAGCTGTGTACGTATTTCCATATGTTTCAAATATAGATAGCTGTGTACATATTTATATATGTTTCAAATATAGATAGCTGTGTAAATATTTCCATATGTTTCAAATATAGATAGCTGTGTACATATTTATATATGTTTCAAATATAGATAGCTGTGTACATATTTCCATATGTTTCAAATATAGATAGCTGTGTACATATTTATATATGTTTCAAATATAGATAGCTGTGTAAATATTTCCATGTTTCAAATATAGATAGCTGTGTACATATTTATATATGTTTCAAATATAGATAGCTGTGTACATATTTATATATGTTTCAAATATAGATAGCTGTGTAAATATTTCCATGTTTCAAATATAGATAGCTGTGTACATATTTATATATGTTTCAAATAGAGATAGCTGTGTACATATTTCCATATGTTTCAAATATAGATAGCTGTGTACATATTTCCATATGTTTCAAATATAGATAGCTGTGTACATATTTATATATGTTTCAAATACAGATAGCTGTGTACATATTTCCATATGTTTCAAATAGAGATAGCTGTGTACATATTTCCATATGTTTCAAATAGAGATAGCTGTGTACATATTTCCATATGTTTCAAATATAGATAGCTGTGTACATATTTCCATATGTTTCAAATATAGAGATAGACAGATGTTTTGATATTTAAATGTATATTTATTAAAGTATAAATGAATTAAATCAAATATAGATAGCTGTGTACATATTTATATATGTTTCAAATACAGATAGCTGTGTACATATTTCCATATGTTTCAAATAGAGATAGCTGTGTACATATTTCCATATGTTTCAAATACAGATAGCTGTGTACATATTTCCATATGTTTCAAATATAGATAGCTGTGTACATATTTCCATATGTTTCAAATATAGATAGCTGTGTACGTATTTCCATATGTTTCAAATATAGATAGCTGTGGTCATATTTATATATGTTTCAAATATAGATAGCTGTGTACATATTTATATATGTTTCAAATATAGATAGCTGTGTAAATATTTCCATGTTTCAAATATAGATAGCTGTGTACATATTTATATATGTTTCAAATAGAGATAGCTGTGTACATATTTCCATATGTTTCAAATATAGATAGCTGTGTACATATTTCCATATGTTTCAAATATAGATAGCTGTGTACATATTTCCATATGTTTCAAATATAGATAGCTGTGTACATATTTATATATGTTTCAAATACAGATAGCTGTGTACATATTTCCATATGTTTCAAATAGAGATAGCTGTGTACATATTTATATATGTTTCAAATATAGATAGCTGTGTAAATATTTCCATGTTTCAAATATAGATAGCTGTGTACATATTTATATATGTTTCAAATAGAGATAGCTGTGTACATATTTCCATATGTTTCAAATATAGAGATAGACAGATGTTTTGATATTTAAATGTATATTTATTAAAGTATAAATGAATTATATCCATAAAAACAGATACATGTAAATATATATAAATATATTAATGTATAAATGATACTCACATGTTCAGACTGCAGAGAAACCTGAATCCTGCAGAGGAAACAAAACCAGTCTCATTTTATTTTACTGAAAATCTCAGTGGAGAGGAATCGATCAGTCACACAGTCAGACAAACTGTCTGTCAGAGAAACAGTCAGTCAGTCAGTCAGTCAGTCAGAGAAACAGTCAGTCAGTCAGTCAGTCAGAGAAACAGTCAGTCAGTCAGTCAGTCAGAGAAACAGTCAGTCAGACAGTCAGAGAAACAGTCAGTCAGTCAGACAGTCAGAGAAACAGTCAGTCAGTCAGTCAGTGAAACAGTCAGTCAGTCAGAGAAACGGTCAGTCAGTCAGACAGACAGAGAAACAGTCAGTCAGTCAGTCAGAGAAACAGTCAGTCAGTCAGTCAGAGAAACAGTCAGTCAGTCAGTCAGTCAGTCAGAGAAACAGTCAGTCAGTCAGACAGTCAGAGAAACAGTCAGTCAGTCAGTCAGTCAGTCAGAGAAACAGTCAGTCAGACAGTCAGAGAAACAGTCAGAGAAACAGTCAGTCAGTCAGACAGAGAAACAGTCAGTCAGTCAGTCAGTCAGAGAAACAGTCAGTCAGTCAGTGAAACAGTCAGTCAGTCAGAGAAACAGTCAGTCAGTCAGACAGTCAGAGAAACAGTCAGTCAGTCAGACAGTCAGAGAAACAGTCAGTCAGTCAGTCAGTCAGAGAAACAGTCAGTCAGACAGTCAGAGAAACAGTCAGTCAGTCAGACAGTCAGAGAAACAGTCAGTCAGTCAGTCAGTGAAACAGTCAGTCAGTCAGAGAAATGGTCAGTCAGTCAGACAGTCAGACAGTCAGAGAAACAGTCAGAGAAACAGTCAGTCAGTCAGTCAGTCAGTCAGACAGTCAGAGAAACAGTCAGAGAAACAGTCAGTCAGTCAGACAGAGAAACAGTCAGTCAGTCAGTCAGTCAGAGAAACAGTCAGTCAGTCAGTGAAACAGTCAGTCAGTCAGAGAAACAGTCAGTCAGTCAGACAGTCAGAGAAACAGTCAGTCAGTCAGACAGTCAGAGAAACAGTCAGTCAGTCAGTCAGTCAGAGAAACAGTCAGTCAGACAGTCAGAGAAACAGTCAGTCAGTCAGACAGTCAGAGAAACAGTCAGTCAGTCAGTCAGTGAAACAGTCAGTCAGTCAGAGAAATGGTCAGTCAGTCAGACAGTCAGAGAAACAGTCAGTCAGTCAGACAGTCAGAGAAACAGTCAGTCAGACAGTCAGTCAGTCAGAGAAACAGTCAGACAGTCAGAGAAACAGTCAGTCAGTCAGACAGTCAGTGAAACAGAGAAACAGTCAGTCAGTCAGACAGTCAGAGAAACAGTCAGTCAGTCAGTCAGTGAAACAGTCAGTCAGTCAGTGAAACAGTCAGTCAGTCAGTCAGAGAAACAGTCAGTCAGTCAGTCAGTGAAACAGTCAGACAGTCAGAGAAACAGTCAGTCAGTCAGACAGTCAGAGAAACAGTCAGTCAGACAGTCAGTCAGTCAGAGAAACAGTCAGTCAGACAGTCAGTGAAACAGTCAGTCAGTCAGAGAAACAGTCAGTCAGTCAGACAGTCAGAGAAACAGTCAGTCAGTCAGACAGTCAGAGAAACAGTCAGTCAGACAGTCAGTCAGTCAGAGAAACAGTCAGTCAGACAGTCAGAGAAACAGTCAGTCAGTCAGACAGTCAGAGAAACAGTCAGTCAGTCAGTCAGTGAAACAGTCAGTCAGTCAGTCAGAGAAACAGTCAGTCAGTCAGTCAGTCAGTCAGTGAAACAGTCAGTCAGACAGTCAGAGAAACAATCAGTGAGTTTGTCCACAGTGAAAAAAAACTTTCCTCTTGGTCTGAAGGTCAGAGACCTGATCCAGGATCTGCTGTAGCTCCGCCTCCATCTGCGCACACACACACACACACACACACACACACACACACACACACACAGTTTTCATATAGCAGCTTCAGGTTTAAAAAAACTAAAAGTCTAAAATTGTTTGTTTTTTATTTTGGCTATCAATTAGAAAATAAAAAAGCATCCACACAGTGATCTGTTGGTTATCAGACTGTTTTCATCTCTTTGATCTGATTAAACATCAAACTGTAAAAATTAATTTCAAATACTGAAGATAAACTGTGATTAACTCAGATATGAGATATAACTGCTCAGACTGTGGTGGACGACTTCTGTCCGCATATTATCAATAATATCAATAATAATAATAATAATTCAAATTATTTCCTAATGTTCAACTTTATGATCAGAGGAAAATATGATTCTTGTCAACAATAACTACAATAGAGAAAATAAAGAGAACTGCTGCCATCCAGAGTTTAAAATCATCATCACAGTTTATTTTTACATCCTAACTGGCTGTAAGATGTGAACAAGTTCTTACCTGCAGACGATCAGAGTGAAGCTTCACCTGAGAGACAGGAAGCTTTTATTCAACATACACACACACACGCACGCACGCACACACGCGCACACACACACATGCACGCACACACGCACACACCCTTTGTGTACATATGACCTCGATTTCAGTCTGTCAGGTAGAAACAATAAGCTCTTTACAGACTCATACATACAGGATTCATACATTCATCTGGAACCTCGTGTTCAATCAACCACATTATTTACTCATTTCATTCATTTCCATAACCACCTATCCTGTTAGAGGTCGCAGGGGGCGGAGCCTATCCCAGCTGACACATTGGGTGAGAGGCAGGGTTCACCCTGGACAGGTCACCAGACTATCACAGGACTGACACATAGAGACAGACAACCATTCACACTCACATTCACACCTACAGACAATTTAGAGTCACCAATTAACCTGTATGTCTTTGGACTGTGGGAGGAAGCTGGAGCACCTGGAGGAAACCCACACTGACACAGGGAGAACATGTCAGAGCACCTGGAGGAAACCCACGCTGACACAGGGAGAACATGTCGGAGCACCTGGAGGAAACCCACGCTGACACAGGGAGAACATGTCGGAGCACCTGGAGGAAACCCACGCTGACACAGGGAGAACATGTCAGAGCACCTGGAGGAAACCCACGCTGACACAGGGAGAACATGTCAGAGCACCTGGAGGAAACCCACGCTGACACAGGGAGAACATGTCGGAGCACCTGGAGGAAACCCACGCTGACACAGGGAGAACATGTCGGAGCACCTGGAGGAAACCCACGCTGACACAGGGAGAACATGTCAGAGCACCTGGAGGAAACCCACACTGACACAGAGAGAACATGTCAGAGCACCTGGAGGAAACCCACGCTGACACAGGGAGAACATGTCAGAGCACCTGGAGGAAACCCACACTGACACAGAGAGAACATGTCAGAGCACCTGGAGGAAACCCACGCTGACACAGGGAGAACATGTCGGAGCACCTGGAGGAAACCCACGCTGACACAGGGAGAACATGTCGGAGCACCTGGAGGAAACCCACGCTGACACAGGGAGAACATGTCGGAGCACCTGGAGGAAACCCACGCTGACACAGGGAGAACATGTCGGAGCACCTGGAGGAAACCCACGCTGACACAGGGAGAACATGTCGGAGCACCTGGAGGAAACCCACGCTGACACAGGGAGAACATGTCGGAGCACCTGGAGGAAACCCACGCTGACACAGGGAGAACATGTCAGAGCACCTGGAGGAAACCCACGCTGACACAGGGAGAACATGTCGGAGCACCTGGAGGAAACCCACGCTGACACAGAGAGAACATGTCAGAGCACCTGGAGGAAACCCACGCTGACACAGGGAGAACATGTCGGAGCACCTGGAGGAAACCCACGCTGACACAGGGAGAACATGTCGGAGCACCTGGAGGAAACCCACGCTGACACAGGGAGAACATGTCGGAGCACCTGGAGGAAACCCACGCTGACACAGGGAGAACATGTCGGAGCACCTGGAGGAAACCCACGCTGACACAGGGAGAACATGTCAGAGCACCTGGAGGAAACCCACGCTGACACAGGGAGAACATGTCGGAGCACCTGGAGGAAACCCACGCTGACACAGGGAGAACATGTCGGAGCACCTGGAGGAAACCCACGCTGACACAGGGAGAACATGTCGGAGCACCTGGAGGAAACCCACGCTGACACAGGGAGAACATGTCGGAGCACCTGGAGGAAACCCACGCTGACACAGGGAGAACATGTCAGAGCACCTGGAGGAAACCCACGCTGACACAGGGAGAACATGTCGGAGCACCTGGAGGAAACCCACGCTGACACACTGATTTGGTGAAGGTTCAATAAAAATGTCAGCTGCTGATTGTTTATATTAAAATAAGTATGATCAATATTGCTGATTGATTCTGCTCTGATCAGTAGGAGAGTGTCTGATGACGTTCTATTGCAACAAAGCTCAGATTCTTAACTACCATGTTATTAATTTTTTACAGTGCAGAGACGTGAAGGTGTCCAGCTGAGTCGCCGTTTGCCAGCATCCGGATGAAACCCTGGCCCTTAATTGTCCGTGCTATTGAACAAGACACCAGCATTAAACACACACACCGACCCCCCGCTGCACCCTCACAGGACCTTCCAGGTCCTTGTTGGATTCACTGTGTGGTGTCAACATGTCCACAGCTCCTGATGAGAGGGACAGTGTCGGTGTCACTGTGGGCGACATGAAGACAACCTGGATCAGAGTCTGATCTGGAGTCAGTCTGGTCGCTCAGGTGAAGTTTGAGTCTCCTCATGTTCAGGTTGTGGGTTTAGAGGTGTGATTATTGTCCTGTTCATCTTCTACCTGTGAAATGTCACCTGTCCCACCGGCTGCAACACGAGCCCAAAGCATCATCCTGCTCCAGGTCCCAGTGTTACAGGATCAGTAACACATCTGTCCTCTTCTATATATCTGATGAAAATATATTTCCTGTGTAGTTTTTAAAACTGATTCATATTTGTTCTTTGTTCCACACATCCACCCCGAACACTGAAACACACACTCTTCTGATCTGTGCCAAGACACTTTTTTTTTTTTTTTTTTTTTTTAAATCCATTCCCCTTTAATCAGACTTTTTTGTCCTGAGGGGAATTTATCTCAGATACATGTGTTACCTGATGTTAAAAGATACTAAACTTACTCGTACTCGTCATCCTCCGCTTATCCGGGTCCGGGTCGCGGGGGCAGCAGCCTCAGCAAAGAAGCCCAGACAATCCTCTCCCCAGTCACCTCCGTCAGCTCTTCCAGGGGAACCCTGAGGCGTTCAATGTAATCCCTCCAGCGTGTCCTGGGGTGGCCCTGAGGTCTCCTCCCGGTTGGACATGCCCAAAACACCTCAACTCATTTCGGCCGCTTGTACTCGCTATCTCATTCTTTCGGTCACTACCCAGAGCTCGTGACCATAGGTGAGGGTTGGAACGTACAGTACAGGCCAAAAGTTTGGACACACCTTCTCATTCAATGCGTTTTCTTTATTTTCATGACTATTTACATTGTAGATTCTCACTGAAGGCATCAAAACTATGAATGAACACATGTGGAGTTATGTACTTAACAAAAAAAGGTGAAATAACTGAAAACATGTTTTATATTCTAGTTTCTTCAAAATAGCCACCCTTTGCTCTGATTACTGCTTTGCACACTCTTGGCATTCTCTCCATGAGCTTCAAGAGGTAGTCACCTGAAATGGTTTCCACTTCACAGGTGTGCCTTATCAGGGTTAATTAGTGGAATTTCTTGCTTTATCAATGGGGTTGGGACCATCAGTTGTGTTGTGCAGAAGTCAGGTTAATACACAGCCGACAGCCCTATTGGACAACTGTTAAAATTCATATTATGGCAAGAACCAATCAGCTAACTAAAGAAAAACCAGTGGCCATCATTACTTTAAGAAATGAAGGTCAGTCAGTCCGGAAAATTGCAAAAACTTTAAATGTGTCCCCAAGTGGAGTCGCAAAAACCATCAAGCGCTACAACGAAACTGGCACACATGAGGACCGACCCAGGAAAGGAAGACCAAGAGTCACCTCTGCTTCTGAGGATAAGTTCATCCGAGTCACCAGCCTCAGAAATCACAAGTTAACAGCAGCTCAGATCAGAGACCAGATGAATGCCACACAGAGTTCTAGCAGCAGACCCATCTCTAGAACAACTGTTAAGAGGAGACTGCGCCAATCAGGCCTTCATGGTCAAATAGCTGCTAGGAAACCACTGCTAAGGAGAGGCAACAAGCAGAAGAGATTTGTTTGGGCCAAGAAACACAAGGAATGGACATTAGACCAGTGGAAATCTGTGCTTTGGTCTGATGAGTCCAAATTTGAGATCTTTGGTTCCAACCGCAGTGTCTTTGTGAGACGCAGAAAAGGTGAACGGATGGATTCCACATGCCTGGTTCCCACTGTGAAGCATGGAGGAGGAGGTGTGATGGTGTGGGGGTGTTTTGCTGGTGACACTGTTGGGGATTTATTCAAAATTGAAGGCCCACTGAACCAGCATGGCTACCACAGCATCCTGCAGCGACATGCCATCCCATCCGGTTTGCATTTAGTTGGACGATCATTTATTTTTCAACAGGACAATGACCCCAAACACACCTCCAGGCTGTGTAAGGGCTATTTGACCAAGAAGGAGAGTGATGGAGTGCTGCGGCAGATGACCTGGCCTCCACAGTCACCGGACCTGAACCCAATCCAGATGGTTTGGGGTGAGCTGGACCGCAGAGTGAAGGCAAAAGGGCCAACAAGTGCTAAACACCTCTGGGAACTCCTTCAAGACTGTTGGAAAACCATTTCAGGTGACTACCTCTTGAAGCTCATGGAGAGAATGCCAAGAGTGTGCAAAGCAGTAATCAGAGCAAAGGGTGGCTATTTTGAAGAAACTAGAATATAAAACATGTTTTCAGTTATTTCACCTTTTTTTGTTAAGTACATAACTCCACATGTGTTCATTCATAGTTTTGATGCCTTCAGTGAGAATCTACAATGTAAATAATCATGAAAATAAAGAAAACGCATTGAATGAGAAGGTGTGTCCAAACTTTTGGCCTGTACTGTATATATATATATATATATATATATATATATATATATATATATATATATATATATATATATATATATATATATATATATTTGTAAACAGTGTGAGCAACTTGCCGCCTTCCCCCCCTGAGGCGCTGGACGGTTTGCCAGAACCTCTTTGGAGCTGATCGATAGTCTTTCTCCACGGCCTCACCGAACTCCTCCCATGCCCGAGTTTTTGCCTCCATGACTGCCGCTGCTGCGCTCCGCTTGGCCCGCTGGTACCCATCAGCTGCTTCCGGAGACCCACAGACCAACCATGCCCTGTAGCTTCAGGCATACGGCTCGACTAGCGGCGGTTGCGGCCACAGCTCGCAACCGCCGCCTCGACAATGGCAGAGCGGAACAAGGCCATTCGGACTCATATATATACAAATATATATATATATATGTGTATATATACACATATATATATTTATATATATATATATATATGTATGTATATATATGTATGTGTATATATATATGGGTCATGTGTCAAATTGTATTTCCAAAGTTTAAAGTTATCAATTGAAGTGTTCTTAATCACATAATATATGAGACAATGCTATTCTAAAAGAATACCACATACCACCCCGTCGTTCTGTTTCCCATTTTAAAATTGATTGAATTGGAGCTTAAATGTACAAGGTAAAATGTCTGCTTTGAGTAGGAAAGGTCAAGGGGCATTGATGTAGGATAATAACTTTATTTTCTGTTAACTTAACCCTGTTTGGTTCATCTCACTCACTATCTCTCACTATCTCACTCCCTCAGTAACTCTCTCACTATCTCTCACTATCTCACTCCCTCAGTAACTCTCACTATCTCTCTCACTATCTCACTCCCTCAGTAACTCTCACTATTTCACTCCCTCAGTAACTCTCACTATCTCTCACTATCTCACTCCCTCAGTAACTCTCTCACTATCTCTCTATCTCACTCCCTCAGTAACTCTCTCTCACTATCTCACTCCCTCAGTAACTCTCTCACTATCTCACTCCCTCAGTATCTCTCTCACTATCTCACTCCCTCAGTAACTCTCTCACTATCTCACTCCCTCAGTAACTCTCACTATCTCACTCCCTCAGTAACTCTCTCTCTTTCTGTTGGCATTTTGAATGGTCAGTATTTGTTGTTCTTTGCTATGATGTTCGGTATTCATACAGCCTGATTTGATATATCTTTTGGATCTTGTATCATTCAATTATCATCAAGTCATTTCCACATTTATATCCAGAATGAACAAAAAAACGTTTATAATGTTAAACAAAGGCTAAAACCAACAAATCAAATAGTGACAGTGACAGCCACCCACCCTGTCACAAGTTACCACCCCATCACAGTGTAATTTTCTTTAAAAATGATGGATAGGGCATGAAATACTTCATACATTAATGTGGAACAGTGCTCTTATTTTGTTGACTAATTAAATAAATGTAACTTTTATTTGACAATTTGAAGTGAAATTGTATTTTTTGTTTAAAAAGTGAGGCAGTTGATAGGTCAAATTCATATTTCAAGATTAAGAATCTGAAAATTAAAAAAATGAATTAAATAACATGGTTTTAATTGGTAGTATCCAAAAAAGGGACATTTTACTGGTAGGAAAACATTAAATTTTTAAAAATGATTTAATGTATTACTACTCATATTGTGTGCATATTGTCCTTGACGGGGTGGTACAAGAATGACTCCCCGGTCTGAATAAAATGTGTAATATTAATAAATATTTAATGCCTGAGGTGGGAAAATATGTTTTCTTGGAGGTTTAACATGTCTTTCATATTGTGGATTTTTGCAAAGTGGAAATGGCACCCGTTTCATAGAATGACCCATATACATACATATATATATATATATATATATATATATATATATGTATATGTATATATATATAGATATATAGATGTATGTTCCTGTCTTTTGGAGATCAGCTCATCATCTACTCACTTAACTATTCAGTGTCATCCTCCTGCAGAGCCGGAGAACCGCTATTTTAGACGTGCACATGTGCGAGCTGGAGACGGCTGGGCATCTGTCAATCATTTTTTAATGTGACCAGTGAAAGGCTCACTCCCCTGTCAGTCAAACACTTATCAGTTTTTAATTCAGTCAATCACATCACAGCAGTGGGAGGAGTCAACATTTCCACTAGCTAGCTATGCTAGTGCTAACTAGCATCTGTGTATCAACTCCCCGATCACACCAGAATATCGTAACTTAAACCACAGCTCATTGTAGCAGGACCACTGAGACCACCTGTTTTGTTTAGATTATAGCACAACTAACAACCAATCATTGTTGTTCTGGCTGTTCTAGCACAGCTTGCATGCTAGCTAAGTTAGCTTAAAAGTTTTTTTTATTTCCACTTTAAAACGTTGCTATCTGTCTGTCGAGGGTAAAAGCTAGGATGGATGATCTGGATGGACACGAAACCTCCAGGGAAAAAGGACAGAGTCCATGTCTCACACTGAGGGAAGCCGACAGACCCCGCCCACTGACGTTCTGCCCTCCGTCTGGTTCTTGTAGCGGAGGAGCAGATCACAGCCTGGGTCAGCGGGTCTGATGGAGGCTGTTCAGGAGCTCAGACTCAGGACACTTGTCTTACATGTCCCCGGGGGTTTCACGTCCCTGTCTTCAGGATGGGTGGACGTGTTCCTCGTCCATTTTAGCACTAATCCAAGTCAAAGCACCAACAGACGGAGACGTTTTAATCAACATTTTAAAGAGTAAACTTTTCAGCGAGCTAACGCTGCAGCCACAAACAAACATGAAGGATCCATCGTCTGTTTGATCATCTGAACAGAGAACACGTTTCCTCTCAGTGCTCCTCCTAAAATGTTTCTATATTCTCTATTGATAGATAATTAAGGAGCTGATCAGGAGACAGTGTTAGCTAACAAGCTAATGTGGTAGGTAGTAGAAAAGTTTCTGCTTTAAATATGCTTTTTTACAACAACTATCTAACATATGTTTTTAACAATATCCTTCTGTCAAACATTAAACTGAGAGTCTGGTGCTCGCACATGTGAACGTCTAAAATGGCGTCTCTCCAGCTCTGTAGGCGGATGTTTCTCCAACCAGTCACAGGAAACAAAACTTTGACCAGGGCTGTCCAAGCTTTTACAGGACACTGTAGACATGGACGTCCAACAGGACAAAGACAACAGAGACAGTCTGTGAGACATCTCATTGTCTCTGATGTCCGTCATGATTAAACATCCATTAAACAGAAACCAGAGAAGAGACAGGAAGCAGAATAATGTTCCTGAACACACAGGTGAAGCTTTACTCTGTAGAACGGTCACACACAGACGTCGTCATCATCGTCAGAACGTCCGTTTGATACAACAAATACAGAAAAACCTTCAGACAGGAAACACCAGAGGACGACAGACACCACAGGTACAGACAAGTCTTCATATCAAATCTGTGCTAGAGACAAAATACATAGTTTCATGAATCAGTTAAGAGTCTTATTAATGATGTCACTTCCTGTCATAAAAAACAGTCACTAAATCAGAGCTGGAACAAGAACATGATTTCACTTTGAATCAAAAATCCTAAAATATTCTGGTGACATTAAACATGAACTCGAACAAAACAAACATCTGAATGTTGTTACATGACGTAAACGTATCAAACTAAACAACTAAACAAGACGCATGAATCCTCAGTGAAGGATAATAAAAACACTCGTTAGTTGTTGTCTGCGGACTGACCCTTTATTCACCACACATCTAACAGTTTGTCAGACAGGAAGTGATGAATGACGTATTTTAAAATGGCCGCTGAGTTCGAGCAGGTATGACTGCAGCTGCTACGTGACTCCGCCCACCTTTACCTACACGTCAGTCCACGATAAGCCCCCCCGCCCCCCTTCCTCAGCCCTGATGCCAGAGTCCCACTGAAATTACTATGTTAGTGATTAGCTAACGTTAGCTAAGAAGCATTACGTTAAAATAGACGTGGTTAAGGTTAGGGTAAGGGTAACCGTAAGGGTCACACCTTGCTACTTATGCTAAGTTAGCCATCAGCTAACCATCTTCAGTTGACATAAGGGTAACAGGAAGGCTACATCTCATTACTTATGCTAATGCTAACTTAGGGATTAGCTAGCTAAAAGTAATAATATTAAAAGAGAGGAGGTTAAGGTCAGGGTAAGGGTAACAGTAAGGGTCACACCTCGTTACTTATGAAGTGAATGACGTCTTAATGTATGATGAATCGTGAAGTGGATTGTTGCTACATTCACTACATCGTAGCATCGCAGCAGGGTTCAGAGAGCAGTCCCGTTGGTGGGATTGTCTCGTACGTGTGGTGGGCGTGGTCTGTACTGTTGCCAACTCCTCAGTAAGAAAAGTAGCTATTGGCTGTCCTAAAAGTCGCTAGAAGTCGCTAAAAGACGTCATCGCCTAATTTGCATAATTGTCCATATGCATGTAATTGTAATGGCTGCTGTAGGAGAGAGGAGAGAAAAAAACTGAGTAAAAAAACACCCTGAATATGTTTAGAACTACAAATGAACCTTTTTTCAGTGATTTATATTAGACAAAGAAAATTTTACATTTACATCCCGCCCTGACTGTAAACCAGGTCGGGATCAGCCAGCGGCGGTTCCGCGCATGTGCGATTCACTTGTAGTCTGGACGTGGAGGGGTTAACGTCTCCTGCTCTGACTGCAGCTGGGAGGGAGGACTGGGCCGTCTGTGAGTGATAAGGCGAGAGAGGAGCTCACGGCAGCATCCGCTGCTCGTTGAGAAGAATAAGGATGATACGTGCTCTCACAACAGAGTCTCCAGAAGTCTTCAATAACATCAGAAAAAGTCACTAGATTTGTCGCTAGTCGCTTTTTTGAAAAAGAGTCGCTAGAGGGGTCTGAAAAGACGCTAAATATAACGACAAAGTCGCTAAGTTGGCAACACTGGTGGTTTGACCAGGCGTGTCATGTACGCCACAGACAGAACGTGTCTGCAGCTGTCCACATCTGTCTCTATCTGTCTCAGTCTTTTGTCCTTCACAGGTTTCTGTTTCACATCTTAGTACATGAGGTCCGCCGCCCCCCCGCTCAGGTCCGCCTCTTTGCTCTCCTGGAAGGGAAACTGGATCCCCGCCAGTCGGATCAGCAGGAAGTTGAGCGAGTGGAGGAGGAAGACAAGGAAGAAGAGCCAGAAGGATCGGTCGTAGTGCTCGGTGTATGTCTGGAAGACAAAGTTCACCTCATTGAAGTTGGCGATCCGATCGGACAGATGATGAAGTTTCACCTCCGACGCAAACAGGATCATCACCAGACAGCTGCAGAGACCTGCCACACAAACAGGAAGTCACCGTCAGTAAAGTTTCACCTAACTAACAACGTGTTTTTATTTATTTATAACTTTGATTGTGAAGTTTTCTGGTCCCTCACAGTGGCTCTCATCAGTGAAACTAACGTACAACAAAACTGGGCGTGAGGTTATTTCAACGTAAAGCTCTACGTGTATCTACGTGGACGTGAGCTGAGGCTATGATCAAATGTGACATCAGGTCAAAGGTGGTGTACGTGGCGACTGATGGTGCAGCAGGAAATCTGATGGAGGTGGAGAAATGTGATCAGACCAGATCCAGACGGATGTCTGAAAACTTACAGAAACATATTTATCACTTAACGTCAGCGTTTCTATTTTCTCAGCTCAGAGAACTTCCTGTTGTTGGCTGTATCATGCCTCGTCATGACACCGGCGCACCGTGAGGACGGAAACAGAGGGCTCAGCTGCTACGGAGCACCTGCTGCAGCAAGCCAACACGCCGTCTGTGGTCATTTTGACTTGACCAGTAGACTTCACTACAAGCTGATTGGCTGTTGAAACAGGTGACGTGCTTTAAAACCAGCTGCCTGCCATTTGACCAGCTGAGTGTCAGGTGACATCATCAGCCGGCTTGAGTCCAGCTCAGACCGGCCAGTTCACAGTGCTGACACTTTTCTCTGTGATGTTCTGAAACAGTTTTGTCTTGTCGTGAATCTTTGGTCTGAACTGGACTCAGTCAGAATGAAGTCTTCTTGTCTGTTCTTGTATAAAATGTGTCACTTCCTGCGGGCTGTCAGGTGAACCGTACTGATTATCTTCATTAACTGTGAGGGGTTAGTGAATGAGTATGAGTGAGTGACAGTAGATGACAGGCTGACAGCAGGTGGAGGTGAGGTGAGATGACATCAGAGGCGTGTTGTCTCTCAGGTTGTTTCCTGCGGCCTTTTCTTTTCCCGTCTCGCCGTCTCCTGCCTCGGACTCTGTTTCTCTAATCGCACCAATTATCAGACACTTCCTGTCTGGGCTAATCCTCTTCAGGGTCGCAGGGGAGCTGGCTGCGATCCCACAGTGCACTGCGTTATTATCCTACAGTGATACCCCACAGATCTGGTACTAAAAGGTGGAGCTAGAAACCCTGCAGTCTGATTGGTCAGTAGAGGACGCTCACTCTGGTTTTATGTAACCTCTGTTCATACATCAGTAAACTACAACTATAAAATGAAAGAGAAAAAAATAACTTCATTCACTGGGCCGACTGCCGGCAACTTTTAAGGTGGAACGTTAACTTGTAATGTTACTCAATGCATGAGTTGATGACGTGAATCCATCAGCACACCTTAAATTTCACTGTGACAACTTTGACCATCACTTTAGTTTTTATATGACACACACTTTTAGTAATGACTTTAAAAATATAGATTAATTTGGAGCGGATTATGTGAAGGTCATATATTCTAATCCTCACTTCCTGTGGGCTACAGCAACACTAAACCCCTGAGCTTGCCTGAGAAGGACTAAATGCACAAAGCTGCTATTTTTAAATATCCCATGGAGAGAGACTCTCACTGCAGCCTGTTCTATTTTGTTGTGAAAATGTGGGCGTGCAGCCTCGTTCTGTGGACGATAAACCAGGTGCAGACTTCCATCTGTGTCACCGCTGATGAGGAAATACAGCGAGTGCTGGACGGAGCAGTGAGTGACAACAACCCCGCCCACATTTAAGAGGACTGTCTGAACACACCGAGGGTCTAGGTACCATGTCGGAAGGCTTACTGCTGGTTCCAGAGGGACTGGACTGAAAGGGTTTGGTGGAGACGAGGCTTTAGATCAGTCTGAAGTGAAGGAGTCGACACCTCACAGACTGTGGTCCACAGCTCCATGTCCCTCCTCCTGTCTCTGTCATACTACTCCGACCAAATGTCTCAGATAAGTCCTTCTTGTCTTCAGTCCGTCCTGCAGTCTGTTATTAACGTCTCTCTATCATCTGAGGGTTGTACCTGATGACGTTAAATCTGTTAGCGTTCAGCTGACACCTCTCACAAAGACCTCACTTAGCCCCGCCCACTCAGAGAATCACAGACCCACCTCCGAACTTTCTACCCAGAATCCCTGAAGACAACTTTGTCAGATCTTTGATAAATTTCATTCCAGCTTTGTTCAGTCCTGAAACTGTTAGTGAGAGTGAACGATGACGTCCTCACACACACAGACGCAGGTGTGTGTGATAGCGTTAACCTGCAGCTGATGTTTCAGTCCAGTTCAGACCAAAGATTCACGACAAGACAAAACCGTTTCAGAACGTCACAGAGAAAAGTGTCAGCACTGTGAACTGGCCGGTCTGAGCTGGACTCAAGCCGGCTGATGATGTCACCTGACACTCTGCTGGTCAAATGGCCGGCAGCTGGTTTTAAAGCACGTCACCTGTTTCAACAGCCAATCAGCTTGTAGTGAAGTCTACTGGTCAAGTCAAAATGACCACAGACGGCGTGTTGGCTTGCTGCAGCAGGTGCTCCGTCCCCACAGAGCCCTCTGTTTCCGTCCTATGCCCCGCCCACATTCAGGTCAAACTATGGCATCCTGCTGATACACGTAAACATGTCTGACTGAAACTGGAGGAACACCACCCTCCCCTTCCCTCCCACGTCACTGTTTACGTCACACGCTGAGCTACACGTTTTGTTACTTGCTCACGCCCCCCATTGCCCCGAAAAAGGCACATTCTGTATAAACAAAAGTAGGCAGGCGGCATTTTGCTGCACTCCCCGATTTTGTTTTTATACTGCCAATGCTGAAAAAACACTGATTGGACTTTCCTGCAAATTTGCACAACTCCTGTTTAAAAAGGGCTGTAGAGTTATCAGTGATGTTGTCATGATGATGTGTCTCACAGCTGATGAAGGTCCACAGGTAAAGTCCCATGGGGCCTTGCAGCGTCTCGTAGGGTCGGCCGAAGGCGTTGAAGAAGAAGAAGCCGGTAGCCACGGAGGAGAAGACGATGACCACACCACAGAAGAAGATGACGGAAACGTGGAGGCCGACGGGGATGGCGCTCAGCAGGTCTGGGAAGACTGGGACAGGAAAAGGTTAACATGAGGGTGAGTCTGCCATCACGCTGTGAGGTCACTTCCTGTCTGTGACACGTACTGCTCTATCTGTGTGTGTGTGTGTGTGTTCACAGTGTGTTTGTGTGTGTGGGTGTGTGTGTTTGTGTGTGTATTTACAGTGTGTGTGTGTGTGTGTGTGTGTGTGTGTATTTACAGTGTGTGTGTGTGTGTGTTTGTGTGTGTATTTACAGTGTGTGTGTGTGTGTGTGTGTGTGTATTCACAGTGTGTTTGTGTGTGTGTGTGTGTGTTCACAGAGGATCAGTCAAGTAGAAAGCTGCTGTTAGTGACGGCCCACTGCTCCCATTAACTGGGACCAGTAAACACTGGGACTGGTTTATAAGAGCCATGGTGGGGGGGGGGGGGGGGGTTCGTGCAGAGCTGCAGACCAACAAACAACCTCTGATGCACCTGGGACATGGTCGTGTTTGCAGCATGATTACAGTGTATTTTAACCCCTGATGACCTAATGATGTCATCTTTAAACTTTACAGCCTGATCGAGAAATGAAACTCCGCCCACTGTGGCTCCTGCAGCTGCACTGACACGCCCACACCTGACACACCTGACACACCTGACGTCGACACAGATGAAAACTTGAGTTAATCAGACTATTAGTTTGCTGCCAATAATCATCACTGTCACTGTGCTCTGATCATGCTGTGGCGTGGTGGGACTGAGTGGGCGGAGTTTCCCAGCGTGCTGTGAGACAATGTTATAGATCACTCAGGTAACACAGTGATGAATGTTTGTGCACGTCACAGAGGTTCTGCTGGGTCAGAGGTCATGTCTGTGTGACATCAGTGTCAGACAGGAAGCTGTGCTGAGGGGACAATCAGAGCACTTCCTGCTTCAGAGTTCATCTCCTCGTCTTATTCTAGTAAACGACAAACCTCAGCTCACCTCGATATGTTGTTATAGTTCAGTAAAGAGATGCACGACTACCGTCAAACGTCAGTTCAACACCCGCTCTGTCACTGGTCCTGTGTGGCTGCATGTCTGAGCAGATAAAGGCCTGTCTCCATTAGAGGCCTGGGGCTGTGACCTGTGACAACAGACCTGATGAAACACACCGACATGTTGGACACAAGAAACTGATCATTGTTGAATAACTTTGGCCTTTGTCCACGTTTCAATATGGATCCTACAGAGTTTATAGTTAGCTTCCTGAGCTAATGTTAGTTAGCTTCCTGAGCTAATGTTAGTTAGCCACCTGAGCCAATGTTAGTTAGCTGCTTAGATTGCACACACAGATATAAATGTTTAAACTTGTGTGAGTGCGGAGACACTAACATCGTTAGCTTGGTTCATTTTACTGAAACCATGAACACCAAATGAAACAAATGAATCAACAAAGATAAATAAATAAATAAGATGTTACCGTGCAGCCTGCTCTTTATCTGATATCATATTCCATGTTGTGCAGCTGTTTATTTTCAAACAGAGAAACAATCCTCGTCTGTTTTTATGAAAGTGCTCGTCACATCTCGGACGTGTGTTCGACCTGCAGCTGAGGCTCATTCAGCTATGACACAGGAGAACTTTGACGTCAGCAGGAATTAGACGGAGCCCTGACACTCAGAGACACTCAGGTGTGTCAGGTGTGTTTTGTCTTTGTAAAGAAACTGAATAATTCACAGCTCTGAATAATTAACCAGCCCATGACGTCACCTGTTGATCGTCACTACTAACAGCCAATCAGAGTTTGAGCAGACTGACCTTTAATAACCTCTGTAAGGAGTCTTTAAAACTATCCAGATAAAAACTTGATGACTTTAATATTTCTCCTGGATGAGAGAGCAGCTCTGCACCTGTGCTGACGTCACTCAGGTGACCTGTGTGTGTGTGTGTGTGTGTGTGTGTGTGTGTGCAGAGACTCACAGGAGAAGCGGGACGGCCTCCCCCCCAGCCCGCACTGCTTCACCCTGTGCCCGCTGAACAGGCCGTACTGCAGCTCTCCCAGGAACTGGTCCAGCTCGGCTCCCGTCGCGTTCACCAGCTCGGCCCCGGTTCGGCACAGCACGGCCCCGCGGAGCCACAGCGGCAGCCCGGTGGACACCGCCGCCGTCAGGGCGCAGCACAGACCCAGGAGGCCGGAGGTGGAGAAGAGCAGCTGCTTCTGTCGGCTCGGCATGACGGGAGGAGGAGGAGGAGGAGGAGGAGGAGGAGGAGGAGGAGGAGGACACCACCCGCCGCCCCCGCTCCTCCACCCGCTGATTTATTATAATAATTATCACAACAACACACAGGGACACACAGCACAACTACACACTCACTGACCTCAGTGTTCACGTCACCATGGCAACCAGGGGCTGGAGGAGGGCGGGGCGTAAAGAGCAGAGTGTGACAGGTGGTCAGGTGGCGCCCCCCGGTGGCTCCTTCAAAATAAATCTTTCAACACAACTTTTATTTCATTTATTTTAGTTTTTTTTTATTTTAACACAAATACTTTTATTTGTCAACTGTGGCGGGATGACGTCACTGAGTACACGGGACAAACTCCCCTCCAGTACTGTGATGATGATGATGATGATGATGATGATGATGAGTGTTAAATGTTCCTGCAGTGTTTGTACAAACTGATGCTTGTTGTTCTGTAAATATAAACAGACCCGTCAGACTAATAAACAACATATTTATTATATTTCATCATGTTTCACAAACAAACAAACAAACAAACAAACATAGCAGGTCAACAAAATATATTTCCTACAAACAAAAGCACTTCTCATCTGTAAAACATGTTTTTATGTCTCTGTGGGGTTTCAGCAGGACTTTACTTAACGTGATGACGTTGAGCTCCTCACTCACGTCACACGTGACTGCACGTAGCGCTGAAGTGCGCGAGGCTCCGCGAGTGGAGACACAGAGAGAGAAACGGGGACAGAGGCAGACAGAGGAGCTGAGGTCTGTGCTGCAGAATGAGGTCTGTTAATCGATTTATTACTAATTAATTAATCGATCAGTTCAGTTTGTTTGTTTGTTTGTTTCTGCAGCCTGAAAATATGTGATGTTTATTAGTTCAGTTTATTTCACAGCTTATAAAACTCGAACACACTGACGGATAAACGACTGATTTGTTTTAGCTTAGAAAAAGACAAACAAAAGAAAACAAATGACATCATGACCTGCAGGTGTCGCTGCAGCCTCAGCTGATCATAGCTACAGTTTAACTTTAATTATTTCTGTCAACACAACAATAACAGGAAGTGACATTAACTCGGTGTGTGTTCATTATATCAGCTGTTCACACATCAGCTTTATAAAAGTTTTTGGATACTTAAACTTTATATTTAAAAAATATTTGTTTTTATTTTATGATTTTTACTTTCAAACTAAAATGAGACATTTTTAAAAGATGTCTTCTAATGTTTAGTTTAAAAGATATGAAAGTTATTTTTTAGAGTTTTTACATTCAAATTAAAGGTGACTTTCATAAATAATCAGATTAGATTTAAATCACAACCATCTGTCGTTAGAAATAATCTCCATCTTTAATATTGGAGCAGATTTACAGTCCAGACCTGATCAGTCAACTCTGAGGGCAAAAACACAAATTAAATTCTTTGATCATAACCGAGATCAAATGTTCAGTTATTGCTGATATTGATGTGAGGTCGTATTGTCCGCTCTGACCTGGTGACCTTTGTTCCAGAAGTCGTCTCTTTGTTGAAATGATCTCTGGTTGTTTCTCTGTGTTGAGTCAGCGACGCTTTAAATATCTCACCTTTGTTATTTTACCTTTATGGTTATTGGTGGTCGTCCTGAGTCTGAGGCGTCGCTGTGTCACTCTTCTTCTTCTTCTTCTTCTTCTTCTGTCATGGCTCTGTGTTTGGAGCCGCCTCGAGCTCGGCAGCTGAAGACCAGCTGGGTCAGTCAGCGCCTCGCTGGGCAGGTCAGGGTCGCGCTCTCTCAGCAGCCTGGTTCTAATATCTGTGTGTTGGAAGTGACTGGTTTCAGTTTGGTCCCAGTTTGTGTCACTGTGATCAAACCTGTGAGACAGCTGCCCTGTGACCTGCGGGGTCTGTCGGGTCACCTGTGAGACAGCTGCTCAGGTGGTGACACTGTGTTAATTTTATTTTAATCAGGAGAACCTCAAGTTTCAGTCGAACTCATTTAAAGTCACAGTTTTACATTTGTTTTCATGATGATGGATAAATTTAACAGATGTTTTTTCCTGTGAACACAAACACAACCTCATCAAGTTATTTTAAAAACATTTATTATGAGACTATACTCAGAGGTTATCACTGAAACTCCTATGTTCAGTCTGAGCGCTGCCTCGCTGCCTCGCTGCCTCGCTGCAGCAGCTGTCTGCATCTGAACCTGGCGAGGATCAGCTTCAATGTCGCAGGCGACTTGTTTGACAGAAATACTCCCAACTCTTCCCTGGTTGTGTTTCCTTTTCCTGCAGCAAACGGACCAACTTCCTGTCAGCTAGACCAAACCCCAATACTGTAACGGATGCTGATTGGTGGCACAGATGATGTCTAACCCACTACAGTGAAATTCTGAACCAATCAGAACACATGGCTGGGACGAAGCATCCACAGCTGAGGACTGAACAATGAGGTTTCCCTCTGCTGCAGAATCTGAACGTCCAGACGAGACGTCTGACCTGAACCACCGAGGAGCTGAGAGTCTCCACGTTACCAGACTTTTCAAAGCCGTTCAAACGTTTTAAACATTTAAGAACAACAGCTGTTTTTAGGCGGTGGCGGTGGCGGCGGTGGCGGTGGTCTGAGTCTTTGAGGGTTAAGGAGCAGTTGAACAGGTTGGTCGCCTGGTACGGGGGGGGAGGTACTCAAAGTCTAATAGCATGGTAACATCAGGGCGTTGTTGAGTTGCTCTGAGTCTGGCCCCGCCTACTTCAGGAGCTGTTAGCCCCGAACAACCCAGCTCCCACAGGGACACACAGACTCCTCCCTCACGCCAAGGTGGTGACTCTAATGATGATGATGATGATGATGATGATGATGATGTCTCTCCCACAGTGCATTGGCGTTGCTCCTCCTCCTCCTGGTGGTGGACGCTCAGCTGCTATCGGAGATGTACGGCAGCCTGCAGTCTCCAAACTTCCCGGAGCCGTATCCGCGGGAGGCGGAGCTTTGCTGGAACATAAGCATCCCCGCCGGCTTCTTGGTGAAACTGTACTTCAGCCACTTCGATCTGGAGCCGTCGTACTTGTGTGAGTACGACTACGTCAAGGTGAGAGCCCGATGCATCATAGTCATGTTGTGTCTGACTCATCAGTGTCCCAGAAGTCTCTGCTGCTGCTCTGCCTCACACTTTATACATATGGACAGTGTGAGGCTGAGAGAGCAAACCTCTCTGACCTCTGACCTCTGTGACCCCTCTGACCTCTGCCCTTCATGTCTGCACATGGAAGGGCAGAGAGGTTCCAGATCAGAGACAAACTGAGTGAAGAGACTTGTAAACATAGAATTTAAAAAAAAACACTTTAAAAGGTTCTTTAACACAAACAATATGAAAAAACACAGCTGTCAGAGATGAAGACAGGTCGGTCAGGAGGTGATGAGTGTCACTGGAAGAAGATGGGATGTGTTGTTACCATGGTTACAGCCGTGTCCTGTCACAGTGAGTGAGTTCAGAGTCAAAAGGTTCTGGTGTATTTTATATATATTAATGTCATCATGTTTGTTTGTGTTGATAAACCTGACGACTCGTCTCATCAGATGAATCACGTTATTCAAACAAAGCCTTTTATTGGAGGAGTTTGTTTAAGGGTGATGATGTCATAGAGCGCTGCAGTGAGTGACGACTCAAACTGTTTGTAAACAATATCTTACACTTGAATTAAATATAAGGGATTTAATGATGATGATGATGAACATTTCACGTTATAATAAGATCAATAATTATATTGTTAGAATATGAGTTTGTTTTTTATTATTTATTTAATTTAATATTTATCAGTATTTATTAGGGGTGTCCCAGACTAAGAATTTTCATAGTCGAATCTGATTTGACAGATTTTTCCTTTAGCCGACGAATCGTTGAATCATGTTATTCCCCCCTCATTGATTAATGAGCTCATTTGCATTAAAGTTAAAGTTCCACTGATTGTGTGTGAAATTTGTTCTCCGCATTTGACCCATCCCCTGAGGGAGCGGTGAGCAGCAGCGGTGCTGCGCTCGGGAATCATGTGGTGATCTAACCCCCCAATTCCAACCCCGTGCGTCACCGCTCTCAATTGTTTGACCACGTCGGACAAAAATAGCCAAATAAAAAATCAGAGTCTATCAAGAAAACAATCAGCGGTGAAACTAGTTTCAAGACACTTCAGGTAAACGAATAATCCTTCAAAAAAGTTTGATTTGAGAGCACCTCGATGCTGCTCTGATGGTCCTGCAGCGCACTCACTCACCTCCGCTTATTTGGATCGAGCAACTGGGTGATTTATTCATGTGTAGTAATGATTATGCCTACTGATTAAACAGGGGACAGCCCTCCAGTCCGAAACTGATTTTCAAGTCCATATCGAGCTTCCTGCATCAAACACTGCCGCCCGCTCTCCGTCCGCACTCGCACAATTCTGAAATTCGTTGTACTACAAAAGCTTGAAAGTAACATTTAACTCATGTTTTTTATTGAAAATATGTCACTGTCTTCATTTATTCTGTATAATTTCACTAGTAGCAGAAATTAGGCTGATGTTTGTATCACAATAGGCTATATATCATGAATAACTAGAAAACAAATACATTCTATGTCAAATCAAGATGTTCAGCAGCAGTGAGCACCCCCATATATGGTACAGTCTTGTTTCATAACCACAGTTATGAGACTGGCAGTCGAATCAGACTTCTCCAAATCGAATCACCGACTCATCGACTATTCGGGGTCACCCCTAATATTTATATTTGATATTATTTTTTTTTTTTTTTTTCTGACGTTGCCGTCGTACACCTCCACAGTAAACTACTTTTTACTGATAATACTCGGATACTTTTCCTCAGGTAACACTGTAACTCATACTGCAGTATTGTTATAGGAACTTGTACTGTAGTATTTTAATGACGCAGTGTGTCCCTGTGTTTGGTGGTGTCCAGGTGGAGGCGGAGGGGGAGGTGCTGGCGTTGTTCTGTGGGCGGGAGGAGACGGACACGGAGACGGTGCCGGCTCAGCAGGTCATCACGTCGCCCAGGAACTCCCTCAGCGTCATCTTCCGCTCCGACTTCTCCAACGAGGAGCGATACTCTGGATTCATGGCTCACTACAGCGCTGTGGGTGAGGCACCGCCGCAGTTCCTCTGACGGCCACCAGAGGCCGATCACACACTCACAGGCAGATTCATTAAGAACAGGCCGCGCTTACTATCGGCGACACAAGTTCAGCATCACTATAAACGTCTCTCAGCCTCGTCTCAAAGTCCGATTCACCACAGATATTTCACTGATGATGTCACACCAAAAGTTTCACAGCTGACTCATTATTAACGAGACGCAGTGTAAAAACTGTCTTTATATTAGGAACACAGCGTCAGGACAATAAGAGACGTCATAGGACCTGAACAACGAGCTGAAGAACTCTTTCAAACGTCACTGTAAAGCTGCGTTCCCACCAAATGCGAATTCGCATGCAATTCCCATGTAATCACTCTACCGTTAATCAGTGTGTAGTTGCTGCCATGTTGAGGCAGAGGGTGCTGTCTGTAGCTCTGGTTGAGGGTGAGAGGCTGTCAGCAGATAAACAGAGATCTGTGTGGGTACATGAGACCCTAAAAAAGAGGCTGGATCATGGGGAGTACCACCAGTTGGTCCAGGAGCTTCTCCTCCATCATGGACGTTTACAGGCAGATTTTAGGACGACTCAGGGGCAGTTTGACAACCTGCTGTCTATCGTCCGGCGAGCAGAAGTTTCATTCTTATTAAAATCTGTTACAAAAAGGTGCCTCCAGCTGCTGAAACACTTCCTGTGTGATCGGGGCCTGAATCCGTTTTTTTGTCCAAAACTGTCGCAGGTGTAAAAATGAATACAACCTCACACTGTGTCATGTTTTCACACTGAGTCCGAATCTGTCGTCTGTCATCAAAAGTTTCAGAACAGGTTCAACTTCCTGTGTTTTTCTCCTCCGTCAGTCGTTAGAGACGTCTGACTTAATCAGTGAACACAGCTGACACGAGACAGAGGAACAGAATCATTTCATAACTCAGATGTTCAACAGGTCAAATAGTAAAATTCAGGAAGATGATGAGGAAGAGGAGGAGGAGGAGGAGACAGAAAGGGAGGTCAGCTCCGCCCCTTCCTGTAGCTGTGGGAGGAAGTGATGTCAGTCAGATAGGTAACTGCAGGTTAGAGAGGCAAAGGGGGAAATGTGTCTTTCATTTTGTCTCGTGTTGCATATTTTCACAACAAACAGAAGAATAAAACTCATCGGACTCAGTGTGAGAGGTTTCTGTGTGTAACGATTATTTTCAGATGACGGATTAACAAGATGCATAACAAACAAACAAACAGTCTCAGTGAGCAGAGGACTTTACTCTTCAATAATGTTCAAGGATCAACGTCTGGACTGTTAAACCTCCCTCTGATTGAATGTTGTCTTAAATATCAGACATGACGGATGTCAGAGGTCAGATGTGACGGAGGTGACAAAAAGTTTTAGATTTATTAATGTCACAGCGGGTGTAGTCGAGTTGCTCAGAGTTTTTTTGTTTATGCTGATGAAAATTCTTTTTTAGTTTGGATTTAAAGGCCAACAGAGTCGACCTGTTACACCTTCAGATTCACCTGACAGAAATATTATTTAATGAATCATGAAATATGAATGACCAGAGCAGCGTTCACACCTTTGTTGAAACCAGGAAGTGAGACAGGAAGTCCCTGTGATGTAGTTTCCTCCTGTCATACCTGATAAATAAATGAATTATTTCAAACAAAAAATATATATAAAAATAACATAATTAAAAAAACAAAGAAGGCATATAACTGTCCAAAAGCAGCAGGTAGAAGTAAAACTTATCTGTCCCCCTTCTTACATTGCTTTTTTTAAGTCAAAAATTATTTCAACAAATTCCCAAATTTATTTACAACTAATATGAAACTGTCCCCGGACCGTTCACCACCTAGTGAAATGAATCAGTCAGAAACCCAGTTTACAGTCCACAACCTTCACTCGTCTGTGTATCTGCCAATAATATCTTTTCTGTATAGTTTTTGTTGTAATCTGACAGTTGACAAAAATCTGTGACACATCTTTAAAGGACCAACATTTTCTTAAAAATTATATTTTAAGACGAAGACTTTTATGGCAGAACATTTTGACTCGGTGTTCTCAGGACGTTCTCTTAGTTTTAAATTTTAAAGGCTTTTAACACAGTTTGAATTGAAGTTATGAGTTTTTGTCTGAGACAAGTTCAGAGGTTAAAGAAGTGAACGCAGATAAACATATTTTATAAATGATATTTATTCTATATAAATAAAGCTTTTAAAAATTATGTTTCACCCACAAACAGAATCAGTGTGTTGATAAGTTATAATTTTAAATGTTTGTTAGGCGGGAAATGATGTATCTTAATTCTCAACAATGGTCAGTATATGAATATAAGCTCATCTTAATCTGTGTTAATATCACAGGAACACTGAGACGCCGTTAGCAGCTGAACAGTCCTGAAAACATTGGACGGACAGAAGCAATAGAAAGCAGAGAGACTAGTTTCTGTTTTCAGCTCTGAGAGTTAGTGAATGTTTATAAGAAGCAGAAATATGTGCAGATAAGAAGAAACATGAACCAGTGAAGCTCGGACACATGACGCTGCAGAAGATAAGTAATGTCCAAACATATCAGTTTGACCTCCTGCAGGTTCACACAGCTGATAACACACTGGAGACGAGTCAGGGACATGTAAACTCTGATGTCTCCCTCTGACCTTTGTCTCTGTCTCCCTCTCCTCAGACATGGACGAGTGCAGCGAGCGCAGTGATGAAGACCTCCTCTGTGATCACTTCTGCCATAACTACATCGGAGGATACTACTGCTCCTGTCGCTATGGTTACCTGCTTCACTCTGACAACCGCACCTGCAGAGGTGAGACCGGTAATGGTGTCATAACCTGACACACACTTAGGTTATAAACCCAACCTAGGTCTGTGTTCATCCTGATGGAAGAAACATCATGAATGAAGACTGCTGTCTTCTTCTGCTGCTGCTGACGGTTGGTTCACATTTAAAAGATATACAAAACATACATTTCTATATGTAGAATGCATATATCAGTGTCTCATGGTAAAGTGGATGTATATATATCAGTGTCTCATGGTAAAGTGGATGTATATATCAGTGCCTCATGGTAAAGTGGATGTATATATATCAGTGTCTCATGGTAAAGTGGATGTATATATATCAGTGTCTCATGGTAAAGTGGATGTATATATCAGTGTCTCATGGTAAAGTGGATGTATATATATCAGTGCCTCATGGTAAAGTGGATGTATATATCAGTGCCTCATGGTAAAGCAGATGTATGTATATCAGTGTCTCATGGTAAAGTGGATGTATATATATCAGTGTCTCATGGTAAATTGGATGTATATATCAGTGCCTCATGGTAAAGTGGATGTATATATATCAGTGTCTCATGGTAAAGTGGATGTATATATATCAGTGTCTCATGGTAAAGTGGATGTATATATATCAGTGTCTCATGGTAAAGTGGATGTATATATATCAGTGCCTCATGGTAAAGTGGATGTATATATATCAGTGTCTCATGGTAAAGTGGATGTATATATATCAGTGCCTCATGGTAAAGTGGATGTATATATATCAGTGTCTCATGGTAAAGTGGATGTATATATCAGTGCCTCATGGTAAAGCGGATGTATGTATATCAGTGTCTCATGGTAAAGTGGATGTATATATATCAGTGTCTCATGGTAAAGCGGATGTATATATATCAGTGTCTCATGGTAAAGTGGATGTATATATATCAGTGTCTCATGGTAAAGTGGATGTATATATATCAGTGCCTCATGGTAAAGTGGATGTATATATATCAGTGTCTCATGGTAAAGTGGATGTATATATATCAGTGTCTCATGGTAAAGTGGATGTATATATATCAGTGCCTCATGGTAAAGTGGATGTATATATATCAGTGCCTCATGGTAAAGTGGATGTATATATATCAGTGCCTCATGGTAAAGTGGATGTATATATATCAGTGTCTCATGGTAAAGTGGATGTATATATATCAGTGTCTCATGGTAAAGTGGATGTATATATATCAGTGTCTCATGGTAAAGTGGATGTATATATCAGTGTCTCATGGTAAAGTGGATGTATATATATCAGTGTCTCATGGTAAAGTGGATGTATATATATCAGTGTCTCATGGTAAAGTGGATGTATATATATCAGTGTCTCATGGTAAAGTGGATGTATATATATCAGTGCCTCATGGTAAAGCGGATGTATATATATCAGTGCCTCATGGTAAAGTGGATGTATATATATCAGTGCCTCATGGTAAAGCGGATGTATATATATCAGTGCCTCATGGTAAAGCGGATGTATATATATCAGTGCCTCATGGTAAAGTGGATGTATATATATCAGTGTCTCATGGTAAAGTGGATGTATATATATCAGTGTCTCATGGTAAAGTGGATGTATATATATCAGTGCCTCATGGTAAAGTGGATGTATATATATCAGTGTCTCATGGTAAAGTGGATGTATATATATCAGTGTCTCATGGTAAAGTGGATGTATATATCAGTGCCTCATGGTAAAGCGGATGTATATATATCAGTGTCTCATGGTAAAGTGGATGTATATATATCAGTGTCTCATGGTAAAGTGGATGTATATATCAGTGCCTCATGGTAAAGTGGATGTATATATATCAGTGTCTCATGGTAAAGTGGATGTATATATATCAGGGCCTCATGGTAAAGTGGATGTATATATATCAGTGTCTCATGGTAAAGTGGATGTATATATATCAGTGTCTCATGGTAAAGCGGATGTATGTATATCAGTGTCTCATGGTAAAGTGGATGTATATATCAGTGCCTCATGGTAAAGCGGATGTATATATATCAGTGTCTCATGGTAAAGCGGATGTATATATATCAGTGCCTCATGGTAAAGCGGATGTATATATATCAGTGCCTCATGGTAAAGCGGATGTATGTATATCAGTGTCTCATGGTAAAGCGGATGTATGTATATCAGTGTCTCATGGTAAAGCGGATGTATATATATCAGTGTCTCATGGTAAAGCGGATGTATATATATCAGTGCCTCATGGTAAAGCGGATGTATGTATATCAGTGTCTCATGGTAAAGCGGATGTATATATATCAGTGCCTCATGGTAAAGCGGATGTATGTATATCAGTGTCTCATGGTAAAGTGGATGTATATATCAGTGCCTCATGGTAAAGCGGATGTATATATCAGTGCCTCATGGTAAAGCGGATGTATATATCAGTGCCTCATGGTAAAGCGGATGTATATATATCAGTGCCTCATGGTAAAGCGGATGTATATATCAGTGCCTCATGGTAAAGCGGATGTATATATCAGTGCCTCATGGTAAAGCGGATGTATATATATCAGTGTCTCATGGTAAAGTGGATGTATATATATCAGTGCCTCATGGTAAAGCGGATGTATATATCAGTGCCTCATGGTAAAGTGGATGTATATATATCAGTGTCTCATGGTAAAGTGGATGTATATATATCAGTGCCTCATGGTAAAGTGGATGTATATATATCAGTGCCTCATGGTAAAGTGGATGTATATATATCAGTGCCTCATGGTAAAGCGGATGTATATATATCAGTGCCTCATGGTAAAGTGGATGTATATATATCAGTGCCTCATGGTAAAGTGGATGTATATATATCAGTGCCTCATGGTAAAGTGGATGTATATATATCAGTGCCTCATGGTAAAGCGGATGTATATATATCAGTGCCTCATGGTAAAGTGGATGTATATATCAGTGCCTCATGGTAAAGTGGGTGTATATATCAGTGTCTCATGGTAAAGTGGATGTATATATCAGTGCCTCATGGTAAAGTGGATGTATATATCAGTGCCTCATGGTAAAGTGGATGTATATATATCAGTGCCTCATGGTAAAGTGGATGTATATATCAGTGCCTCATGGTAAAGTGGATGTATATATATCAGTGTCTCATGGTAAAGCGGATGTATATATATCAGTGCCTCATGGTAAAGTGGATGTATATATATCAGTGCCTCATGGTAAAGCGGATGTATATATATCAGTGCCTCATGGTAAAGCGGATGTATATATATCAGTGTCTCATGGTAAAGTGGATGTATATATCAGTGCCTCATGGTAAAGTGGATGTATATATATCAGTGCCTCATGGTAAAGTGGATGTATATATATCAGTGCCTCATGGTAAAGTGGATGTATATATATCAGTGCCTCATGGTAAAGCGGATGTATATATATCAGTGCCTCATGGTAAAGTGGATGTATATATCAGTGCCTCATGGTAAAGTGGGTGTATATATCAGTGTCTCATGGTAAAGTGGATGTATATATCAGTGCCTCATGGTAAAGTGGATGTATATATCAGTGCCTCATGGTAAAGTGGATGTATATATATCAGTGCCTCATGGTAAAGTGGATGTATATATCAGTGCCTCATGGTAAAGTGGATGTATATATATCAGTGCCTCATGGTAAAGCGGATGTATATATATCAGTGCCTCATGGTAAAGCGGATGTATATATATCAGTGCCTCATGGTAAAGTGGATGTATATATCAGTGCCTCATGGTAAAGCGGATGTATATATATCAGTGCCTCATGGTAAAGTGGATGTATATATCAGTGCCTCATGGTAAAGTGGATGTATATATCAGTGTCTCATGGTAAAGTGGATGTATATATCAGTGCCTCATGGTAAAGCGGATGTATGTATATCAGTGTCTCATGGTAAAGTGGATGTATATATCAGTGCCTCATGGTAAAGCGGATGTATGTATATCAGTGTCTCATGGTAAAGTGGATGTATATATCAGTGTCTCATGGTAAAGCGGATGTATGTATATCAGTGTCTCATGGTAAAGTGGATGTATATATATCAGTGTCTCATGGTAAAGCGGATGTATATATATCAGTGCCTCATGGTAAAGCGGATGTATGTATATCAGTGTCTCATGGTAAAGTGGATGTATATATCAGTGCCTCATGGTAAAGCGGATGTATATATCAGTGCCTCATGGTAAAGCGGATGTATATATCAGTGTCTCATGGTAAAGTGGATGTATATATATCAGTGTCTCATGGTAAAGTGGATGTATATATATCAGTGTCTCATGGTAAAGTGGATGTATATATATCAGTGTCTCATGGTAAAGTGGATGTATATATATCAGTGTCTCATGGTAAAGTGGATGTATATATATCAGTGTCTCATGGTAAAGTGGATGTATATATCAGTGCCTCATGGTAAAGTGGATGTATATATATATCAGTGCCTCATGGTAAAGTGGATGTATATATATCAGTGTCTCATGGTAAAGTGGATGTATATATATCAGTGTCTCATGGTAAAGCGGATGTATATATCAGTGTCTCATGGTAAAGTGGATGTATATATCAGTGTCTCATGGTAAAGCGGATGTATATATATCAGTGTCTCATGGTAAAGTGGATGTATATATATCAGTGTCTCATGGTAAAGTGGATGTATATATCAGTGCCTCATGGTAAAGTGGATGTATATATATCAGTGTCTCATGGTAAAGCGGATGTATATATCAGTGTCTCATGGTAAAGTGGATGTATATATCAGTGCCTCATGGTAAAGTGGATGTATATATCAGTGCCTCATGGTAAAGTGGATGTATATATATCAGTGCCTCATGGTAAAGTGGATGCATATATCAGTGTCTCATGGTAAAGTGGATGTATATATATCAGTGCCTCATGGTAAAGTGGATGTATATATATCAGTGCCTCATGGTAAAGTGGATGTATATATATCAGTGCCTCATGGTAAAGTGGATGTATATATATCAGTGCCTCATGGTAAAGTGGATGTATATATATCAGTGCCTCATGGTAAAGTGGATGTATATATATCAGTGCCTCATGGTAAAGTGGATGTATATATATCAGTGCCTCATGGTAAAGTGGATGTATATATATCAGTGCCTCATGGTAAAGTGGATGTATATATCAGTGTCTCATGGTAAAGCGGATGTATATATCAGTGTCTCATGGTAAAGTGGATGTATATATATCAGTGTCTCATGGTAAAGTGGATGTATATATATCAGTGTCTCATGGTAAAGTGGATGTATATATATCAGTGTCTCATGGTAAAGTGGATGTATATATATCAGTGTCTCATGGTAAAGTGGATGTATATATATAAGTGTCTCATGGTAAAGTGGATGTATGTAACAGTGCACCATGGTAAAGTGGTCGTGCATAAGTGGATTAGTGTACATGATGTTGAAGTGGTTGTGAGTTGACCTTCCACAGTTGTAATCTGGGTTCTGACTCCGGTGCAGACTGTCGGGCTGCCCGGTGCAGGTTTTTAATAAGCTTACAGTGAATTCCTGCAGCTGACCCTGATTAAACTCTGCTGCCAACAAGTCACAGTGTCAAACAACACTGGAAGCTTTGTGACAGGTTTCAACTTCAGGAACAAACAGCTGAGGTTCATTCAGGTTTACTGTTGGTACACAGACGTCTTCACGGTGACAGAACATCAGTCAGTTGGCTCCACTAGGCTGACCAAACGTCCTCTTTTGCCCGGACATGTCCACTTTCCATGTTCTGTTCGGGGCGTCTGGGGGGTGTTTATAAATTGATGGTAATGTCCGGTTTTCCTTGTGTGTGTGTATGTGTGTGTGCGTGTGTGTGTGTGTGTGTATGTGTGTCCCCCACCCCCGGTTGTCCTTGTTTGGGTTAGCGTGTGTGACGTAATACCAGTGTGGCTACCTTGTCAGCGGATCTCCAACACTCACAGCAAGGAAGCAGCAGACCCTGGCGGCGCAGCATTATTCTAAGCTTCCAAGATGCCGAAGCGCAAGTGCAGCTTCACAGATGAACTGCAGAAAAAATTCCAAACTTACCGTCCCTGGAAGGCTGAGTGCACCGTGTGCAAAGCTGGCACATATGTTTCTGTGTCTAATGAAGGTGCCGGGACCTCAAAGCTCACATAGAAGAGACATTATTTCTATCATTATTTCATTCCATAGATTTTACATTTATATTTATTTTTGTACAATTGAAACTTGTAAAAAGCCTTTCTGAATTTCTGTCTGTGAGATATTTTATTTTGTAATATAACTGAATTTTCTATCCATACATATAAACTTCACTTATATTTAAATTATAAGGCATGTTTGAGTAAACTGTGAGTTTCATTTAAGTAGGCTATTTCGTGGCTGGGCCAAGTATCCTTTGTTTTGGAAAGCAAAATATGGTCACCCTAGTCTCCACGGTGACAGAACATCAGTCAGTCGTCTCAGTCACTGTGGATCTCAGTCTCAGTGATAACTGAACACACAGCCATCAGGTTCAGGCACTGATGTCACGGCTTTAATCTGAATTCTGTAAATCATCAGCTGCTGCTATGTGAACAGTCTGAGCAGCGCCCCCTCAGGACACTCTGAGGACTGCATCTGTGGTCATGTGTCCAGGATCTGGACTCTGACCTGATGCTGACTGATAACAGCTGCTGATTGGTCGCAAATATTTACTGGATGTTCATGTTTCTGTGTGGAGGAGGGTCTCTCACACACACACACACACACACACACACACACACAGACACACACACACACACACACACACACACACAGACACACACACACACACACCCACACACACACAGACACACACACACACACACACACTAAATACACAAAAACTCAACTTTTCTACGAACAGCATCTTCTCTGAAACAGTTTGTGACATCACTTATGAACATAATGTTTCACCTTCACTCATGAACACATGTTTCATCTACTCTTTACTTATGAACACATGATGTTTCATCTACTCTTAACTTATGAACACATGATGTTTCATCTACTCTTCACTTATGAACGCATGATGTTTCATCTACTCTTCACTTATGAATACATGATGTTTCATCTCCTCTTCACTTATGCACACATGATGTTTCATCTACTTTTCATTTATGAACACATGATGTTTCATTTCCTCTTCACTTATGCACACATGATGTTTCATCTACTCTTCACTTATGAACACATGATGTTTCATCTACTCTTTACTTATGAACACGTGATGTTTCACTGACTCTTTACTCATGAACACATGATGTTACATCTACTCTTCACTTATGAACACATGATGTTTCATCTACTCTTCACTTATGAACACATGATGTTTCATCTACTCTTCACTCATGAACACATGATGTTTCATCTACTCTTCACTTATGAACACATGATGTTTCATCTACTCTTCACTCATGAACACATGATGTTTCATCTACTCTTCACTCATGAACACGTTTCATCTACTCTTCACTCATGAACACATGATGTTTCATCTACTCTTCACTTATGAACACATGATGTTTCATCTACTCTTCACTCTTGAACACATGTTTCTCCTCTGTGTGTGTCTCAGTGGACTGCAGTGACGGTGTGTTCAGGGAACGCTCCGGCATTCTGAGCAGCGTAGATTTCCCATCTCCGTACCCGAAGAGCTCAGAGTGTTTGTACCGCATTGAGGTGGAGCCAGGCTTCAGGCTCCGCCTCCAGTTCGACCCTGTCTTTGACGTGGAGGACCACCCCGATGTCAACTGCCCCTACGACCATGTCAAGGTGAGTACAGCTCACGTTAGACGGACTTGTGGTCAGTCCAAGACTCTGATCAGCTGTGTGTGTGTGTCAGATTACAGCCGGAGGCCGTCACTTCGGTCCGTTTTGCGGAGATCGTTCTCCAGGTGAGATCCAGACCGAAAGCAACACCGTCACCGTCGTCTTCCACAGCGACAACTCCGGAGAGAACCTGGGCTGGAGGATCACATACACGTCTATAGGTGGGTACACACTTCTTACTACACACTACACACATACACATCAATGTTTTTTAAAGGCTTCTATTTTGTCGTGACAGGAAGTACGTGTCCTGCACCTGAAGTCCCGCCCAACGCTGTGCTGACCCCCGTCCAATCAGAATATTCCTTCAGAGACCACATCCTCTTCACCTGTTCACCTGGATACACACTGCTGAAGGTACAACTCACTTCCTGTTACTGTCGGACACCAGCAGGTGGCGCCGCAGGTGTAAATGCACGATGCTAACCAAGTTAGCCACTAAGCTCCACCCTTTTGTCCAAATATGGTTAATTCGTTGCTGGGCAACTCCCATACTGGATCACTGGAGGCGTCAGATCAGGAGTCCACAGACCAGTGTGTGACGTCACATTTCTTACAGCGCACGGTCGGGTCCAGATTTAATGTTCTTGGAATGATTTGTATTAACAGAACACTCTGTGTCTTTGTTGCATTGTGTCTTTGTTGCATTGTGTCTTGTCCTTGTTCATTTGTATTTTTGTTTCTTTGTCTATTTGTATATTTGTCTCTTTGTTTTGTTGCGTCTTGTCTTTTTGTATCTTTGCATCTTTGTGTCTACATCCCTTTTGTTCTCTGGGTCTATGTATACTTGTCTCTTTGTCTGTTGGTATCTTTTTTGGGTATCTTTGTCTTTGTATCTTGTGTATGTGTTTGTATCTTTGTGTCTTGTGCCTTTGTTTGTTTGTATCTTTGTGTCTTGTGTCTTTTGGTATCTTTGTCTCTTTGTCTATTTATATCTTGTTTCTTTGTTTGTATCTTTGTCTTTGTATCTCGTGTATGTGTTTATATCTTTGTGTCTTGTGCCTTTGTTTGTTTGTATCTTTGTGTCTTTATCTTTTGGTATCTTTGTCTCTTTGTCTATTTATATCTTTTGTCTTTGTCTGAATGTATCTTTCTTGTGTTTAAGAGTTTTAATGACCTGCTTTTAACTGTTGATTCTGGCGACGCTGCTGTCCTGGTCTTTTGGATCTGTCTGCTGCTTTTGACACAGTCGATCACAACATTCTTCTGTCACGTCTTAACTTGTGTGTAGGCATTAAAGGTGCAGCTCTTAAGTGGTTCCAGTCTTGTCTATCGAATAGAAGTTTCTCTGTCCATCTCGGCCAGTATTCTTTAGCTGCGTCCCCGCTTAGTTGTGGGGTACCGCAAGGCTCCATCTTGGGCCCTATTTTATTCTCATTGTATATGCGCCCCTTGGGTCAATATTTAAACATCTCCTTTCATTGTTTTGCGGATGATCTACAGATCAATCTGCCCATAAAAACAAATAGTGAGGCCTCTGTTCAAGCGCTGCTGAACTCTCTTAAAGATGTTCAATCATGGATGGAGTTGAACTTTCTTAACCTGAACGAAAACAAAACTGAAATCATTCTATTTGGGCAATCCAGTTTTTTTAGATTGCTATGACAGTGCCATTGGTTCATTAGCATCCTCTTGTTACACCACTGTGAAGAACCTTGGTGTGATATTTGATTCTGCCTTTAAACTGGATAAACAGATTAGTTCAGTTGTTAAGACAAGCTTCTTTCAACTGAGACTCCTGAGTAAGGTGATGGCCTACCTCCCTCCACATGACTTTGAGAGAGTAATTCATGCCTTCATCTCTTCGCATATAGACTATTTTAATTCTTTGTACGTTGGACTCGACCAGTCATCACTGCGCCATTTGCAGGCAGTTCAAAATGTAGCAGCCCGCCTGTTAACAGGAAAGAGACGGCGTGATCACATCACACCTGCTCTAGCCTCCGTACACTGGCTTCCAGTCCTTTTCAGGATCCAGTTTAAAATTTTCATGCTTGTTTTTAAGAGTCTTAATGGCCTGGCCCCATCTTATTTGACTGAGCTTTTACAGCCTCACACCTCAATGAGAGCGTTGAGGTCTACAAATCTATCACTGTTGGAGGTTCCGAGATCGAGGCTCAAAAGTAAAGGTGATAGATAGGTCCTAACCTGGGGAACAGCCGACCTTTACATATAAGAGCTGCCCAAACACTGGAGCATTTTAAATCCCTTTGGCCTTCGGCACTTGTTAAGCATGACATCTTGTTCTTATGATCTTTTCATTGTTCACTGTATGATGTTGTATTGTTTATTTTAATAGGCCTTTGGTCAGCTGAGGTTGTTTTTAAATGTGCTATATAAATAAAATTGAGTTGAGTTGTGTCTTTGTTTCTTTGTCTGTTGGTATCTTTGTCTTTGGGTATCTTTGTCTCTTTGTCTCTGTATCTTTCTTTGTGTCTGTATCGTTGTGTCTTTGTCCTTTTGTCTGTTGGTATCTTTGTTTGTATCTTGTGTCTTTGTCTCTTTGTCTGTTTGTATCTTTGTGTCCTGTGTATTTGTCTGTTGGTATCTTTTTTGAGTATCTTTGTCTTTTTGTATCTTTGTATCTTGTGTCTTTGTCTATTTATATCTTGTGTCTGTCTTTTGGTGTCTTTGTCTCTGTCTGTTTGTATCTTTGTATCTTGTGTCTTTGTTTGTATCTCTGTGTCTTGTGTCTTTGTCTGTTTATATCTTATGTCTGCCTTTTGGTGTCTTTGTCTCTGTCTGTTTGTATCTTTGTGTCTTTGTATTTCGTGTCTTTGTTTGTTTGTATCTCTGTGTCTTGTGTCTTTGTCTATTTATATCTTGTGTCTGTCTTTTGGTATCTTTGTCTCTGTCTGTTTGTATTTTGTGTCTTTGTTTGTATCTCTGTGTCTTGTGTCTTTGTCTATTTATATCTTGTGTCTGTCTTTTGGTATCTTTGTCTCTGTCTGTTTGTATTTTGTGTCTTTGTTTGTATCTCTGTGTCTTGTGTCTTTGTCTATTTATATCTTGTGTCTGTCTTTTGGTATCTTTGTCTCTGTCTGTTTGTATTTTGTGTCTTTGTTTGTATTTCTGTGTCTTGTGTCTTTGTCTATTTATATCTTGTGTCTGTCTTTTGGTATCTTTGTCTCTGTCTGTTTGTATTTTGTGTCTTTGTATCTCTGTGTCTTGTGTCTTTGTCTATTTATATCTTATGTCTGTCTTTTGGTATCTTTGTCTCTGTCTGTTTGTATTTTGTGTCTTTGTTTGTATCTCTGTGTCTTGTGTCTTTGTCTATTTATATCTTGTGTCTGTCTTTTGGTATCTTTGTCTCTGTTTGTATTTTGTGTCTTTGTTTGTATCTCTGTGTCTTGTGTCTTTGTCTATTTATATCTTGTGTCTGTCTTTTGGTATCTTTGTCTCTGTCTGTTTGTATTTTGTGTCTTTGTATCTCTGTGTCTTGTGTCTTTGTCTATTTATATCTTGTGTCTGTCTTTTGGTATCTTTGTCTCTGTCTGTTTGTATTTTGTGTCTTTGTTTGTATCTCTGTGTCTTGTGTCTTTGTCTATTTATATCTTGTGTCTGTCTTTTGGTATCTTTGTCTCTGTTTGTATTTTGTGTCTTTGTTTGTATCTCTGTGTCTTGTGTCTTTGTCTATTTATATCTTGTGTCTGTCTTTTGGTATCTTTGTCTCTGTCTGTTTGTATTTTGTGTCTTTGTATCTCTGTGTCTTGTGTCTTTGTCTATTTATATCTTGTGTCTGTCTTTTGGTATCTTTGTCTCTGTCTGTTTGTATTTTGTGTCTTTGTTTGTATCTCTGTGTCTTGTGTCTTTGTCTATTTATATCTTGTGTCTTTGTCTATTTATATCTTGTGTCTGTCTTTTGGTATCTTTGTCTCTGTCTGTTTGTATTTTGTGTCTTTGTATCTCTGTGTCTTGTGTCTTTGTCTATTTATATCTTGTGTCTGTCTTTTGGTATCTTTGTCTCTGTCTGTTTGTATCTCGTGTCTTTGTTTGTATCTCTGTGTCTTGTGTCTTTGTCTATTTATATCTTGTGTCTTTTTCTCTTTGTGTCTGTGTGGTTCAGGACGGAGAGACTCTGGATCATTATCAGATGGACTGTCAGTCAGACGGCTCGTGGAGCAGCAGCAGCCTGCCTCTCTGTCAGAGTAAGAAAACATCACATCGAACTTCTGAAACTAAACTCAGTGTTTCGTCTCTTTGAAAGCTTCAGTTCTTCTGATTAAAATCTGGATTTAAGGACCAGAAGGCAGCGGAGCAATATTTTTATTGCCTTAATTGGATATTATTAATATCAGGTTTATTACCCACACACTGATCACCTGTATATTAATATGTAATATGAGTGTAAACTCCATCAGCTCGCTGCTCGTCTGAATCATCAATGCTGATAAATATCACAGTGGATCCAGATGAGCCGAACACGAGTCACCCAGTAAAGACATACTGGTGTGTGTGTCCGCTCCCAGTCTGTTTGTATCAGTGCGGTCGCCATGACAACAACAATGAGCAGCATACGCAGTATAAGTGTATATCTGTATCTGTATCTGTGACATCAGACCTGAGATCAGAGTCAAACTTCCTGTCTTGTGTCTCTGTCTCTGTAGAAACAGACTCTGGGAGGAGGAGGCGGTCTCTGTCCAGCATCTTAACCAATCACAGCCAACCTTAGTCAACGACTGATTCTTATTGGCTGATAGAGAAACTGTAGGAAGAGTTGAGTTGTCAGAAACTGATTTTCTAATAAAAGAAATGAAAAGAGAATCTGCAGTCGTGTGTTTCTGTGAAACATAAAAACTAATCTGCTTTGTCATCAGTGACATCACAGTGACATCACAGCAACAACCTCAAACAACACGAGAAGGTCAAATTTAGGATCAGTGACAGTTAATGTTTCCTGTGATGTAACAGAGATGGCGGACCCCGCCACCACCACCAACGACAACAATCATTGACGTCATGATAATAATGTGAACACATGAACACGTGGCGGAAGACTTTAATCATAATCACAACACTAATGTTAAACTTCCTGTCTCGTGTTCAATCAGGCCGGGACACATACGGCGTTCTTTACCACCTGGATGACATGAGGTCGGGCGGTGGGTGCCAACTCTAAGGGAGTGGAGGGTAGTTTCACCTGACAATGCAAAGCGATCATAACTTACCAGAGATGCAGAGTCTGGAGCCAATCATCTTCCAGGCGTTGGTTACAAAGTGTATATTAAAATATATCTACAGGTGAGTACCAGCTGTGATTGGTTGGTCCTCGTCACATGACATGCAGCACACCCTGCTGTGTTCCAAAAGTTGAACTTTGTTTATCTCAGGCTTCCGCTGTTGCGCCCTGAAAAACCAGTGCGTGTGACACTTGTCACTCCGCAACAACGTCACTCTGGCTTTTGCATGTGCCTTCCACGCAGTCATCACTGGAAACACCTGATCTGAGGGAATAAAACACACATGACGTGTTCATCTCTGTTCATTTCATCAAACATCATCACGTCATCTGATCATCTCTCTGATTGGTCACATGAGTCCTCTTGCTTGGTCAAAAGTGGTGGTGCACTTCATTGGGTGTAGACGCTGTAGCTGATACCTGTTTAAGTCATGTCTGCTGCTGCCTGGAGAAGTCGGTTGTGGCATCAACAGTATGGCTCCCTACCTGAAGCCTTTGGACAGTAGCTGAGGATAAGGATGAGGATGTGCTCCAAGGAGGATGTTGTGGTAGAGTTGGCAGGAAGGTGAGTCCTCCAGGCCCCAGCTGAACAGGTCTGCAGGACTTTGGTGGACATTAAACATCAACTGGACCAAGAACTTGAATCGTTGTGGTTCTGCCTTCCAGAGTCTTTCGCAGGTGATCTTTTGGCCAGTTGTTGGCTTCCACCTGGTCCAGGTCCCCTGCTTACACATCCCCAACATCCTGCTGCAGCAAACTTCTTCCACCTCTGAGCGTACCTTCTCCTGGATAAGTGCTACTGTTGCAAAGTCTTGAATTGTCCTGAACCTGACCTGACTGGTTGCCATAGCACCCATTAGGGTGCTGTGCCACAATCTTGCATCCACCTGCTCATTTGCCTCCTACTTGCACCACTTCCTTCCTGTCCTGACCTGGAAGCCTACTGAGGAGATTTTGGGATCAGTGGAGTCTTCGTAGATCAGGACCTCTCTGGCTCAGCTGACCTTGAACTCCCCCATCAGACTGCTGAAAGGAAGCTGCAGCTTCGTGCTTTGCTCATATGCCCAGCCAGCCGGTCAGGAACCAGCTGACCTTCCTTTCAAAGCCCTCCATGATGGTGATTCAGACTTCACAGATCAGCAGAATTCCATTTAGGTATATCCAAGCCTTGAACTTTCCAGAAAGTCCAGAATTCTTCCCTGTGTAGAGCCATGTGTAGATGTCATCACTGGTTGCTTGGTGTGCTGCTGTGTCCTTCAGATTGCTGGTGTCCATGTTCTTGACTTTCTTTTCTGTCACAGATGGATTTGGGGCGTCTCCTAAAAGGAAGTGAAACTGGTCAGTTGCTCTTCGTTTCTTGAGGACCAGAAACCTGGATTTTACGGGTTTGAAGCCCAATCCTGCCCATGTTGAAGCCGCCATTTGGTGCCAGATTTGGACCGCACACTTCTGCACTTCACTTATGCAGACTTCACAAATCGGAAGTTTGATCACTTGCTCTGACGGTCCATGTGCTGAAGTAGCCTTGGGCAAAAACTGAACCACCAATGAGTGAATGTGACATGTGGTGTAAAAGTACAGAAATTGTGCAACTGGTGATGATTCCCTTTTCTCACCAATGCCACGCTGGTGTTGAAGCCCCAGAGTACATCTTCAGGTTTAAGTTGTCAAGGACATGGATTCATATCTTCTCTGGGATGTGGTATCTGGTAGGGGCTTATTCTACCAGCCTGTATGAGATCAATCCTTAGACATTAGCACCGTCTAGCCACTGACTGCCCCTCCAAGTCTCTCCTGCTTCGTTGCCCCTCACTGATCAGTTGGATTACCACACCTGGAACACCTGGGATGACTCTGGTCTGCACCGAGGTGTCTATGTAGAAGTTCTTCCGGAGAAATCCTGCCAGGTGATTGGCAACAATGTCGAAGATGATCTTACATTTCACACTTGTCCTGCTTCCATTCTCCACCTGAAGAATCCTCACACCTTCTGCTGAGGCACCTTTCCTCTTCTTCAGATCACCTGTCGATCTTCCAAAGTCTGGCACACAGTTTGAAGACCTTGTGCTCCTTTCAGACCTGGGGCTGAGGATGTTCAGGTTAACTTGATGACCTCCCTAGGTTGTGTTCATTGATGTAGAACAGGGTGCTGGGTGGGGATACGAGATCTTGTTCCGTCATGCTGTCTCTGTGGGTGTTCCTGATGTGAAAATTAACATCCTCCTCAGGATGTCAGAGCTAATCACTGCCTTTATCACCGGCTGAGACCAGCTCTTCATCCTTTTAAGTCCTCATCATCATCCCAGTGGTCCTCTACTTGCTGACAGCTGATTGGTTCTCTCTCTCACAGTGGTGGATTGTGGGAGTCCGACGGCAGTTGCCATGGCCGATGTGATGTTTGGTAGTCATGACAACAGCACCCTCTTTGGATCGACGATTCACTACGTCTGCAGGGACGAAGCCTTCCAGCTCAACGCCAGCAACAGTAAGAGTATTAGTATTATTCCAAGTACTTAGACTCCGAATATGAATGTACCACAGCTCACTGTACTCAGAATATGTATTTATTCTAGTACTTAGTGATTAATTTTATTTTATGTTATAAAACTACAGCATGAAAAGTATGTAAAGAGTTGTTCACTAATTTTACAGGTACTACGACTACCACTACTGTGTAATTCTACTTATGTTCTCGAAATATCAATCAATCAATCAATCAATTTTATTTATAAAGCCCAATATCACAAATCACAATTTGCCTCACAGGGCTTTACAGCATACGACATCCCTCTGTCCTTATGACCCTCACAGCTGATCAGGAAAAACTCCCCAAAAAACCCTTTAACGGGGAAAAAACAGTAGAAACCTCAGGAAGAGCAACTGAGGAGGGATCCCTCTTCCAGGACGGACAGACGTGCAATAGATGTCGTACAGAACAGATCAGCATAATAAATTAACAGTAATCCGTATGACACAATGAGACAGAGAGAGAGACAGAGAGAGAGAGAGACAGAGAGAGAGAGAGAGAGACAGAGAGAGAGAGAGAGAGACAGACAGACAGAGACAGAGAGAGAGATGCAGGTAATGACAGTAGCTTACAACAACATTACTGAAAGTAATAATATTATAGTTATAGTTCTGGCTACTGTGGTACAATATGTTGAAAGTATGTATTAATATCTGGCAGTATACATGTGTGACAATAGTCATATGTGTATAATAACAGTAGAAGTATGACTAATGACTAATGATGGCAGCAGCAGCAGGAGGCATCTGGCAGGACCACGGCAGCAGCACAACCACACACGTCACACTGTCCAGGCACCGCTGTGATATGAGTTAATCTGAGAGACAGTGGAGCACAAAGGCTCCGGAGAAGAAGCCGAGTTAGTGACATCCAGAATGGCCGAGTTAGCAAGATGCAGTAATAGAATACGAGAGAGAGAGAGAGAGAGAAGGAGAGAAGGTGCTGTAGAAGTGAAAATCGGTGCCTGGAAGTGGGCCAGATGGCACCCGACCTCGTTTCCTACTTCTCCTGCAGATCGTCCTCTGATGTTGATTTAGTACCTTAGGTTCAGTTGGCAAACACTTAGAGAAACACTGGAGTCGAGTAGAATCAGGTGCAATCGAGTTTAATGTGTCCACAAGCAACAACACATACAACTCATTGAGTCAGGCTCCGGAGCGCGACTAGAGACTGGCTCTCAATGCGCTCTCTTTTATGCTGATGGAGGTTTGACAGAATCTCCACCTCTTTTCATTAATTCTTCCCACTTAGACCCAAATCTATTGGTGGCGAGCTTTTTCCTTTTATCCAATCCTGAACAGGCCTGTTTCTAATGGTGTAATCACTTTCACTTTAGGCCTGGAATTTTCCAAATTCTCCACCCTTAGTTTTGGGCCTGCTTTCACTTTATTTTTAAAAAACATATGAAACCTGGGGACTTTCTCTATACAGTCCCCTGTACTTTCAAACAATGTGAGCTTAGAATGTGTGTTGTGCAATACAAACATTAAAGAGTGTGTGTGTGTTATTATTAAACAATACATGGTGTGGTGTATGTGTGTTCTTTAATATAAATGCATAACCTTGTGTTGTGAATATACGAACTTGTGTAACATTGTTTTTATCACACATGGATGCATAACAAGCAGTTTTATAATAACTTGTAACATAAAATATGGTTATATGAACTTCACTCTTAATCAACTTATGCAGTTTAATACTTTTATCTGAATTAAGATTAAATCTTACACTGCAGTGCCCGGTGTATTATAGGGGGGTCCTCCGGCAGACTAGGCCTAAGTCAGCCTAACTAGGGGCTGGTACAGGGCAAGCCTGAGCCAGCCCTAACTATAAGCTTTATCAAAGAAGAAAGTCTTAAGTCTAGTCTTAAATGTGGAGACGGTGTCTGCCTCCCGGACCGTAACAGGAAGATGATTCCACAGGAGAGGAGCCTGATAGCTGAAGGCTCTGGCTCCTGATCTACTTTTGGAGACTTTAGGGACCACGAGTAACCCTGCGTTCTCAGAGCGCAGTGTTCTGGTGGGATAATATGGCACTATGAGCTCTCTAAGATATGACGGAGCTTGACCATTTAGAGCTTTATAAGTTAACAGTAGGATTTTAAATTCAATTCTGGATTTTACAGGGAACCAGTGCAGAGAAGCTAAAACAGGAGAAATATGATCTCGTTTCTTAGTTCCTGTTAGTACACGTGCCGCATTTTGAAGTACTACCTGTTGTATGTGTTTGTGTGTTTTTGTACTTCAGATGTGTCTGCTGCTTCTTCACTGGGGGTTTTAATCTTTACACTTTGTGTTCATCTTGGATCAGGGTCAGAGGTCAGAGGTCAGGGTTCAGAGTTCAAAGATGATGTATGTGTGTGTTGAAGGTTCCTACAGCTGTGGGCCGACTGGAGAGTGGATCAGCTCAGAGTCAGGAGCCAGACTGCCCACCTGTCTGCCAGGTAACACCTGTATGTCTGCTCATACAAGAAGTGTATACATACAGTACCTGTCTCCATGTATCCATGTCCTTGTGTCTCCATGTGTCCACATATCCATGTCTCTATCCAGCCTGCGGCCGGACGTCCCGCTCCCTCCCCCCTCAGGTGAAGCGGATCGTTGGCGGTCGCGGTGCCGAGCCTGGCCTGTTCCCATGGCAAGTCCTGCTCAGTGTGGAGGATCTGTCCCGGGTCCCAGAGGACCGCTGGTTCGGGTCCGGGGCCCTGCTGTCCCCATCTTGGGTCTTGACGGCCGCCCACGTCCTCAGGTCCCAGAGGAGGGACACCAGCGTCGTCCCTGTGGCCCCTGAACACGTCAAGGTTTTTAAACCTTTATTGTCTTTAAGTTTAGACACCTGGTGGACGGAGACCAGTTTAACCAGGATGTGTCTTTCAGGTGTTCCTGGGTCTCCATGATGCTGGAGACAAACGTCTGGCAACCAACCGCTCAGTGGAGGAAATCTTCCTCCATCCAGAGTTCCAACCAAACAACTACAACAACGACATCGCCCTGCTGAGGCTGAAGGAGCGGGTGGAGTTTACTGAGTTCATCCGTCCAGTCTGTCTGCCTCCGCCTCACAGCCAGGTACTACTAAATCTACTACTGCTGCATCTACTACTGCTACTACTGCTATATCTACTACTGCTACTACTACTACTGCTGCTACTGCTACATCTACTACTGCTACATCTACTACTGCTACTACTACTACTGCTGCTACTGCTATATCTATTACTGCTACTACTACTACTGCTACATCTACTACTGCTACTACTACTACTGCTGCTATTGCTATATCTACTACTGCTACTACTACTACTGCTGCTACTGCTACATCTACTACTGCTACTACTACTACTGCTGCTACTGCTACATCTACTACTGCTACATCTACTACTGCTAAATTTACTACTGCTACATCTACTACTGCTACTACTGCTACATCTACTACTGCTGCTACTGCTACATCTACTACTGCTACTACTGCTACATCTACTACTGCTACATCTACTACTGCTACTACTGCTACATCTACTACTGCTACATCTACTACTGCTACATCTACTACTGCTACTACTGCTACATCTACTACTGCTACTACTGCTACATCTACTACTGCTACATCTACTACTGCTACATCTACTACTGCTACTACTGCTACATCTACTACTGCTACTACTGCTACATCTACTACTGCTACATCTACTACTGCTACATCTACTACTGCTACTACTGCTACATCTACTACTGCTACATCTACTACTGCTACTACTGCTACATCTACTACTGCTACATCTACTACTGCTGCTACTGCTACATCTACTACTGCTACATCTACTACTGCTACTACTGCTACATCTACTACTGCTACATCTACTACTGCTGCTACTGCTACATCTACTACTGCTACATCTACTACTGCTACATCTACTACTGCTACATTTACTACTGCTACATCTACTACTGCTAAATTTACTACTGCTACATCTACTACTGCTACATCTACTACTGCTGCTACTGCTACATCTACTACTGCTACATCTACTACTGCTACATCTACTACTGCTGCTACTGCTACATCTACTACTGCTACATTTACTACTGCTACATCTACTACTGCTACATCTACTACTGCTGCTACTGCTACATCTACTACTGCTACATCTACTACTGCTACATTTACTACTGCTACATCTACTACTGCTAAATTTACTACTGCTACATCTACTACTGCTACATCTACTACTGCTGCTACTGCTACATCTACTACTGCTACATCTACTACTGCTAAATTTACTACTGCTACATCTACTACTGCTACATCTACTACTGCTGCTACTGCTACATCTACTACTGCTACATCTACTACTGCTACATTTACTACTGCTACATCTACTACTGCTACATCTACTACATCTACTACTGCTACTACTGCTACATCTACTACTGCTACATCTACTACTGCTGCTACTGCTACATCTACTCCCGCTACTACTGCTACATCTACTACTAATACTACTACATCTACTACTACTAATACTACTACATCTACTACTGCTATATCTCTTACTACTAATACTGCTACATCTACTGCTAATACTGCTACATCTCCTACTACTAATACTACTACATCTACTGCTAATACTGCTACATCTACTATTAGTACTATTGCTACATCTACTACTAATACTACTACATCTACTAATACTGCATCTACTACTGTTGCATCTACTACTACTAATTACTACATCTACTACTGCTACATCTACTAGTGCTAATACTACTATATCCTACTACTACTACTGCTACTACTACTGCTACTAGTGCTACTACTGCTACATCTACTACTGCTACATCTACTACTGTTACATCTACTACTGCTACATCTACTACTGCTGCTACTGCAACATCTACTACTGCTACATCTACTACTGCTGCTACTGCTACATCTACTACTGCTGCTACTGCTACATCTACTGCTGCTGCTACTGCTACATCTACTACTGCATCTACTACTGCTACATCTACTACTGCTGCTACTGCTACATCTACTACTGCATCTACTACTGCTACATCTACTGCTGCTACTGCTACATCTACTACTGCTACATCTACTACTGCTGCTACTGCTACATCTACTGCTGCTACTGCTACATCTACTACTGCTACATCTACTACTGCTGCTACTGCTACATCTACTACTGCTGCTACTGCTACATCTACTGCTGCTGCCACTGCTACATCTACTACTGCATCTACTACTGCTACATCTACTACTGCTGCTACTGCTACATCTACTACTGCTACATCTACTGCTGCTACTGCTGCTACTGCTACATCTACTACTGCTACATCTACTACTGCTGCTACTGCTACATCTACTGCTACTACTGCTACATCTACTACTGCTACTACTGCTGCATCTACTACTGCTACATCTCCTACTACTAATACTACTACATCTACTACTGCTGCTACTGCTACATCTACTACTGCTACATCTACTACTGCTGCTACTGCTACATCTACTACTGCTACTACTGCTGCATCTATTACTGCTACATCTACTACTGCTACATCTCCTACTACTAATACTACTACATCTACTACTGCTATATCTCCTACTACTAATACTGCTACATCTACTACTACTAATACTACTACATCTACTGCTAATACTGCTACATCTCCTACTACTAATACTACTACATCTACTGCTAATACTGCTACATCTACTACTAGTACTACTGCTAAATCTACTACTAATACTACTACATCTACTAATACTGCTTCTACTACTGTTGCATCTACTACTACTAATTACTACATCTACTACTGCTACATCTGCTACTGCTAATACTACTATATCCTACTACTACTACTACTACTACTACTGCTACTAGTGCTACATCTACTACTACTTCTGCTACTGCTACTACCATGACCACTACTACGACAACTACTACTAATTTTACTACTACTGCTACATCTACTACTACTTCTGCTACTGCTACTACTGATACTACTACTACTACTGCTATTGCTACTACTGCTGCTACATCTACTACTACTTCTGCTACTGCTACTACTACTATATCCTACTACTACTACTACTACTACTACTGCTACTAGTGCTACATCTACTACTACTTCTGCTACTGCTACTACCATGACCACTACTACGACAACTACTACTAATTTTACTACTACTGCTACATCTACTACTACTTCTGCTACTGCTACTACTGGTACTACTACTACTACTGCTATTGCTACTACTACTGCTACATCTACTACTACTTCTGCTACTGCTACTACTGGTACTACTACTACTACTGCTATTGCTACTACTGCTGCTACATCTACTACTACTTCTGCTACTGCTACTACTGGTACTACTACTACTACTGCTATTGCTACTACTGCTGCTACATCTACTGCTGCCTACTACTGCTACTTTTTCTGCTCCTACTACTACTACTACTACTACTACTGCTACATCTACTACTACTACTGCTACTGCTATTACTGCTTCTACTACCACTAATACAGCTGCTACTGTTTCCGCTACTTTAACTACTGTATCATACTGGTTATTTACTCATTCTACATCAGTTTTACCATTTGTACCTGTAAAAACCTTTTGTTGCCATGGAAACAAACAGATAAAAATATCTTCTTCAACGTTTGACCTTTGTCACTTCTTCAGGATGCCCTGCCCTCACCTCTCCCTAACTCTCTGGGTGTAGTTGCTGGTTGGGGAATTTCCAACATCAATGCCTCCTCCCCCTCTGGTGACCCCCCCATGCTGACCTCTGACCTTGGGATGACCTCTGATCTCCTGCAGTACGTGAAGCTGCCGGTGGTTTCTCAGGACGAGTGTCAGGCGAGCTATACCTCGCGCTCTGTCAGCTACAACATCACGGACAACATGTTCTGCGCCGGCTTCTTCGAGGGTGGGCGGGACACCTGCCTGGGGGACAGCGGGGGGGCGTTTGTAATGGAGGATGGGGTCAGCCGGAGGTGGGTGGTGTTTGGGTTGGTGTCCTGGGGCGGGCCGGAGGAGTGTGGGAGTCAGAGGGTGTATGGAGTCTACACCCGAGTGGAGAAGTATGTGGAGTGGATACAGATGCAGCTCCAGGCTGCCCCCTGGTGGTAAGACCAACATAATACTGCCCCCTGGTGGTAAGACCAACATAATACTGCCCCCTGGTGGTAAGACAGACATCATGCTGCCCCCTGGTGGTAAGACAGACATCATGCTGCCCCTAGTGGTAAGACCGACATAATGCTGCCCCCTGGTGGTAAGACAGACATCATGCTGCCCCTGGTGGTAAGAAAGACATCATGCTGCCCCCTGGTGGTAAGACCGACATAATACTGCCCCCTGGTGGGAAGACAGACATAATACTGCCCCCTGGTGGTAAGACAGACATCATGCTGCCCCTGGGGGTAAGACCGACATCATGCTGCCCCCTGGTGGTAAGACCGACATAATACTGACGCCTGGGGGTAAGACAGACATAATACTGCCCCCTGGGGCTAAGACCGACATCATACTGCCCCCTGGTGGTAAGACAGACATAATACTGCCCCCTGGGGCTAAGACCGACATAATGCTGCCCCCTGGGGGTAAGACCGACATAATGCTGCCCCCTGGTGGTAAGACAGACATCATGCTGCCGCTGGTGGTAAGACAGACATAATGCTGCCCCCTGGTGGTAAGACAGACATAATACTGCCCCCTGGTGGTAAGACCGACATCATGCTGCCGCCTGGTGGTAAGACAGACATAATACTGCTCCCTGGTGGTAGGACAGACATAATACTGCCCCCTGGTGGTAAGACAGACATAATGCTGCCGCCTGGTGGTAAGACAGACATCATGCTGCCCCCTGGTGGTAAGACCGACATAATGCTGCCCCCTGGTGGTAAGACCGACATAATACTGCTCCCTGGTGGTAAGACAGACATCATGCTGCCCCCTGGTGGTAAGACAGACATCATGCTGCCCCCTGGTGGTAAGACCGACATAATGCTGCCCCCTGGTGGTAAGACCGACATAATGCTGCCCCCTGGTGGTAAGACCGACATAATACTGCTCCCTGGTGGTAAGACAGACATCATGCTGCCCCCTGGTGGTAAGACAGACATCATGCTGCCCCCTGGGGGTAAGACAGACATAATACTGCCCCTTGGGGGTAAGATCGACATAATACTGCCGCCTGGTGGTAAGACAGACATAATTCTGCCCCCTGGTGGTAAGACAGACATCATGCTGCTCCCTGGTGGTAAGACAGACATTATTCTGCTCCCTGGTGGGAAGACAGACATCATGCTGCCCCCTGGTGGTAAGACAGACATAATTCTGCCTCCTGGTGGTAAGACAGACATCATGCTGCCCCTGGTGGTAAGACAGACATCATGCTGCCCCTGTTGGTAAGACCGACATAATACTGCTCCCTGGTGGTAAGACAGACATCATGCTGCCCCCTGGTGGTAAGACAGACATCATGCTGCCCCTGGTGGTAAGACAGACATTATTCTGCCCCCTGGTGGTAAGACAGACATAATTCTGCCTCCTGGTGGTAAGACAGACATCATGCTGCCCCTGGTGGTAAGACAGACATCATGCTGCCCCTGTTGGTAAGACCGACATAATACTGCTCCCTGGTGGTAAGACAGACATCATGCTGCCCCCTGGTGGTAAGACCGACATCATGCTGCCCCCTGGTGGTAAGACCGACATCATGCTGCCCCCTGGTGGTAAGACCGACATCATGCTGCCCCCTGGGGGTAAGACAGACATAATACTGCCCCCTGGGGGTAAGACTAACATCATGCTGCCCCCTGGTGGTAAGACCGACATCATGCTGCTCCCTGGTGGTAAGACAGACATCATGCTGCCCCCTGGGGGTAAGACAGACATAATACTGCCCCCTGGGGGTAAGATCGACATAATACTGCCACCTGGTGGTAAGACAGACATCATGCTGCCCCCTGGTGGTAAGACAGACATTATTCTGCCCCCTGGTGGTAAGACAGACATAATTCTGCCTCCTGGTGGTAAGACAGACATCATGCTGCCCCTGGTGGTAAGACAGACATCATGCTGCCCCCTGGTGGTAAGACCGACATCATGCTGCTCCCTGGGGGTAAGACCGACATCATGCTGCCCCCTGGTGGTAAGACCGACATCATGCTGCCCCCTGGTGGTAAGACCGACATCATGCTGCTCCCTGGGGGTAAGACAGACATAATACTGCCCCCTGGGGGTAAGATCGACATAATACTGCCGCCTGGTGGTAAGACAGACATAATTCTGCCCCCTGGGGTTAAGACAGACATCATGTTGCCCCCTGGTGGTTAGACAGACATAATACTGGCCCCTGGTGGGAAGACCGACATCATGCTGTCCCCTGGGGGTAAGACCGACATAATACTGCCGCCTGGTGGTAAGACAGACACCATGCTGCCCCCTGGTGGTAAGACCGACATCATGCTGCCCCCTGGGGGTAAGACCGACATAATACTGCTGCCTGGTGGTAAGACAGACATAATTCTGCCCCCTGGTGGGACGACAGACATCATGCTGCCCCCTGGGGGTAAGACCGACATAATACTGCTGCCTGGGGGTAAGACAGACATAATACTGGCCCCTAGTGGGAAGACAGACATCATGCTGCCCCCTGGTGGTAAGACCGACATAATACTGCCCCCTGGGGGTAAGACAGACATAATACTGCCCCCTGGGGGTAAGACCGACATAATACTGCCCCCTGGGGGTAAGACAGACATAATACTGGCCCCTAGTGGGAAGACAGACATCATGCTGCCCCCTGGTGGTAAGACCGACATAATACTGCCCCCTGGGGGTAAGACAGACATAATACTGCCCCCTGGGGGTAAGACCGACATAATACTGCCCCCTGGTGGTAAGACAGACATAATCAATCAGTTTTCAATCAGTTTTATTTATAAAGCCCAATATCACAAATCACAGTTTGCCTCACAGGGCTTTACAGCATACGACATCCCTCTGTCCTTATGACCCTCACAGCTGATCAGGAAAAACTCCCCAAAAAAACCCTTTAACGGGGAAAAAAAACGGTAGAAACCTCAGGAAGAGCAACTGAGGAGGGATCCCTCTTCCAGGATGGACAGACGTGCAATAGATGTCGTACAGAACAGATCAGCATAATAAATTAACAGTAATCCATATGACACAATGAGACAGAGAGAGAGAGAGAGAGAGAGAGAGAGAGAGAGAGATGCAGGTAATGACAGTAGCTTACAACAACATTATTGAAAGTAATAATATTATAGTTATAGTTCTGGCTACTGTGGTACAATATGTTGAAAGTATGTATTAATATCTGGCAGTATACATGTGTGACAATAGTCATATGTGTATAATAACAGTAGAAGTATGACTAATGACTAATGATGGCAGCAGCAGCAGGAGGCATCTGGCAGGACCACGGCAGCAGCACAACCACACACGTCACGCTGTCCAGGCACCGCTGTGATATGAGTTAATCTGAGAGACAGTGGAGCACAAAGGCTCCGGAGAAGAAGCCGAGTTAGCAAGAGCAAGCTTATAAGCCTAACTAATAAGCTTTATCAAAGAGGAAAGTCTTGAGTCTAGTCTTAAATGTGGAGACGGTGTCTGCCTCCCGGACCGTAACAGGAAGATGATTCCACAGGAGAGGAGCCTGATAGCTGAAGGCTCTGGCTCCTGATCTACTTTTGGAGACTTTAGGGACCACGAGTAACCCTGCGTTCTCAGAGCGCAGTGTTCTGGTGGGATAATATGGCACTATGAGCTCTCTAAGATATGACGGAGCTTGACCATTTAGAGCTTTATAAGTTAACAGTAGGATTTTAAATTCAATTCTGGATTTTACAGGGAGCCAGTGCAGAGAAGCTAAAACAGGAGAAATATGATCTCGTTTCTTAGTTCCTGTTAGTACACGTGCTGCTGCATTCTGAATTAGCTGGAGAGTTTTTAAGGACTTACTAGAGCTACCTGATAATAGAGAGTTACAGTAATCCAGCCTTGAGGTAACAAAAGCGTGGACCAATTTTTCTGCATCTTTTCGGGTCAGGATAGGCCTAATTTTCGCAATATTACGCAGATGAAAAAATGCAGTCCGTGAGGTTTGTTTTAAATGAGAATTAAAAGACAAATCTTGATCAAATATTACTCCGAGGTTTCTTACGGTAGTGCTAGAGGCCAGAGCAATGCCATCTAGAGAAACTATGTCATCAGATAAAGAGTCTCTGAGTTGTTTGGGGCCAAGAACAATAACTTCAGTTTTGTCTGAATTTAACATCAGGAAATTGGTGCTCATCCAAGTTTTTATGTCTTTAAGGCAGTTATGGAGTTTAGTTAATTGATTACTTTCTTCTGGCTTCATCGATAAATACAACTGAGTATCATCCGCATAACAATGAAAATTTATAGAGTGATTTCTAATGATGTTGCCTAAAGGAAGCATATATAGAGTAAATAGGATTGGTCCGAGCACAGAACCTTGCGGAACTCCAAAACAAACTTTGGTACGTAAGGATGATTCATTATGAACGTCAACAAACTGAAAACGATCAGATAAATAAGATTTAAACCAGCTTAGTGCAGAACCTTTTAGGCCAATTAAGTGATCCAGTCTCTGCAGTAGAATTTGATGGTCAATTGTGTCAAACGCCGCACTAAGATCTAATAAAACAAGTACAGAGACAAGTCCTTTGTCTGAATAATGCTGCCGCCTGGTGGTAAGACAGACATAATGCTGCCGCCTGGTGGTAAGACAGACATCATGCTGCCCCCTGGTGGTAAGACAGACATCATGCTGCTCCCTGGTGGTAAGACAGACATAATACTGCCCCCTGGTGGTAAGACCGACATAATGCTGCCGCCTGGTGGTAAGACAGACATCATGCTGCCCCCTGGTTGTAAGACGGACATAATGCTGCCCCCTGGGGGTAAGACAGACATCATGCTGCTCCCTGGTGGTAAGACGGACATAATGCTGCCCCCTGGGGGTAAGACTAACATCATGCTGCCCCCTGGTGGTAAGACGGACATAATGCTGCCCCCTGGGGGTAAGACAGACATCATGCTGCTCCCTGGTGGTAAGACGGACATAATACTGCCCCCTGGTGGTAAGACCGACATAATGCTGCCGCCTGGTGGTAAGACAGACATCATGCTGCCCCCTGGTTGTAAGACTAACATCATGCTGCCCCCTGGTGGTAAGACAGACATAATGCTGCCCCCTGGGGGTAAGACAGACATCATGCTGCCCCCTGGTGGTAAGACCGACATCATGCTGCCCCCTGGGGGTAAGACAGACATCATGCTGCCCCCTGGTGGTAAGACAGACATCATGCTGCCCCCTGGTGGTAAGACCGACATCATGCTGCCCCCTGGGGGTAAGACAGACATCATGCTGCCCCCTGGGGGTAAGACCGACATCATGCTGCCCCCTGGGGGTAAGACAGACATAATGCTGCCCCCTGGTGGTAAGACAGACATAATGCTGCCCCCTGGTGGTAAGACCGACATCATGCTGCCCCCTGGGAGTAAGACGGACATAATGCTGCTCCCTGGTGGTAAGACGGACATAATGCTGCCCCCTGGGGGTAAGACTAACATCATGCTGCCCCCTGGTGGTAAGACGGACATAATGCTGCCCCCTGGGGGTAAGACAGACATCATGCTGCTCCCTGGTGGTAAGACGGACATAATACTGCCCCCTGGTGGTAAGACCGACATAATGCTGCCGCCTGGTGGTAAGACAGACATCATGCTGCCCCCTGGTTGTAAGACTAACATCATGCTGCCCCCTGGTGGTAAGACAGACATAATGCTGCCCCCTGGGGGTAAGACAGACATCATGCTGCCCCCTGGTGGTAAGACCGACATCATGCTGCCCCCTGGGGGTAAGACAGACATCATGCTGCCCCCTGGTGGTAAGACAGACATCATGCTGCCCCCTGGTGGTAAGACCGACATCATGCTGCCCCCTGGGGGTAAGACAGACATCATGCTGCCCCCTGGGGGTAAGACCGACATCATGCTGCCCCCTGGGGGTAAGACAGACATAATGCTGCCCCCTGGTGGTAAGACAGACATAATGCTGCCCCCTGGTGGTAAGACCGACATCATGCTGCCCCCTGGGAGTAAGACAAACATCATGCTGCCCCCTGGTGGTAAGACAGACATAATTCTGCCCCCTGGTGGTAAGACAGACATAATGCTGCCCCCTGGGGGTAAGACAAACATCATGCTGCCCCCTGGTGGTAAGACCGACATAATGCTGCCCCCTGGTGGAAAGACCGACATAATGCTGCCCCCTGGTGGTAAGACCGACATAATGCTGCCCCCTGGTGGTAAGACCGACATAATGCTGCCCCCTGGGGGTAAGACAGACATCATGCTGCCCCCTGGTGGTAAGACCAACATAATGCTGCCCCCTGGTGGTAAGACCGACATAATGCTGCCCCCTGGGGGTAAGACAGACATCATGCTGCCCCCTGGTGGCACATAATACTGCCCACCAAACACCTGAACTCCATTTTCTATCCCAGAATGCTTTGCTACACGCCATTTTGTGTTTTATGTGTGACCTCCTGCCTCTGACAGGCAGAAATCAGCTTATTATTACAGATTATTCGATGTTTAAAAGACATGTATTTTGATCCTGCTATCTCTGTAGTGACATCATATCTTATACATATCTTATACTGTACATATCTTAAACAATCTCTCACTGGGTTATTTTATTTTATTTTGCACTCTGATGTATGAATTATATGAAAAGTCTTATGAAAGAACTGAAATAAACTTTTTGCAAACAAATGTCACATTTTCTGAAAATCATTATCAGTCACAGCTAGTTTCTGTATCTTATATCATTTTACAGATGTTAGAAATTCTAACGCAAAGGTCTTAAAGTAGAAAAGTTTGTAACTTGTCGTAAACCTTTGAAAGTACCATACAACAATAAAAACTCTCTCTTTCTCTAGATTCTTGACGACATACCATACTATGGTTTTTCTACGCTTTAAAAACATATTATACTATAATGTTTTTTCTAGATTTTTGACAACAGACTATAATATGTTCTTTCGTGATTTTGTAACGACATACTATAACGTTTATTCTAGATTTTTGTCAACATACGATACTGTGATGTTTTTTCGTGATTTTTGACAAAATGATTTCCTAGGATGGTATACTAGATTTTTCTATATTTTTCGCAACATGCTATGACATTTTTCCAAGATTTGTTACGAAATGCTATCCTATGACGCTTTTTCTAGATTTTTGAGCACATGCTATAAGGTTTTTTCCAGATTTTTCACGACATTCTGTTCTACAACATTTTTTTCTAGAGTGTTGACAACATTCCATATGAATTTTTTTTTTTGTCATTTTTGACATAAGATACTATGACATTTTCTCTAGATTTTTGAGCACATGCTATAATATGATTTTTTTTTCAACATTTTTCACGACATGCTGTACTAAAATGTTTTTTTCTAGATTTTTGATGAAATGCTGTACTATGATGTTTTATCTAGATTTTTGACAAGGTACCATTCTATGACATTTATTTCTAGAATTTTGATGACATACTATACTATAAGATTTTGTTGCATGATTTTGAACGACATGCTATACTATTTTTTTCTTTTCTCGCTGCAATTTTGGATGACATGCTATAGTATGATGTTTTTTTTCTAGATTTTTGATGACACACTAGGACTTTTTTTATGATTTTGTACGACATACTATCCTATGATGTTTTATTGCGATTTTTGACGACATGCTACACTATGACTTGCTTCCCAATTTTTGATGATATATTTTGGTATGACATTTTTTCTAGATTTTTGACGACATGCTATATTATGTTATTTCTAGGCTTTTGACTCTCACCATACCATAAAGTTTCTCCTAGATTTCTGACAACTTGCTATGCTATTACATTTTTTCTGGATTTTTATGACTTGCTATACTATGACCCTATGATCTATGATCTATGATCCCAATTTTTGACGATATACGTTACTGTGACTTTTTTTTCAAGATTTCTGACAACATGCAATACTATAATGTTACTTCTAGACTTCTGACGACTTGCTATACTGTGCCGATTTTTCATGATTTTGGATGACATGCCTGATTAGTACATTTTCTAAATATTTTGGACAACATGCTATACTTTGTCTTTTTTCTAGATTGTTGATGACGTCCTTTACTATGATGTTTTTTCTAGAATTTCATCAAAAATCATGAAAAAATATTATAGCATGTCGTCCAAAATCATGAAAAAACGTCAAAGTATAGCATGTCGTCAAAAATCATGGAAAAACGTCGAAGTATAGCATGTCGTCCCAAATCATGAAAAAAAGTCATAGTATAGCATGTCGTCAAAAATCATGAAAGAAGTCATAGTATAGCATGTCATCCAAAATCATGAAAAAAGTCATAGTATAACATGTCGTCAAAAATCATGAAAAAACATTATAGTATAGCATGTCGTCAAAAATCATGAAATATGTCAAAGTATAGCATGTCGTGCAAAATCATGAAAAAAAGTCATAGTATAGCATGTCGTCCAAAATCATGAAAAAACATCATAGTATAGCATGTCGTCCAAAATCATGAAAAAACGTCACACTATAGCATGTTGTGCAAAATCATGAAAAAACGTCATAGTATAGCATGTCGTCCAAAATCATGAAATATGTCAAAGTATAGCATGTCATGCAAAATCATGAAAAAACGTCATAGTATAGCATGTCGTCTAAAATCATGAAAAATCGTCATTGTATAGCATGTCGTCCAAAATCATGAAAAAACATTATAGTATAGCATGTCGTCAAAAATCATGAAATATGTCAAAGTATAGCATGTCGTGCAAAATCATGAAAAAAAGTCATAGTATAGCATGTCGTCCAAAATCATGAAAAAACATTATAGTATAGCATGTCGTCCAAAATCATGAAAAAACGTCATACTATAGCATGTTGTGCAAAATCATGAAAAAACGTCATAGTATAGCATGTCGTCCAAAATCATGAAATATGTCAAAGTATAGCATGTCATGCAAAATCATGAAAAAACGTCATAGTATAGCATGTCGTCTAAAATCATGAAAAATCGTCATTGTATAGCATGTCGTCCAAAATCATGAAAAAACATTATAGTATAGCATGTCGTCAAAAATCATGAAATATGTCAAAGTATAGCATGTCGTGCAAAATCATGAAAAAAAGTCATAGTATAGCATGTCGTCCAAAATCATGAAAAAACATCATAATATAGCATGTCGTCCAAAATCATGAAAAAACGTCATACTATGGCATGTCGTGCAAAATCATGAAAAAACGTCATAGTATAGCATGTCGTCCACAATCATGAAATATGTCAAAGTATAGCATGTCGTGCCGAATCATGAAAAAACGTCATAGTATAGCATGTCGTCCAAGATCATGAAAAAAAGTCATAGTATAGCATGTCGTCCAAAATCATGAAATATGTCATAGTATAGCATGTTGTCAAAAATCATGACAAAGTCATAGTATAGCATGTCGTCCAAAATCATGAAATATGTCATAGTATAGCATGTCGTCCAAAATCATGAAAAAAGTCATAGTATAGCATGTCGTCCAAAATCATGAAAAAAAGTCATAGTATAGCATGTCGTCCAAGATCATGAAAAAACATCATAGTATAGCATGTCGTCCAAAATCATGAAAAAACGTCATACTATAGCATGTCGTGCAAAATCATGAAAAAACGTCATAGTATAGCATGTCATGCAAAATCATGAAAAAACGTCATATAGCATGTCGTCAATAATCATGAAATATGTCAAAGTATAGCAGTCGCCCAAAATCATGAAAAAACGTCATACTATAGCATGTCGTGCAAAATCATGAAAAAACATCATAGTATAGCATGTCGTCAAAAATCATGAAATATGTCAAAGTATAGCATGTCGTGCAAAATCATGAAAAAACGTCATAGTATAGCATGTCGTCCAAAATCATGAAAAAACGTCATAGTATAGCATGTCGTCCAAGATCATGAAAAAATGTCATAGTATAGCATGTCGTCCAAAATCATGAAAAAACGTCATAGTATAGCATGTCGTCAAAAATTATGAAATATGTCAAAGTATAGCATGTCGTGCAAAATCATGAAAAAACATCATAGTATAGCATGTCGTCCGAAATCATGAAATATGTCATAGTATAGCATGTTGTCAAAAATCATGAAATATGTCATAGTATAGCATGTCGTCCAAAATCATGAAAAAACATCATAGTATAGCATGTCGTCCAAAATCATGAAAAAAGTCATAGTATAGCATGTCGTGCAAAATCATGAAAAAACGTCATAGTATAGCATGTCGTCCAAAATCATGAAAAAACGTCATAGTATAGCATGTCATCAAAAATCATGAAAAAACGTCATAGTATAGCATGTCGTGCAAAATCATGAAAAAACATCATAGTATAACATGTCGTCAAAAATCATGAAATATGTCAAAGTATAGCATGTCGTGCAAAATCGTGAAAAAAAGTCATAGTATAGCATGTCGTCCAAAATCATGAAAAAACATCATAGTATAGCATGTCGTGCAAAATCATGAAAAAACGTCATAGTATAGCATGTCGTCCAAAATCATGAAAAAACGTCATAGTATAGCATGTCGTCCAAGATCATGAAAAAATGTCATAGTATAGCATGTCGTCCAAAATCATGAAAAAACGTCATAGTATAGCATGTCGTCAAAAATTATGAAATATGTCAAAGTATAGCATGTCGTGCAAAATCATGAAAAAACATCATAGTATAGCATGTCGTCCGAAATCATGAAATATGTCATAGTATAGCATGTTGTCAAAAATCATGAAATATGTCATAGTATAGCATGTCGTCCAAAATCATGAAAAAACATCATAGTATAGCATGTCGTCCAAAATCATGAAAAAAGTCATAGTATAGCATGTCGTGCAAAATCATGAAAAAACGTCATAGTATAGCATGTCGTCCAAAATCATGAAAAAACGTCATAGTATAGCATGTCATCAAAAATCATGAAAAAACGTCATAGTATAGCATGTCGTGCAAAATCATGAAAAAACATCATAGTATAACATGTCGTCAAAAATCATGAAATATGTCAAAGTATAGCATGTCGTGCAAAATCGTGAAAAAAAGTCATAGTATAGCATGTCGTCCAAAATCATGAAAAAACATCATAGTATAGCATGTCGTCCAAAATCATGAAAAAACGTCATACTATAGCATGTCGTGCAAAATCATGAAAAAACGTCATAGTATAGCATGTCGTCCAAGATCATGAAAAAAAGTCATAGTATAGCATGTCGTCCAAAATCATGAAAAAACATCATAGTATAGCATGTCGTCCAAAATCATGAAAAAACGTCATACTATAGCATGTCGTGCAAAATCATGAAAAAATGTCATAGTATAGCATGTCGTCCAAGATCATGAAAAAAAGTCATAGTATAGCATGTCGTCCAAAATCATGAAAAAACATCATAGTATAGCATGTCGTCCAAAATCATGAAAAAACGTCATAGTATAGCATGTCGTCAAAAATCATGAAATATGTCAAAGTATAGCATGTCGTGCAAAATCATGAAAAAACGTCATAGTATAGCATGTCGTCCAAAATCATGAAAAAACGTCATAGTATAGCATGTCGTCCAAGATCATGAAAAAATGTCATAGTATAGCATGTCGTCCAAAATCATGAAAAAACGTCATAGTATAGCATGTCGTCAAAAATCATGAAAAAATGTCATAGTATAGCATGTCGTCCAAAATCATGAAAAAATGTCATAGTATAGCATGTCGTCCAAAATCATGAAAAAACGTCATACTATAGCATGTCGTGCAAAATCATGAAAAAACGTCATAGTATAGCATGTCGTGCAAAATCATGAAAAAATGTCATAGTATAGCATGTCGTCCAAGATCATGAAAAAAAGTCATAGTATAGCATGTCATGCAAAATCATGAAAAAACATCATAGTATAGCATGTCGTCCAAAATCATGAAAAAACGTCATAGTATAGCATGTCGTCCAAAATCTTGAAATATGTCATAGTATAGCATGTCGTCAAAAATCATGAAATATGTCAAAGTATAGCATGTCGTGCAAAATCATGAAAAAAAGTCATAGTATAGCATGTCGTCCAAAATCATGAAAAAACGTCATACTATAGCATGTCGTGCAAAATCATGAAAAAACGTCATAGTATAGCATGTCGTCCAAAATCATGAAATATGTCAAAGTATAGCATGTCATGCAAAATCATGAAAAAACGTCATAGTATAGCATGTCGTCCAAAATCATGAAAAAACATCATAGTATAGCATGTCGTCCAAAATCATGAAAAAACGTCATACTATAGCATGTCGTGCAAAATCATGAAAAAACGTCATAGTATAGCATGTCGTCCAAAATCATGAAAAAACGTCATAGTATAGCATGTCATCAAAAATCATGAAAAAACGTCATAGTATAGCATGTCGTGCAAAATCATGAAAAAACATCATAGTATAACATGTCGTCAAAAATCATGAAATATGTCAAAGTATAGCATGTCGTGCAAAATCATGAAAAAAAGTCATAGTATAGCATGTCGTCCAAAATCATGAAAAAACATCATAGTATAGCATGTCGTCCAAAATCATGAAAAAACGTCATACTATAGCATGTCGTGCAAAATCATGAAAAAACGTCATAGTATAGCATGTCGTCCAAGATCATGAAAAAAAGTCATAGTATAGCATGTCGTCCAAAATCATGAAAAAACATCATAGTATAGCATGTCGTCCAAAATCATGAAAAAACGTCATACTATAGCATGTCGTGCAAAATCATGAAAAAATGTCATAGTATAGCATGTCGTCCAAGATCATGAAAAAAAGTCATAGTATAGCATGTTGTCCAAAATCATGAAAAAACATCATAGTATAGCATGTCGTCCAAAATCATGAAAAAACGTCATAGTATAGCATGTCGTCAAAAATCATGAAATATGTCAAAGTATAGCATGTCGTGCAAAATCATGAAAAAACGTCATAGTATAGCATGTCGTCCAAAATCATGAAAAAACGTCATAGTATAGCATGTCGTCCAAGATCATGAAAAAATGTCATAGTATAGCATGTCGTCCAAAATCATGAAAAAACGTCATAGTATAGCATGTCGTCAAAAATCATGAAAAAATGTCATAGTATAGCATGTCGTCCAAAATCATGAAAAAATGTCATAGTATAGCATGTCGTCCAAAATCATGAAAAAACGTCATACTATAGCATGTCGTGCAAAATCATGAAAAAACGTCATAGTATAGCATGTCGTGCAAAATCATGAAAAAATGTCATAGTATAGCATGTCGTCCAAGATCATGAAAAAAAGTCATAGTATAGCATGTCATGCAAAATCATGAAAAAACATCATAGTATAGCATGTCGTCCAAAATCATGAAAAAACGTCATAGTATAGCATGTCGTCCAAAATCTTGAAATATGTCATAGTATAGCATGTCGTCAAAAATCATGAAATATGTCAAAGTATAGCATGTCGTGCAAAATCATGAAAAAAAGTCATAGTATAGCATGTCGTCCAAAATCATGAAAAAACGTCATACTATAGCATGTCGTGCAAAATCATGAAAAAACGTCATAGTATAGCATGTCATGCAAAATCATGAAAAAACGTCATAGTATAGCATGTCGTCCAAAATCATGAAAAAACATCATAGTATAGCATGTCGTCCAAAATCATGAAAAAACGTCATACTATAGCATGTCGTGCAAAATCATGAAAAAACGTCATAGTATAGCATGTCGTCAAAAATCATGAAATATGTCAAAGTATAGCATGTCATGCGAAATCATGAAAAAACGTCATAGTATAGCATGTCGTCCAAAATCATGAAAAAACGTCATAGTATAGCATGTCGTCCAAAATCATGAAAAAACGTCATACTATAGCATGTCGTGCAAAATCATGAAAAAACGTCATAGTATAGCATGTCGTCAAAAATCATGAAATATGTCAAAGTATAGCATGTCATGCAAAATCATGAAAAAACGTCATAGTATAGCATGTCGTCCAAAATCATGAAAAAACGTCATAGTATAGCATGTCGTCCAAAATCATGAAAAAACGTCATAGTATAGCATGTCGTCAAAAATCATGAAATATGTCAAAGTATAGCATGTCGTGCAAAATCATGAAAAAAAGTCATAGTATAGCATGTCGTCCAAAATCATGAAAAAACATCATAGTATAGCATGTCGTCCAAAATCATGAAAAAACGTCATACTATAGCATGTCGTGCAAAATCATGAAAAAACGTCATAGTATAGCATGTCGTCAAAAATCATGAAATATGTCAAAGTATAGCATGTCATGCAAAATCATGAAAAAACGTCATAGTATAGCATGTCGTCCAAAATCATGAAAAAACATCATAGTATAGCATGTCGTCCAAAATCATGAAAAAACGTCATACTATAGCATGTCGTGCAAAATCATGAAAAAACGTCATAGTATAGCATGTCGTCAAAAATCATGAAATATGTCAAAGTATAGCATGTCATGCAAAATCATGAAAAAACGTCATAGTATAGCATGTCGTCCAAAATCATGAAAAAACGTCATAGTATAGCATGTCGTCCAAAATCATGAAAAAACGTCATAGTATAGCATGTCGTCCAAAATCATGAAAAAAAGTCATAGTATAGCATGTCATGCAAAATCATGAAAAAACGTCATAGTATAGCATGTCGTCCAAAATCATGAAAAAACATCATAGTATAGCATGTCGTCCAAGATCATGAAAAAAAGTCATAGTATAGCATGTCGTCCAAAATCATGAAATATGTCATAGTATAGCATGTTGTCAAAAATCATGACAAAGTCATAGTATAGCATGTCGTCCAAAATCATGAAATATGTCATAGTATAGCATGTCGTCCAAAATCATGAAAAAAGTCATAGTATAGCATGTCGTCCAAAATCATGAAAAAAAGTCATAGTATAGCATGTCGTCCAAGATCATGAAAAAACATCATAGTATAGCATGTCGTCCAAAATCATGAAAAAACGTCATACTATAGCATGTCGTGCAAAATCATGAAAAAACGTCATAGTATAGCATGTCGTCAAAAATCATGAAATATGTCAAAGTATAGCATGTCATGCAAAATCATGAAAAAACGTCATAGTATAGCATGTCGTCCAAAATCATGAAAAAACGTCATAGTATAGCATGTCGTCCAAAATCATGAAAAAACGTCATAGTATAGCATGTCGTCAAAAATCATGAAATATGTCAAAGTATAGCATGTCGTACAAAATCATGAAAAAAAGTCATAGTATAGCATGTCGTCCAAAATCATGAAAAAACATCATAGTATAGCATGTCGTCCAAAATCATGAAAAAACGTCATACTATAGCATGTCGTGCAAAATCATGAAAAAACGTCATAGTATAGCATGTCGTCAAAAATCATGAAATATGTCAAAGTATAGCATGTCATGCAAAATCATGAAAAAACGTCATAGTATAGCATGTCGTCCCAAAATCATGAAAAAACGTCATAGTATAGCATGTCGTCCAAAATCATGAAAAAAGGCATAGTATAGCATGTCGTCAAAAATCAGGAAATATGTCATACTATAGCATGTCGTCCAAAATCATGAAAAAAGTCATAGTATAGCATGTCGTCCAAAATCATGAAAAAAGGCATAGTACAGCATGTCATCCAAAATCATGAAAAAAGCGTCATAGTATGGCATGTCGTGCAAAATCATTAAATAACATCATAGTATAGAATGTCGTGCAAAATCATGAAAACATCATAGTATAGCCTGTGGATATTCTCATTTATCCAGGTCAATTCCATTCTGGCAACAATTAAATCGTAGGCAACTGGACTTTGATTTTGTCTAGGAGACGTTTCGCCTCTTATCCAAGCGGCTTCATCAGTTCTCAACGCATCAGTCTGACTAGTCCTCACTAGTCTGACAAACAGTGGAGTAAGACTCAGGTTTTTAACCTCTGTGGAGGTGTACACCCACCACCCTCATAAGACAATACTTCGTTAGTGGAGTTTCACTGGACCATTGTTTGGGTCAGGTGAGTCACACTAGTGAACGACGGTCGTTAGGAGTGAGTGGGGCCACTGGTGAGCAACAGTCGTTAGGCATGATGTGTGGTTACCAGTGAACGACTGTCGTTGTGTTTCTTTGAGCCACTTGAGGTTAGTTTCGGGCAGTCTTTGTTGTTCAATCTCTTAGGTACAGCAGCAAGGGCCGCATTGTAAATGGGGGATAGGTGGTGTCTCAGGCCACCTCCCCTGTTTAGAGACGGTTTCTCTATTTTAACGTAGATGGATTCTTTCACCCCTCTTTCGAACCATCTGTCCTCTCTGTCCAAGATTTTCAAAGGAGTGAGCCTTCTCCTTTAGATGTAAATAAACAGCAGAAACTGGACCTGAGGAGTTTGCCCTTCTGTGTTGAGCCATGCGCTTGTTTAATGGTTGTTTGGTTTCACCAATGTATGAGTCCTTGCATTCCTCACTGCATTGGACAGCATATACCAAGTTGCTTTTTTGAGTGTGTGGTACCCTGTCTTTGGGGTGTACCAGTTTTTGCCTGAGTGTGTTACTTGGTTTGAAACACACAGGAATTTGGTGTTGGTTGAAAATTCTCCTGAGTTTCTCAGACACCCCGGACACGTAGGGTATGACAATGTTCCTGCGCTTGTTTCCTTCCTCAGCCCTCTCTGAGTTATTGTTCTTGTTGGATCATTTTGTTCTGTTAAACGTCCAGCTAGGATAGCCACCAGTTTCCAACGCTCTCCTCAAATGTTTGTGCTCCCGTACCTTTGCCTGAGTGGTGGTTGGTACATTATCAGCCCTGTGCTGTAAGGTTCTGATAACTCCCAGTTTGTGCTCCAGAGGGTGGTGTGAGTCGAAAAGAAGATATTGGTCTGTGTGTGTGGGTTTCCTGTATACCCCAATGTGGAGGCTCCTGTTCTCATCCAAGTGTACATCACAGTCTAAGAAAGGTAGGTGGTTATCATTAACATCTTCTCTAGTGAACTTGATGTTCTTGTCCACTGAGTTGATGTGCTCAGTAAAAGCCTCCAGTTCTTGGGATTTGATCTTCACCCATGTGTCATCCACATATCTGAACCAGTGGCTTGGTGATGTACCCTTGTAAGAGTTCAGTGCCTTTTGCTCTACCCTTTCCATATACAGGTTTGCCACAATGGGGGATACTGATGACCCCATACCACAGCCATGCTTCTGTCTGTAAAAAGTACCGTTAAACTGGAAGTATGTGGTGTTAAGGCACAATTCCAGTAACTGGCAAATTTGTTCTGTATTGAGATTTGTTCTGTCCGGTAACGTTCTGTCCTGTGTAAGATGATGCCTCACCGTTTCCACTGCTTCCCCGGTTGGGATGCAAGTGAATAGGGATGTTACATCATATGATACCATGGTTTCATCCGGTTCTAGCCTTAGACCCTGGATTTTGCCTGCAAATTCGTGCGAGTTTTGTCACTATTTACTTCCGTGTTTGAAAATAAGGTGGATAGCATGTCGTCCAAAATCATGGAAAAAGCCATACACACACACACACACACACACACAGACAGTCTGGTTGTTTTGTTTCTGAGCTTTAATGTCATATGAAGTCGTTCAGTCACAGTTTCTGTGTTTTATTTTACAGACGTTAGAAACTCAAACTTCAGTCTGAAACTTTTGATCATTTCAAACTGTCTGAATTTAACAAACAACAAATTTAACCTTTGTTTTTAACCCTGACTAATAAAAGTTGTGATAAGTTGCACACGGTGACGTGTAACCTGACAGACACTCAGGATGGACGACGTCTGTCTGTGTGTCTCAGGTCCCGGTGCCGTTGAGGTCCGTCCTCTCCATGGTGTCTCTGATCCAGTTCAGGAAGTTCCCCAGTCGGGTATAAACTCCGTACTTCCCCTTGGCGGCACATTTCTCTCCCCAGCTGACCACACCCGTCAGAAACCAGGTCCCTTTGTAGTTCACCACAAACGGTCCCCCGCTGTCCCCGCTGCAGGCGTCCCTGCCCACGTCCAGGTAACCTGCACAGAACATGTTGTCTGTGATCACCTGTTGGACAGAGACACACGTCATGTCAGAGACACACGTCATGTCAGAGAGACACACGTCAGGTCAGAGACACACGTCAGGTCAGAGACACGTCATGTCAGAGACACACGTCAGGTCAGAGACACACGTCATGTCAGAGACACATGTCAAGACAGAGACACACGTCAGGTCAGAGACACACGTCAAGACAGAGACACACATCAGGTCAGAGACACACGTCATGTCAGAGACACATGTCAAGACAGAGACACACGTCAGGTCAGAGAGACATACGTCAGGTCAGAGACACACGTCATGTCAGAGACACACATCAGTTCAGAGACACACGTCAAGACAGAGACACACGTCAGGTCAGAGACACATGTCAAGACAGAGACACACGTCAGGTCAGAGACACACCTCATGTCAGAGACACACGTCAGGTCAGAGACACACGTCATGTCAGAGACACGTCATGTCAGAGAGACACACGTCAGGTCAGAGACACACGTCAAGACAGAGACACACGTCATGTCAGAGACACATGTCAAGACAGAGACACACGTCAGGTCAGAGACACACGTCAAGACAGAGACACACATCAGGTCAGAGACACACGTCATGTCAGAGACACATGTCAAGACAGAGACACACGTCAGGTCAGAGACACACGTCAAGACAGAGACACACGTCATGTCAGAGACACGTTAAGACAGACACACGTCAAGACAGAGACACACGTCAGGTCAGAGACACACGTCAAGACAGAGACACACGTCATGTCAGAGACACACATCATGTCAGAGACACACGTCATGTCAGAGAGACATACGTCAGGTCAGAGACACACGTCATGTCAGAGACACACATCAGTTCAGAGACACACGTCAAGACAGAGACACATGTCAGGTCAGAGACACACGTCAAGACAGAGACACACGTCAGGTCAGAGACACACCTCATGTCAGAGACACACGTCAGGTCAGAGACACACGTCATGTCAGAGACACGTCATGTCAGAGAGACACACGTCAGGTCAGAGACACACGTCAGGTCAGAGACACACGTCAGGTCGGAGACAGACGTCATGTCAGAGACACACGTCAGGTCAGAGACACGTCATGTCAGAGACATACGTCAAGACAGAGACACACATCATGTCAGAGACACACGTCAGGTCAGAGACACGTCATGTCAGAGACACACGTCAGGTCAGAGACACGTCATGTCAGAGAGACACACGTCAGGTCAGAGACACACATCAGGTCAGAGACACACGTCATGTCAGAGACACGTCATGTCAGAGAGACACACGTCAGGTCAGAGACACACATCATGTCAGAGACACACGTCATGTCAGAGACACGTCATGTCAGAGAGACACACGTCAGGTCAGAGACACACGTCAGGTCAGAGACACACGTCATGTCAGAGACACGTCATGTCAGAGAGACACACGTCAGGTCAGAGACACACGTCAGGTCAGAGACACACGTCATGTCAGAGACACACGTCATGTCAGAGACACACGTCAGGTCGGAGACAGACGTCATGTCAGAGACACACGTCAGGTCAGAGACACGTCATGTCAGAGACATACGTCAAGACAGAGACACACATCATGTCAGAGACACACGTCAGGTCAGAGACACGTCATGTCAGAGACACACGTCAGGTCAGAGACACGTCATGTCAGAGACACACATCATGTCAGAGACACACATCATGTCAGAGACACACGTCAGGTCAGAGACACACGTCAGGTCAGAGACACACGTCAGGTCAGAGACACGTCATGTCAGAAACACACGTCAGGTCAGAGACACGTCATGTCAGAGACATACGTCAAGACAGAGACACACATCATGTCAGAGACACACATCATGTCAGAGACACACGTCAGGTCAGAGACACACGTCAGGTCAGAGACACACATCATGTCAGAGACACACGTCAGGTCAGAGACACACATCATGTCAGAGACACACATCATGTCAGAGACACACGTCAGGTCAGAGACACACGTCAGGTCAGAGACACACGTCATGCTGCAGATGTAGACACGTATGGATACTGAAGATCCAGCTACTGTACAGAGTGGATACTGGGTACCAGGGTTACAGTGGTTACCATGGTTACAGTGGACAGTGTACGAGCTATAAGAACGACCAAACATGGCTGAACAGGTCTCATCCCTCATCCTTGACTCTGTTCAGTGAACTCCGCCACCTGATCACCTGTTCAGTGGAGGCGGTGCAGTCTCGGTAGCTGACCACGGGAAGCGTGACCTTCCTGAGGAAGCGTGATGACCTGCCCAGGTACTGCGTGACCCCCCAGCCCGTCACCATGCCACGGTTTCCCTTCTGAACACACAGACACACAGTGTTAGCTCTCATCTCAGATCTGTGACTGTCAGCTCTCTGTGGCGTCAATACAGTTACCTTCAGTAGGTATTCGGAGAGATGGGGGTCGGGGAGGCAGGCAGGGATGGCGGTGGCGCTCCTGACGACCGGCTGGGCGAGATACAACAGAGCGATGTCGCTGTCGAAGGTGAAGGCATGGAAGTGAGGATGGACGAAGACCTTCTGAACCTTTATCAGCTGCTCACCTGGATCAGGACGCCGCTTATCGAAGTCACCTGTATACACACACACACACACACACACACACACACTCACTACTCATGTGTTAATGTGAAGATAAACATAAAGCAGGAACGAACACACACACACACACACACACACACACACACACACACACTCAGGTGGTCACCTATAGTCACATGGTCTGGAGTCTCCTGGAGACAGTGAGCAGCAGAGACCACCCAGCGATCAGAGACCAGCGTCCCTCCACAGAAACCGTGACCATTAGACCTGCGGAGCAGAACCTGGAAACACACACACACACACACACACACACACACACACTGTGTTCATATGGAGCAGGGCGGAGCTGCAGACTCGTGATGACGCGTGAGTCATCACGACCACACACACCGCACACTGAACACATCAGTGTGAAAACATGAACAACAGCAGATTTAAATGTGTGAAATGACCTCATGTGAAATGTCTCCACACCTGCCAGGGACTTCCTCCTGGTCTGTCCAAGGCTCCGCCCACAATACGTAGATCCCCCCCGTCCTCCCCCATCAGCTCCGTCTCATTGGCTCCCCACTGTCCAGTTGTTGTGTTCACTGTCATCAGCTTCTCCAATGTCTCTATAAAGTTCAATTTGTCCACCCAGCCATCTGTGTTGTTGTCATCAAACATGCTGCCCATTTCCACGGTGATGTTGGGCTGATCAGAGGGACTCAACAGAGAACGATCTCGGTACAGTGACACCTCTATGTGCTGACGACCACAAGGCAGAGACACTAGAGGACAGGAAAAAAACACTGTCAGAAGACTGGGGGATCAGTAACATGAGTATAAATACAAAACAGTATCAATAACAGGAAAATAAATACACCAGAGTATCAACAACAGGAGTATAAATACAGAGTATCAACAACAGGAGTATAAACACACCAGAGTATAAGTAACATGAATAAATACATCAGATTATCAATAACAAGAGTATAAATACATCAGAGTATCAGTAAAAGTGTCAGTTACTGTAGTAACCTGAGTTCTGTTACCATTCTTGGAGCAGCTGTATCCGTCGACGTCCAGCTGGAACCCGTCGGCGCAGTCACACTGAACTCCGGCTCCCCCTGGCAGGTCTCTGCAGTACTGCATACAGCCGCCGTTTCTATAGTGACACACCATCAACACTACACACAAAATTCCTCTGTTATATACCGTCATGATTTTACCATGATTATACCATCATCATCATCATCATCATTATCATCATCATCATCATCATCATCATCGTCAGGATCAGTTCCAGTCTGTTTAATATCTTTTTCATGTCTTCAAATCTCTGATTCAGTTTTGGATGAAATCAGTGGCTCTGCTTTTAACTCCACTTCCTGTCACTGAGAATCATGTTATCTGCACTCTACTGATGATATCTGTTGGTACTCACTGCAAACGCACCTCCGTCAGGCTGATTGAACTGATTCTGATCAGCTGTTCTGTTTCTCACCTCAGAGATCAGGATCAGGATCAGGATTAGTCAACTCAGAGCCCAGGGGCCTGTATCACGAAGCGAGATCAACCTTTCCTGGGTTACCCAGACCTATCCTGGGTTGACTAACCCTAACAATGGCAATCAGGATAATCGGTATCACGACGCTGGATATCAACTCGGTAACTCAACCCAGAGTTGCTTTATCAAGAGCCGTGAACGCGCACGCAGCGGACCAATCACAATCATGAGAGAAGCGCAGCGTCACAGAGCGTCACTGAGCGTCCTCACAGAGCGCCGTATGTGAGGGAAAAAGTGTTTCTCATGTGAGGATCAGAGATTAATTCTGCTAAAATATGAGGAGAAGAAAAGCAACATTAGAGAAAAGGCCAACACCGTGGCAGCTGCAGGAGGAGGAAACATGCGTGGCAACGCATAACGGGATGAATAATGTTTAGTTTTAGTTTAGATTAGTTTATTTGCACATAATGTTAAAAACAGACAGTATAACATTTACAAGATTAAAAAAAAGAAAAGTGCCGGAGAGGTTAGAAGCCACTAAAAGCTTATCAAAGAAATTCCCCTGTCAAAACATCAATGAAATCACATGATAGAGAAGAAAAAGAAACGGGTGAGGAAAGAAGAAATAGAGGAGGAGAGAGGGAAAAATCAAGACAAAACAAGGCAGCAAATAAAATGATGTGTAGGTTAAATGACTCATCACTGGTTCAAGTAGCTACAGTACCTGTACCTGTACATCTGACACTGATCACACCCTTGAATCCCATGAAATCAATGCTGCGCAGATGAATTGCGTGTATTACAATTATCGTCTAACATCATTGCGTCTGATAAATTGGTCTTCTTTGTCATAACGTTATATATGCTACAATAAAGCTTAAAGCTGACGCCACAATTAAATCATATCAACACCAAATTGATAGTCTGAATAAAATCATCCTGATATTGAGCTGTGTTAGAAATTAACAGCTGCACAAAAATATAGCTAGTGTCCCTCTTTAAAAAACAAAAAGGAAAATCCCTCAAACACCATGAAGTGTAGACATGATAGGCTACTTTCCACATTTCCAGCAGCAAAGCTGTCAATTAGGCCCATTATCTTTAACAGGGATCATTTCCTCCAACAAAACAAAATGTTGGCACTAATTAATGGTGCTATTAAGTGTCTACAAATGATCAGTTTCTTTCTTATGAAGGGGTGGGATGAAAGTTCCACTTCTTTCCACTCCTTTTTGAACAATCTTTTCATTGTCTGTTGTTGTTGCTTTCTTTTCTTTTTTAATGTTCAAAATAAACTTTCAAATCAAAATCAATCAAATGAATTAAACTTCCCGTCATGACTGGGCTGCATTTCTGTCAGCCATCAACAGCTGATTGGCCAGTGGGTGGTGCTTTTTATAGGATCAGATTCAACCCTGAACTTACCCTGCTCCGGAGCAGGATAGCCGTTCAGAGTAAGTTACCATGGTGATCTACCCCGATAAGAACTGAACCGGCTTCGTGAGACCGAAAACCCAGAGTTAACCCTGAAGTTACCTCGCTAAGACATTAATCCTGCTTCATGATACAGGCCCCTGGATCAGCATTAGTCAGCTCAGAGATCTGGGGTCCGTTTCACAAAGCAAGTTTAGTGAAAACTCCCCGCTGCCCTCTGTCAGACGTTGAATCCGCCAAACGGGGGCGTATCAAGTTCCTGGGGTTTAAAGGGGACGTAGCGGGAAAATGGTCACCTGATTAATTTAAATGTGTGTTTGCGCTAATTATGTTTATTTTGCAGTACTGGAGACTGTATGTTGACATGTTGAACAGTGAATATTTAAAGGAGGCATTTCTCTGCATTTAACTATTTGTCAATACATTTTTGGTTGTTTCTATTTGTAGGGAAACACTGATTTCAAAGTTAATTATTCTTTTTGTGTCATGCCCAGTGGGAGGGGCTTATGATTTATAAGGCAGCCATCTTGTCCATGTTGGTGTGGAGAGTTGGTGGTACATGGCAGGTATTTGACAACAAGAGAAAGTATTGAGTGAACGTGTTTTTGGACTATTGTCCTTGTTTTTTTGGCCGGTGGTCCAGCTGTAATTTGGGTTACTGAAGAACTCTGAACCCAGTGTACCTTTTTGTAAATTTTTTGTTGTTACTTTGTACATATTTTTTTCACTGTTTTGGTTGGTTTGGTGGAATAAACACTTTAAAACGTATCTTCCCGACTACGCCATATTTTTCCCGGAAGAACCCCGCTACAACCCTGAAATGAGGGAAACTGTGAGTTTTCCATTTCAAAAAGGGAGGTAACTCAAACCAGAGAAAGAGGGGTAACTCCAGCCTGTTTCAGGGAGAGAGGTAACTTAAGCTCTCGGTCAGTTACCATAGTAACAGACTCTATGAACCTAACCTGGTCGGGACCAGGTTTTTCTCAATGAACCTCGAGTTTCTCTCTGTCTCCGCCCTCTTTCAGAGCCACACACTCCATTTGATTTCCTCATTCATTCAGTCAGCAGGCGAGTTTTGGCGTAGCCTAGTTCTGCCGTCTGTCATTTTAAAAATCATTTAAAAAAATCAGAGTCAGTATATTAGAAGTCCATTAGGCACAGTAGGTGGCGACTTTTTTCACTAACATGGCATGTCCTTTTGATAACGATCCCGTGGATGAAGATGCAGCATTACTGCGCAGAGAATTAAATATTCGTCGGGAGATGGTTATCAGACCGCGCATAGATGTTTTAGCATTTCCACACAATTATCTTTTTGAGCGGTACCGTTTCACGTCACAGTCCATCATCTACATACACAACCTAATCCGTCCTTATTTGCAACATTACCAATCATAGTCATGCTCTCACATCCCAGCAGATATTGTGTGTTGTGCTGCGTTTCTTTGCAAACGGAAGTTTTTTGTACAATGTCGGAGATGCTGAGCACTTGAGTAAGGCAACTGTGTGCAGGGCGGTCAGAAAAGTGTGCTCGTTTTACGGCATCTGCCTTCTTTCTGTTGGCTGAGTAGAAGTCTGTGTTAGTTTAAATAGGCTTAATTATTTAACAGAACATGATACAGATGAGAAGACATTCATGTGTGTGAAAACAGCATTATGTTGGGGATAAAACAACTGCACAGTCAAACAGCCACTTAATATTTACTTTACAATGTAAAACATGATCAAAATGAGGTTCCCCCATGAGATTATGCTGAGGTCTTACCTGTTTGAACAATGTTTTTATATTTCATCCTAAACTGCTGCCAAGTGCGCTTCTCACCCGCGGGATTGCACCTAAAAGAAATAAATTAATAGGCTACCATTCAAGCAGTTTTCCCCTGTAATATTATTGTGATTGCAAAGGACTACATTTAAACTTACGCATTGACCTGTGCAGCAACGTTCTCTCACGCCGTCTCCCTCTCTTTTGCAGCTGCAGCGGTGTTGCACTTCTTTTTGAAAACGTGTGCAAACTCGCAGTATGAGCACATTAAGATTTCTAATTCTAATGGGCTGAAAAACGCAGCCCTCCTCTTCCCCGTTGCCATGGTGACTCGTCGAATCGGGGCTCCATTGATGCAGGCTTTTTATAGTCGTGGTGCATGCGCTTAACTCCAGGTGAAACTACTCCGAGTTGATTAAACTGATTCAAATCAGCTGTTTCTGAACCGGAAACTCAGAGTTTCTTATCTCAGAGTAGATCAACTCAGAGTTCAGGATTAGACTCAGAGTTTGTTGAACCTGCTTTGTGAAACGGACCCCAGGTGTTATTTAAAGACTTGTTTACCTGTGTCGCAGGTGTTGTTTACAAAGTTGTTTACCTGTGTCGCAGGTCTTGCCTTGGTACGGCGGCGAGCAGAGACACAGGAAGTCGTCTCTGTCCAGGGTGCACATCCCTCCATTCAGACAGGGGTTAGTCTGACAGGGGTTCAGATCTACGACACAAAGCACAGACACTTGAACACATCACCACACACAAGGAAGTGATGTCACAATGACATCATCATGTAAAAATACTCACTGGTATATTTGTACCAGAACTCCATCTGCAAGACAAGAAACAGTTAATGACACAATACTGGGAGTAATTAGAGTACTGAGAGTAATCAGAGTACTTAGAGTAATCAGAGTACTAAGAGTAGTCGGAATACTGGGAGTAATTAGAGAACTGAGAGTAATCAGAGTACTAGTAGTAATCAGTACTGGGAGTAATTACACTACTGAAAGTAATTGGAGTAATGAGAGTAATCAGTGTACTTAGAGTAATCAGAGTACTGGGAGTAATCAGTACTGGGAGTAATTAGAGTACTGAGAGTAATTGGAGTTCTAAGAGTAATCAGAGTACTAAGAGTAATCACAACACTGGGAGTAATTAGAGAATTGAGAGTAATTAGAGAGCTCGGAGTAATTGGAGTACTGGGAGTAATCAGAGTACTGTGAGTACTTAGAGAACTGAGAGTAATTAGAGAACCCAGAGTAGAGAACTGACGGTGATTGGAGAACTGAGAGTAATCAGAGTACTAAGAGTGATCAGAATACTGGGAGTAATTAGAGTACTGAGAGTAATGAGAGTACTAAGAGTAATCAGAACACTGGGAGTAATTAGAGAATTGAGAGTAATTAGAGAGCTGGGAGTAATTGGAATACTGGGAGTAATTAGAGTATCTCTGTCCCTCTGTGTGTCCCCCTGTGTGTCCCCTAGTCTGTCCCCCTGTGTGTCCTTCAGTGTGTCCCTCTGTCTGTCCCCGTGTGTCCCTCAGTGTGTCCCTCAGTCCGTCCCCCGGCGGTCCGTCTCACCGTCTTCTCCCTGGTCATGAAGATCTCGGCTGCCTCCTCCTGGGAGCAGACCTCCTCGTGACACTCCCTCTCCAGGTCTCCAGGTAAAACCTCCTCCAGGAAGGAGTTGGCTCGACGTCTCCTGGAGGCGGAGCCGAGGACACGAGCCGCCCACGGATGGTCCAGGAACACTGGGGGGGACAGAAAGACCAAATTATAGAGGTCCTGGTCTTCAGACTGTCCTCAGCTGAGCCCTGACACACAGAGTCTCACCTGAGGACTGGACGAGTGCCGAGCAGGTGAGTAGAGCGCAGAGACCCCATGTCAGAGAGGTGGACGGCAGCATGTCTGTCCCTCTGTCTGTCTGTCCCTCTGTCTGTCTGTCTGTCTGTCTGCGTGCGTGAGGACAGACAGTTGTTGTCTGATGTAAAATGGAGGACTCAGCTGACGGACTGATCGTTAACCACTGTTCAAATATTGACACAGAGACGTCACGCCAGCAGCACACACAGAGGACACAACGAGGGACAACGAGGGACAACAAGAGACATGTCTGTCCTCACTTCACCAACCTGGACATGAAGAGATCAAAGTTCACATGTCTGCTGGGACAAAGGCCTGGGGCTTAAGTTTTCAATCAATCAATCAATCAATCAATCAATTTTATTTATAAAGCCCAATATCACAAATCACAATTTGCCTCACAGGGCTTTACAGCATACGACATCCCTCTGTCCTTATGACCCTCACAGCTGATCAGGAAAAACTCCCCAAAAAGACAGAGAGAGAGACAGAGAGAGAGACAGCGACAGGGAGAGAGACAGAGAGAGAGACAGCGACAGGGAGAGAGACAGAGAGAGACAGGGACAGAGACAGAGACAGAGACAGAGACAGGGAGAGACAGAGAGAGACAGACAGAGAGACAGACAGAGACCATCCAGTTACCAACAGGGAAACTGAAGGAACTGTAACTCCCACCTTCCTGCGGTGCCACGCCCTTCCCCATGTGTGATGTGAGACATGATGTGATGTGAGACAGATGTGATGTGAGACACGTGATGTGAGACAGATGTGATGTGAGACACGTGATGTGAGACAGATGTGATGTGAGACAGACGTGATGTGAGACAGATGTGATATGAGACAGATGTGATGTGAGACAGGTGATGTGATGTGAGACAGATGTGATGTGAGACAGATGTGATGTGAGACAGATGTGATGTGAGACACGTGATGTGATGAGACATGATGTGATCCAAGACATGATGTGATGTGAGACATGATGTGATGTGAGACATGATGTGATGTGAGACACGTGATGTGAGGCAGATGTAATGTGAGACAGATGTGATGTGAGACATGATGTGATGTGAGACATGATGTGATGTGAGACATGATGTGATGTGAGACATGATGTGATGTGAGACACACTGGCCCAGGAAAGCTATGTCCACCAAGCGTTTGAGGGATCAGTTTTTGTAACAAAGCACACATATCCACCCCCTCGACTGACTCGGGCAGCCCCACCAGATGGAGATTAGAGCGGTGCGCTCGGTTTTCCAAATCGTCCACTTTTAGCACTAGCTCCTCCATAGCTGCTTTCATAGTAATGTTTTGCGATTTCAAAGATGCAATGTCTTCTTCATTGGTGTCAATCTTATCTTCTGCTTCAGACATTCGGCCCGCTGTTGCCTTCAGTTCACCTTGCATTCCATGAATAGCGCATAATAACCCCTCAAATCTTGACAAAAAGTCCTCTTTCATCGTCTGGATAGCGTCAAGAACTGGTCCAGCGCTAGTTGAGTCATCATTGCTAGCAGAGGAGCTTGCTAGCTCTGTTGGACGGGAGGAGTCATCTTGCGGTTTAGTAGAGGGTTTTGGAGGTTTGACTCTCGATTTCCTGGACATTTTAGTTAGTTCAAAGTTTAGAGACAAATAGTAAATTGAACACTAAGTTCTACAGAGTTATCCAACTTGCTATTATCTAAAATTTCATCAGCGCTTTCTGTCACATGTCTGCCTAGCAGTGCGCCATAACCGGAAGTCCCAGCTTCAGGTTTTTAATGCAAAACACAACATTTCTACTCTCAGATACATTGGCATAGAAACTATAAAACAACCACGCAGAGGGGGACATAGACTCCATCCTACTCAAGAGGGAACTATTCTGGACACTGGGTGGCCAAAACGGTTACTGCACTCAAATTCAAAATACCGCGATACTACCCATGTTGTGACTTTAGATTTCTTACATATAGCTCCTTTAATGAAGAATTTGATATCAGACCTTTTTTGTAATCTGTAACTTTGCCTTGTTATAGTTCAGAGTGCAACAGTATAGTGAATCTATCCCCGTTGTGTACTTAGCCTCTTTCAGCCGGTACATTATGACGGTTTCTTGCCCCAATTCCTTTTGTGGAGTACTAACTAACTTAGACATTTTTCTATCTGTGTATGTTTTTGGATGTATTGCACCTATATGGGAAATTTTGGTATATGGAGAGAGACATTTCTCATATACAGTACAGGCCAAAAGTTTGGACACACCTTCTCATTCAATGCGTTTTCTTTATTTTCATGACTATTTACATTGTAGATTCTCACTGAAGGCATCAAAACTATGAATGAACACATGTGGAGTTATGTACTTAACAAAAAAAGGTGAAATAACTGAAAACATGTTTTATATTCTAGTTTCTTCAAAATAGCCACCCTTTGCTCTGATTACTGCTTTGCACACTCTTGGCATTCTCTCCATGAGCTTCAAGAGGTAGGCACCTGAAATGGTTTCCACTTCACAGGTGTGCCTTATCAGGGTTAATTAGTGGAATTTCTTGCTTTATCAATGGGGTTGGGACCATCAGTTGTGTTGTGCAGAAGTCAGGTTAATACACAGCCGACAGCCCTATTGGACAACTGTTAAAATTCATATTATGGCAAGAACCAATCAGCTAACTAAAGAAAAACCAGTGGCCATCATTACTTTAAGAAATGAAGGTCAGTCAGTCCGGAAAATTGCAAAAACTTTAAATGTGTCCCCAAGTGGAGTCGCAAAAACCATCAAGCGCTACAACCAAACTGGCACGCATGAGGACCGACCCAGGAAAGGAAGACCAAGAGTCACCTCTGCTTCTGAGGATAAGTTCATCCGAGTCACCAGCCTCAGAAATGGCAAGTTAACAGCAGCTCAGATCAGAGACCAGATGAATGCCACACAGAGTTCTAGCAGCAGACCCATCTCTAGAACAACTGTTAAGAGGAGACTGCGCCAATCAGGCCTTCATGGTCAAATAGCTGCTAGGAAACCACTGCTAAGGAGAGGCAACAAGCAGAAGAGATTTGTTTGGGCCAAGAAACACAAGGAATGGACATTAGACCAGTGGAAATCTGTGCTTTGGTCTGATGAGTCCAAATTTGAGATCTTTGGTTCCAACCGCCGTGTCTTTGTGAGAGTGATGGAGTGCTGCGGCAGATGACCTGGCCTCCACAGTCACCGGACCTGAACCCAATCCAGATGGTTTGGGGTGAGCTGGACCGCAGAGTGAAGGCAAAGGGGCCAACAAGTGCTAAACACCTCTGGGAACTCCTTCAAGACTGTTGGAAAACCATTTCAGGTGACTACCTCTTGAAGCTCATGGAGAGAATGCCAAGAGTGTGCAAAGCAGTAATCAGAGCAAAGGGTGGCTATTTTGAAGAAACTAGAATATAAAACATGTTTTCAGTTATTTCACCTTTTTTTGTTAAGTACATAACTCCACATGTGTTCATTCATAGTTTTGATGCCTTCAGTGAGAATCTACAATGTAAATAGTCATGAAAATACAGAAAACGCATTGAATGAGAAGGTGTGTCCAAACTTTTGGCCTGTACTGTATATATATATATATATATATATATACCTAGTTCATCAGCCTAGAAGATGACAACTGCCTTGCTGAGGAAGCTGAAGGTGAAGGTGATGGACTGGCCAAGTATGTATCCAGCCCTAAACTCACCTGTGCACCTGTGGGGCATCCTCAAGCTGAAGGTGGAGGAGTGCAAGGTGTCTTCACATCCATCTGCTCCATGATGTCATCATGGAGGAGTGGGAGAGGATTCCTGAAGCAACCTGTGAGCTCTGGTGAATTCCATGCTCAAAGGGTTAAGGCAGTGCTAGATAATAATGGTTGGCACACAAAATATTGACACTTTAGGCACAATTTGGACATGTTCACTGTGGGGTGTACTCACTTATGTTGCCAGCTGTTTAGATGTTGATGGCTGTGTTTTGAGTAATTTTCAGAAGAAGGTAAATCTATACTACTATACAAGCTGTACACTGACTACTTTAAGTTATATCAAAGTGTCATTTCTATAGTGTTGTCCCATGAAAAGATATAATGAAATATTTGCAAAAATGGGAGGGGTGTACTCACTCATGTGAGATACTGTATATACATACATATATATCTATGTATGTACTGTACATACATAGATATATATGTATGTATGTACTGTACATACATACATACATATATATACACACACACACACACATATATATATATGTGTGTGTGTGTGTGTGTGTGTGTATGTTTATGGTGTTTTTTTTTTATGTATTTTTGATTGTTTTTCTTTTGACGATATATTCAGTATATGTTTCTTTGTACAGCTGTCAATGATTACACTAATTGTTATTTGGGAAGCAAGATCAGACAGAGTAGCAGTAGTATCATAAATTGTCAAACACAGTCTCATAATTCACTGGTTCATAATCTTGTTATTGTCGTGTCTCAACATTGTGATTTTATTGTTGTCGTTGTGTCTTAATAGTGTGAAATTTTTGTTATTGTTGTTGTCTGAAGATGTTGCTCTGTGACGACGTTTTTATATTTGTTTGTATTCATGTGTGCTTGTTTGTTTTATACTATAGTGTTAGATTTCTGTCTTAACACTATATGTTTTCTGTTCCTGCTCAGGGACTACAGATGAAAATTAGCTAGTAGCTAACTCTGGTATGGCTGAGAGCTGTGCAATGTCCATGTTAAATAAACAAATAAATAAATAAATAATAAATTGTGGGTATTTAGGAGGGGACCTCTGCTCACATTTTTTAGTCTGAAGAAGAGCCTGAGGGCTTGAAACATCACTTCTACAATAAATGGCATTTTGACGGGAGCTTTACTTGGTGTGCCGATCATATATGTTGTCTTTTTATTCAGTCAGACGAGTAAGGATTGATAAAGTCTGGTTTCATCTGTCGGCGTCACATGTTTGAGACAAACCAGGAAACACGTCAGCAACAAACTGTTCTCTGAGAATCAATAATCAATCACAGCTGTTCAATAATCAGTCTTCAATCACAGGTGATCACCTTAATGTTGTGGTTTGTGGTCGTCTCTGAGAGGTAATGAAGATTGTTTTGATGCATTCAAAGACAGTCGGACGTCAGAAGCTCTGAGTTCATTGTGATTTTAGCAGCCGTGGCCCCGCCCCCACAGAGACCGCCTCCACTGACATCATCAGCTGAGTTGGAAACCTTGAGAAGGAAACTTAAGGATGTTCTGTGTAAGTGATTTTACGTTAGGACCCCTTAACTTGGACTTAGAGAAAAATCTTACCTTACAGTCTTAATGTTTAACAGTTTAACTTTAAGGGATTCCTTAATTATAATGGCCGCCTCCTCTGACATCATCACCATGTACTTCCTGTTGTGACATTAAACCTTATCTTTGGAAATAAGAGGTTTTGTTTTTTAAAAACTTACAACAGGTTCTACCCCTTAACGAAACCCCTTAAAGTTCTTTTAAGGGCTGTTTTATCTGAGAGAAACGTTACAGAGGGCTGATGAATCCATCAGCCCTCTGTTGATGAACTGATGAATCCATCAGCCTCTGTTGATGAACTGATGAATACATCAGCCTCTGTGCTGATGAACTGATGAATCCATCAGCCTCTGTTGATGAACTGATGAATACATCAGCCTCTGTTGATGAACTGATGAATCCATCAGTCTCTGTGCCGATGAACTGATGAATCCATCAGCCTCTCTTGATGAACTGATGAATACATCAGCCTCTGTTGATGAACTGATGAATACATCAGCCTCTGTGCTGATGAACTGATGAATCCATTAGCCTCTGTTGATGAACTGATGAATCCATCAGCCTCTGTGCTGATGAACTGATGAATCCATCAGCCTCTGTGCTGATGAATACATCAGCCTCTGTGTGGATGAACTGATGAATACATCAGCCTCTGTGCTGATGAACTGATGAATCCATCAGCCTCTGTGCTGATGAACTGATGAATACATCAGCCTCTGTTGGTGAACTGATGAATCCATCAGCCCCTGTTGATGAACTGATGAATCCATCAGCCTTTGTGCTGATGAACTGATGAATCATCATCCTTTGTGCTGATGAACTGATGAATACATCAGCCTCTGTGCTGATGAACTCATGAATCCATCAGCCTCTGTCGATGAACTGATTAATACATCAGCCTCTGTGCTGATGAACTGATGAATCCATCAGCCTCTGTTGATGAACTGATGAATACATCAGCCTCTGTGCATGAACTGATGAATCCATCATCCTCTGTGCTGATGAACTAATGAATACATCAGCCTCTGTTGATGAACTGATGAATACATCAGCCTCTGTGCTGATGAACTGATAAATCCATCATCCTCTGTGCTGATGAACTGATGAATACATCAGCCTCTGTTGATGAACTGATGAATACATCAGCCTCTGTTGATGAACTGATGAATCCATTAGCCTCTGTTGATGAACTGATGAATCCATCAGCCTCTGTGCTGATGAACTGATGAATCCATCAGCCTCTGTTGATGAACTGATGAATCCATCAGCCTCTGTGCTGATGAACTGATGAATCCATCAGCCTCTGTTGATGAACTGATGAATCCATCAGCCTCTGTGCTGATGAACTGATGAATCCATCAGTTCATCAGCCTCTGTGCTGATGAACTGATGAATACATCAGCCTCTGTTGATGAATTGATGAATACATCAGCCTCTGTGCTGATGAACTGATGAATCCATCAGCCTCTGTGCTGATGAACTGATGAATCCATCAGCCTCTGTTGATGAACTGATGAATACATCAGCCTCTGTGCTGATGAACTGATGAATCCATCAGCCTCTGTTGATGAACTGATGAATACATCAGTCTCTGTGCTGATGAACTGATGAATACATCAGTCTCTGTGCTGATGAACTGATGAATCCATCATCCTTTGTGCTGATGAACTGATGAATACATCAGCCTCTGTGCTGATGAACTGATGAATCCATCAGTTCATCAGCCTCTGTGCTGATGAACTGATGAATCCATCAGCCTCTGTTGATGAATTGATGAATACATCAGCCTCTGTGCTGATGAACTGATGAATCCATCATCCTCTGTGCTGATGAACTGATGAATCCATCAGCTTCTGTTGAAGAACTGATGAATCTATCAACCTCTGTGTGTTTATGAAAGTGTTATTCTGGTCTGTTGGCTGTAACAAAGAAAGTGAAGCCATGAAACGACATCTGATATGAAGGAGTGAATTTTATTTGATGAAAGGCTGAAAGTATTTAAGGCTTCGTCTGATCTGAACACAAACACGTCTCGTCCATCACAAAGTGTTTGGTCCCTTAAAGACGTCAAAGGATTAAACTCTTTCCTGTATTTGTTGGACAGACAGGAAATGGCATCAAACAGGAAACATGGCTCATCTTCATCGACTGATCCAACTGAGGTCTTTATCAGATCGATGATGAGTTTAGGAGTTTTAAAGACCACTGAAGAAATAAATATGTATTTAAGTACAAATGTCACTCTGATGGACACTTAGAGTGTCCGTCCCCGCACAATGTCCAACCTCTCACAGTGTCCGTCCCCTCACAGTGTTCCTGTTGTCTTCTAAAAATAAAAAGTAAAGGGTTCTGCTGTGTCCTGGTTCAATGTGTCCCGGACCAGGGGAGCTTCTGATTGGTCAGAGGCGGCAGGTAGATCACAGGTACAACTCTGGCCACTGAGCCGTGGATGGGCCAGATCTGGCTCAGACTCGGTAAGCAGAGACAGTGCTGGAGTCTGGGTCCTGGACGTCAGAACACTGATCTGTTCTGTGTGTTAAATCCTTAAAAAACTTTGTTAAAGAATTTTCTCAAAGTCGTTTGAAGATAAACGAAACTTCTCCATCAATCCATCAACGGTCACACCCACCAGACCTCTACGTGCTGGATCCTAATTCATCAGAGGGTGGGACATCAAGGCACATTATGGATCATCTGATTGGTTCTCAGAATGAGTCCTGGTCCAATCACAGTGAACTTCAGATGTGATGTCACAGGGTCAGAGGTCAGAGGTCAGGTCAGGAGGTCGAGGTGGTCGATGGCAGCAGAGGTAGGAGGAGAGCAGACAGCCGTCGCTATAACAACAAGGAACAGTTTGATTGAAGATTAATATCAGCAATTGTGAATCAGTAAGTGTGATGTCATCAGAATAATAACGGCGGTCACCTGACGGCTGTCACGCCTCGCTGGCGCTGCTGTTCCTGTTGAGCTCTCTTATTCCCTGAAGAATCCTCTTCATGTGACCGACCTTCGTCACCCCGAGATCCTGAAAAGAAACACAGACACAGGAAGTTAGTGACAGGAGTGACCATCGTACACTTAGTCCTCTGAACAATGACTCAGCAAAGTTAGCAGTTAGCTAACACAGATACACGTTACTGACGGAAGGTTACAAGACAAAGTCCTCTGTCCATCAGGCAGTTAGTCCTCTGTGAAACCAACCAATCACTCCACACAATTAGCAGTTAGCAATCAGAGCTAAAGACTCTGCACAGTTAGCGATCACAGCTAATGACTTGGCACAGTTAGCAAACAGCGATTAGAGCTAGTAGCGGTACCTTCAGGTCCCTTCTCTCCAGGTGGATGAGCTCGGCTCCGCGTACGTCGTGTCCAGTAAAGATGTCCTTATATTCAGTGAGACAAAGAAAGTCCAGCCACGCCCCCACCTCCTCCGTCCCCCACTGATGAACTGAGACACCGATAGGAAGTGGTTCAGACATGAAATACCCCCAGCAGTGTGAGATTTAAGTGAACCTGATTTCAACAAAATACAGATCAACTGAAACAAACAAAAACAGGAGACGGGTAGAGAGAGTTCACCTAGCAGAGACGGGAGACGGGTAGAGAGACCTTACCTAGCAGAGACAGTAGACGGGTAGAGAGACTTTACCTAGCAGAGACAAGAGATGGGTAGAAAGACTTTACCTAGCAGAGACAAGAGATGGGTAGAGAGACTTTACCTAGCAGAGACAGTAGATGGGTAGAGACAGCTCACCTAGCAGAGACAGGAGACAGGTAGAGAGAATTTACCTAGCAGAGACAGGTAGAGAGAACTCACCTAGCAGAGACAGGAGACAGGTAGAGAGAACTTACCTAGCAGAGACAGGAGACAGGTACAGAGAACTCACCTAGCAGAGACAGGAGACAGGTACAGAGAACTCACCCAGCAGAGACAGAAGATGGGTCGAGAGAACTCACCTGGCAGAGACAGGGTAGCGCAGGTCTCTTTGTTCTTGTTATTTTTGTCTTTTTTGAATTTCGGGACCAGACGAAACTTTGCACTCCGACTGCGTTTTGAGAAATCTGTGAGAGGACCCTGAAGACATACAGACAGAGAGACACAGGGACAGAGAGACGGACACATTGCTGTTTTCAAGGGTCGTCAGGACTGTTTGTTCAGGACTCTTCCAGGACCAGGATGCTGCCTTAAAGGACTCTACAGTACTGGTTTCAGTTGGACACTCAGTCAGTATTTCTGTGGATACCAGCAGCAGTGACGGGGGTTTACCTCGTGGTCTGACGGGTCGATGATGGGACACAACCAGGGGACATCAGCCAGGCGACGGAGCTGGTGAGCCACCGAGTTCAGAGCTGCATTCAACTGTTCCTGCTGAGGAGGATCCAGCTGCTGCTCACACACAAACACACACACACACAAATACACACTGCTCAGAGACACGCAGGTCACAGTGTTCAGAATCAGAATCAGAATCGGTTTTATTGCCAAGTAGGTTTTCACATACAAGGAATTCGGCTTGGTGTATTGGTGCTTAACAAAGAATATAAAATATAGAAAAATTAGAGTGAAGTAATTAGAAGGATAAGTATTAACATGAAATACTATAAACAACTAAATATAAAATCTGAATGCAAATAACAATAATAACAGTAATATAAAAAATATGTACGGTGTAAACATGAATAGGGTTGTGTGCAAATAACAGTTGTGCAAAGTACAGATGTGCAAAATCAACAGAATACAGTGTGTGACAGGTGAATGACCAAGATGATGAAGATGATGAAGAGATGCCCGACTGTGTGTTACAGGGGAGTGGGGGGCAAAGTAGGTGGGGGTCTTTGGTCTTATTGGTGAGGCCAGCTGCAGACGGAAAGAAACTGTTTTTGTGGCGTGAGGTTTTGGTCCTGATGGACCGCAGCCTCCTGCCAGAGGGGAGAGTCTCAAAGAGTGTGTGTCCAGGGTGGGAGGGATCAGCCACAATCTTTCCTGCATGCCTCAGAGTCCTGGAGGCGTACAGATCCTGGAGGCGTACAGGTCCTGGAGACGTACAGATCCTGGAGGCGTACAGGTCCTGGAGACGTACAGGTCCTGCAGGGAGGGCAGATTGCAGCCAATCACCTTCTCGGTGGAGCGAATGATACGCTGCAGTCTGCTTTTGTCCTTGGCAGTGGCAGCAGCATACCAGATGGTGATGGAGGAGGTGACGATGGACTCAATGATGGCAGAGCAGAAGTGCACCATCATTGTCTTTGGCAGGTTGAACTTCTTCAGCTGCCGCAGGAAGTACATCCTCTGATATGCCTTCTTTGTAAGGGAGCTGATGTTCAGCTCCCACTTGAGGTCCTGGGTGATGGTGGTCCCCAGGAAGCGGAATGACTCCACAGTGTCGACTGGGGAGTCATACAGGGTGATGGGGGTGGGCGGGGCTGGGTTGTTCCTGAAGTCTACAACCATCTCTACTGTCCTAAGAGCGTTGAGCTCCAGGTTGTTCAGTCTGCACCAGGTCACCAGCTGGTCAATCTCCCACCTGTAGGCGGACTGGTGTACTGTCGGTGTACAGGGAGAAGAGCAGAGGAGAAAGAACACAGCCGTGGGGGGATCCAGTGTTGACAGTCCGGGTGTCAGAAAAATGTCTCCCCAGCTTCATGTGCTGCCTCCTGTCAGACAGTAAGTCAGTGAACCACCTGCAGGTGGAGTCAGGCACACTCAGCTGGGAGAGCTTGTCCTGTAGCAGAGCTGGGATGATTGTATTGAGGGCAGAGCTGAAGTCCACAAACAGGATCCTGGCATAGGGTCCTAGGGAGTCCAGATGCTGGAGGGTGAAGTGGAGGGCCATGTTGACAGCGTCGTCTACAGACCTGTTGGCTCTGTAGGCAAACTACAGGGGGTCCAGGAGAAGGTCGGTGATGGCTTTGAGGTGTGACAGCACAAGACGCTCAAAGGACTTCATTACCACAGAGGTCAGGGCGATGGGTCTATAGTCATTAAGTCCTGTGGTCCTTGGCTTTGGATGGGAATGATGGTGGAGGTCTTGAAGCAGGCTGGCACATGGCATGTCTCCAGTGAGGTGTTGAAGATGTGGGTGAACACTGGAGACAGCAGGTCAGCGCAGTGCTTCAAGGTGGATGGTGAGACAGAGTCTGGTGCGGCTGCTTTGCTGGGGTTCTGCCTCTTAAAAAGCCTGTTGACATCCCTCTCCTGGATTGTGAGAGTAGTGGTGGGGAGGAGGGCCCATAGGTGCGGGCAGTTGAGGGGGGGGCGGCAGGCCCCCGCTGAGGTGGTGCAGTAGTTTGTAATCTGCCTGAGCCCCTTCCAGACAGAAGCAGAGTTGTTGGCTGAGAACTGGTGTTGTAGTTTCTCAGCATACAGCCGTTGAGCTTCCCTCACCGCCTTGCTAAACCTGTGCTTTGACTCTTTAAACATCTCCTTGTCCCGACTCCTGAACGCCTCTTCCGTCAGCCACCTCAGCTGTCTGAGTTTAGGACTAAACCAGGGTTTGTCATTGTTATACCTCACCGTGGTGTGTGATGGTATTCAGCGGTCCTCACAGAAGCTGATGTATGATGTCACAGCCTCTGTGTAATCATCCAGACAACTGGTGGAGGTCCTGAAAACATCCCAGTCAGTGGTGTCCAAACACGCCTGAAGAGCCTCCACAGCATCACTGCTCCACTTCTTAGATGACCTCACATCAGGTTTACAGAGCTTTAACTTCTGCCTGTATGAGGGAATCAGGTGGACGGTGGCGTGGTCAGAGTGGCCCAGTGCGGCGTGGGGGACGGCGTGATAGGCTTTGTTAACAGTTGTGTAACAGTGATCCAGGATATTCTTCTCGCTGGTCAGACGTTTTATAAACTGTTTGTATTTGGGGAGTTCATGTGTGAGGTTACCTTTGTTAAAGTCGCCAAGGACAATAACTAAGGAGTCTGGGTAAATCCGCTCCACACACAGTATCTGGTCAGCGAGCGTGCGCTGTGCCTCCTGCACAATGGCCTGCGATGGGATGTAAACACCGACCAGAATGAATGGAGCAAACTCACGGGGGAGTGAAAAGGTTTGCAGTGGATGAAAAAATATTCCAGATCAGGAAAGCAGTGCTGCTGGATCACTGTCACGTCATTACACCAGCCACTGTTAGTGTAAAAACAGATACCTCCACCTTTAGTTTTGCCAGAGAGTTCCGTGTTACAATCCGCTCTTAAGAGTTGGAAGCCTGCCAGCTGCAGCGCAGAGTCCGGTATTGATCCACACAGCCATGTCTCCGTGAAGCACAAAACTGCAGATGTAGAGAGGTCTCTGTTTTTCACCATCAGTGTTAAAGGTCACAATGTAACAGGAATTCAGTCAAACTTCAGGGATATTAATCAGTGTGCCCTGGGTTCCTCCTGGTGCAGAGGGCCCTGGGTTCCTCCTGGTGCAGAGGGCTCTGGGTTCCTCCTGGTGCAGAGGGCCCTGGGTTCCTCCTGGTGCAGAGGGCTCTGGGTTCCTCCTGGTGCAGAGGGCCCTGGGTTCCTCCTGGTGCAGAGGGCCCTGGGTTCCTCCTGGTGCAGAGGGCCCTGGGTTCCTCCTGGTGCAGTGGGCCCTGGGTTCTTCCTGGTGCAGTGGGCCCTGGGTTCTTCCTGGTGCAGAGGGCCCTGGGTTCATCCTGGTGCAGTGGGCCCTGGGTTCCTCCTGGTGCAGAGGGCCCTGGGTTCCTCCTGGTGCAGAGGGCCCTGGGTTCCTCCTGGTGCAGTGGGTCCTGGGTTCCTCCTGGTGCAGAGGGCCCTGGGTTCTTCCTGGTGCAGTGGGCCCTGGGTTCCTCCTGGTGCAGCGGGCCCTGGGTTCCTCCTGGTGCAGTGGTGCAGAGGGCCCTGGGTTCCTCCTGGTGCAGTGGGCCCTGGGTTCCTCCTGGTGCAGCAGGCCCTGGGTTCCTCCTGGTGCAGAGGGCCCTGGGTTCCTCCTGGTGCAGAGGGCCCTGGGCTCCTCCTGGTGCAGTGGGCCCTGGGTTCCTCCTGGTGCAGAGGGCCCTGGGTTCCTCCTGGTGCAGAGGGCCCTGGGCTCCTCCTGGTGCAGTGGGCCCTGGGTTCCTCCTGGTGCAGAGGGCCCTGGGTTCCTCCTGGTGCAGCGGGCCCTGGGCTCCTCCTGGTGCAGTGGGCCCTGGGTTCCTCCTGGTGCAGAGGGCCCTGGGTTCCTCCTGGTGCAGAGGGCCCTGGGTTCCTCCTGGTGCAGAGGGCCCTGGGTTCCTCCTGGTGCAGAGGGCCCTGGGTTCCTCCTGGTGGAGAGGGCCCTGGCACCTCAGTGGGTTGATGATTTTGGTTGTTATGTTATTTTGTTCTCAGCTAATTACACAATGCACGTCAGTAAAGACTTAACACTTCGGTCATTCCATCATGAAAGATCTGATGTGAGACTGAAGTTATTCTCGGAGCCATGTATAAAACCTTTATATCTCATGATTCACAAACGCTCTGAGGTGGTTTTTATCTGAGACATGCGGAGAGGACAGACTGAAACAGTTAGACAGTTAGTTACCATGGACATCTTTCCAGCAAGCAGCAGTTCAGTCTCACTGAGTAAAGCTTTGACATTACTGACCATCTGAAGGACCACGCTGCAGCTCAGGGCCTGGACGGACAGACAGACAGACAGAGAGACAGACAGACAGACAGACAGAGAGACAGACACAGGTTCACTGTTTGATAGGTGAACACAGGTTTGTTTATAGATCATCTCCTGTGTGACCTGGTTCTGTTCTGTGTGTATAGACCGGTTCTAATGAGACCCTGACAGCAGGAAGTGGTGTATCATACCCCAGAGCTCTTAGAGTTGGCATAGACCACGTCCATGGCCTTCGAGCTAGCGTTGACAGCGTGAGCCAGTTCCTGTTCCAGGCTGTGATGAGACTGAGCAACCTCACGGATACTGAAACATAACAGGACATTAACATCCCATAATACAACAGGATGAAGTTTAATCTATGAGACGATGGTACCTGTGAATCAGAGCTCCTGCTGCCTGACCGAACTCACTGACGAGTGATGCCTCGTCTTCAGAGACGATCTCTGGCTGGGAGGAGAGGGGGGGCTGAGGGGGCTGAGGGGGTGGGGCCCGAAGAAACTCACACTTCTGTTTGTCCTCCCACGACTTAAGGGTGCTCTCGAACGCCTGACACACACACACACACACACACACTATGACGGTGAGGGCGTGGTTCAGTGTCGTAGAGATCACAGCCTCAAACGTACCAACAGGTGAACAACGTTTGTTATTAAGAACAAAAAAACTCTAAACAAGTTGAAATACAGGAGGCATGTCCTTCGTGTCTTTGTTAACATGTGGAAACATGGCGCCCACTGCCCACTCTCTGGTCTCCACTAGTGTTAGCTAATGTTAGCATTAGCTGCTCTGCACTGTGCACCACCCGGGTCAGATGGGAGCTAAGTTTGCTAGCTGCGCCGCTCAATCGTGATGTCTCTGTCATCTCAGTGAGTAAGCGCCTTTATTTGGTGCCAAAAACCCTCATTAGCATCGTTAGCACCACTGGCTGTGCTGATGCTGCTGACAGAGCTAATAATGCTTAATGGGGTTTGTGGCTGATTATCAAGCCACTTACTCACCAAAGTGACCCGGGCAGAGACCAGAGGGTGGGCACAATGTTTCCATGGCAACACTGTTCAGTCAGGACGTTACAAGTTTAGATATATAATCATAACTGCATACTGGATGCCAAGATGGCACCTATTCATTACAGTGGAGCTGCTCACGTGGTGCATACGCCACAAATTACTTTGTGATGACGTCACAGATTTTAAGTCAGTTTTCTTGGCTCCAGGAGCATTAAAAAAATATAAAACCTCCTCCGATTCAGAAAAGAAAGAGTAAGAACTGAGTTTGTTTACAGGTGGAGGTGTCCTGTCTGGTTTATACTCTGTCCTTGATCAGGGTCTGGTTTATACTCTGTCCTTGATCAGGGTCTGGTTTATACTCACTCTGTCCCTGATCAGGGTCTGGTTTGTACTCACTCTGTCCCTGGTCAGGGTCTGGTTTATACTCACTCTGTCCCTGGTCAGGGTCTGGTTTGTACTCACTCTGTCCCTGGTCAGGGTCTGGTTTATACTCTGTCCTTGATCAGGGTCTGGTTTATACTCACTCTGTCCCTGGTCAGGGTCTGGTTTATACTCACTCTGTCCCTGGTCAGGGTCTGGTTTGTACTCACTCTGTCCCTGGTCAGGGTCTGGTTTATACTCTGTCCTTGATCAGGGTCTGGTTTATACTCACTCTGTCCCTGGTCAGGGTCTGGTTTATACTCTGTCCTTGATCAGGGTCTGGTTTATACTCACTCTGTCTCTGCTCAGGGTCTGGTTTGTACCCACTCTGTCCCTGGTCAGGGTCTGGTTTATACTCTGTCCTTGATCAGGGTCTGGTTTATACTCTGTCCTTGATCAGGGTCTGGTTTATACTCACTCTGTCCCTGGTCAGGGTCTGGTTTATACTCACTCTGTCCCTGGTCAGGGTCTGGTTTGTACTCACTCTGTCCCTGGTCAGGGTCTGGTTTATACTCTGTCCTTGATCAGGGTCTGGTTTATACTCACTCTGTCCCTGGTCAGGGTCTGGTTTATACTCTGTCCTTGATCAGGGTCTGGTTTATACTCACTCTGTCTCTGCTCAGGGTCTGGTTTGTACCCACTCTGTCCCTGGTCAGGGTCTGGTTTATACTCACTCTGTCCCTGGTCAGGGTCTGGTTTATACTCTGTCCTTGATCAGGGTCTGGTTTATACTCACTCTGTCTCTGCTCAGGGTCTGGTTTATACTCTGTCCTTGATCAGGGTCTGGTTTATACTCACTCTGTCTCTGCTCAGGGTCTGGTTTATACTCTGTCCTTGATCAGGGTCTGGTTTATACTCACTCTGTCTCTGCTCAGGGTCTGGTTTGTACCCACTCTGTCCCTGGTCAGGGTCTGGTTTATACTCTGTCCCTGGTCAGAGTCTGGGTTCTGGTAGGGGTCTGGTCTCTGGTAAGGGTCTGGTTCATACTCACTCTGTCTCCAGTCAGTGTCTGGTTTATACTTTGTCCCTGGTCAGGGTCTGGGTTCTGATAGGGGTCTGGTCTCTGGTAAGGGTCTGGTTCATACTCACTCTGTCTCCAGTCAGGGTCTGGTTTATACTCTATCCCTTGTCAGGGTCTGGTTTGTACTCTGTCCCTGGTCAGGGTCTGGTCCCTGGTTTGTACTCACACTGTCCCTGATCGGGGTCTGGTTTATACTCTGTCCCTGATCAGGATCTGGTTTCTGGTCCCTGGTCAAGGTCTGGTTTATACACTGTCCCTGGTCAGGATCTGGTCTCTGGTCAGGATCCGGTTCATACTCACCCTGTCCCTGGTCAGGGTCTGGTTTATACTCTGTCCCTGGTCAGGGTCTGGTCAGGGTCTGGTTTATACTCTGTCCCTGGTCAGGGTCTGGTTTATACTCTGTCCCCGGTCAGGGTCTGGTCTCTGGTTTGTACTCACTCTGTCCGTGGTCAGGGTCTGGTTTATACTCACTCTGTCCCTGGTCAGGGTCTGGTCCCTGGTTTGTACTCACACTGTCCCTGATCAGGGTCTGGTTTATACTCTGTCCCTGATCAGGATCTGGTTTCTGGTCCCTGGTCAGGGTCTGGTTTATACACTGTCCCTGGTCAGGATCTGGTCTCTGGTCAGGATTCGGTTCATACTCACCCTGTCCCTGGTCAGGATCTGGTTTATACTGTGCCCCTGGTCAGGATCTGGTTTATACTCTGTCCCTGGTCAGGGTCTGGTTTATACTCACTCCGTCCCTGGTCAGGATCCGTTTTATACTCTGTCCCTGGTCAGGGTCTAGTTTATACTTTGCCCCTGGTCAGGATCTGGTTTATACTCACTCTGTCTCTGGTCAGGGTCTGGTTTATACTCACTCTGCCCCTGGCCAGGATCTGGTTTATACTCTGCCCCTGGCCAGGATCTGGTTTATACTCTGTCCCTGGTCAGGGTCTGGTTTATACTCTGTCCCTGGCCAGGATCTGGTTTATACTCTGCCCCTGGCCAGGATCTGGTTTATACTCTGCCCCTGGCCAGGATCTGGTTTATACTCTGCCCCTGGCCAGGATCTGGTTTATACTCTGTCCCTGGTCAGGGTCTGGTTTATACTCTGTCCCTGGTCAGGGTCTGGTTTATACTCTGTCCCTGGCCAGGGTCTGGTTTATACTCTGTCCCTGGTCAGGGTCTGGTTTATACTCTGTCCCTGGCCAGGGTCTGGTTTATACTCTGTCCCTGGTCAGGGTCTGGTTTATACTCTGTCCCTGGTCAGGGTCTGGTTTATACTCACTCTGCCCCTGGCCAGGATCTGGTTTATACTCTGCCCCTGGCCAGGATCTGGTTTATACTCTGCCCCTGGCCAGGATCTGGTTTATACTCTGTCCCTGGTCAGGGTCTGGTTTATACTCTGTCCCTGGCCAGGATCTGGTTTATACTCTGCCCCTGGCCAGGATCTGGTTTATACTCTGCCCCTGGCCAGGATCTGGTTTATACTCTGTCCCTGGTCAGGGTCTGGTTTATACTCTGTCCCTGGCCAGGATCTGGTTTATACTCTGCCCCTGGCCAGGATCTGGTTTATACTCTGCCCCTGGTCAGGGTCTGGTTTATACTCTGTCCCTGGCCAGGGTCTGGTTTATACTCTGTCCCTGGTCAGGGTCTGGTTTATACTCTGTCCCTGGCCAGGGTCTGGTTTATACTCTGTCCCTGGTCAGGATCTGGTTTATACTCTGTCCCTGGCCAGGATCTGGTTTATACTCTGTCCCTGGTCAGGGTCTGGTTTATACTCTGTCCCTGGTCAGGATCTGGTTTATACTCTGTCCCTGGCCAGGATCTGGTTTATACTCTGTCCCTGGTCAGGATCTGGTTTATACTCTTTCCCTGGTCAGGATCTGGTTTATACTCTGTCCCTGGTCAGGATCTGGTTTATACTCTGTCCCTGGTCAGGGTCTGGTTTATACTCTGTCCCTGGCCAGGGTCTGGTTTATACTCTGTCCCTGGTCAGGATCTGGTTTATACTCTGTCCCTGGCCAGGATCTGGTTTATACTCTGTCCCTGGTCAGGATCTGGTTTATACTCTTTCCCTGGTCAGGATCTGGTTTATACTCTGTCCCTGGTCAGGATCTGGTTTATACTCTGTCCCTGGTCAGGGTCTGGTTTATACTCTGTCCCTGGCCAGGGTCTGGTTTATACTCTGTCCCTGGTCAGGATCTGGTTTATACTCTGTCCCTGGCCAGGATCTGGTTTATACTCTGTCCCTGGTCAGGATCTGGTTTATACTCTTTCCCTGGTCAGGGTCTGGTTTACACTCACCCTGTCCCTGGTCAGCGTCTGGGTTCTGTTCTTGTGGATGATGTTGATGTAACCTGGAGGTTGGACCCACGCCTCCCCGTCCACCTGCACTGGGACACCTTCATCACCCAGGATGGTGATCTTCACAGTTCGACACTGAAACCGAGATACAGACAGGGTCAGCAGGCTGGACGGACAGACGGACAGACAGACAGGTAAACAGACACACCTGTGCGATGCGATGATGCTGCAGGTTGATGACTCTGGACACAGCCATCTGCATGCTGCCGAACACCGCTACCACCTCCAGGATCTTATCATCGAAGGACGGAGCTGTAAACGTCTGAGACACACGGACGGACAGACAGACAGACAGACAGGTGACATCACTCATCATCTGACACTGACAGTGACCAATCACAGGCGGTGATGAACAGATGGGTTCAGTTCTCACATCATCCTCTTTGGTTCCTCCCCAGAAGTTGGTTCCTCCTGCGTAACTCGGGATGTTCAATACAGCAATGCCCTGCAGGCTGGGGAGGGGGATGGGACGCCCGTCACACTGCGCGCGCGCGCGCACGCACACACACACACACACACACACACAGAGGAAGTGTTAGCTCTTGTCTCGTCTCTTGTCTCTCATGATGATGATGATGATGCTAATTCTGATCTGAACCAGTTAAACCAGCAGACCCAGTATCAGTCGGTTCTGTGTCTCACCTCTAGTAGAACCTTCTGTTCCAGGTTCTTGTAGGTTCTGTGCAGCAGCTCTTTGGTTCCCAGAACTCCGTACCACATCATGTTCTTCGTCCGACTCCTGAACACAGATACACATCATCTGAAACCTTTCATCTAAAGTCAGACTCAGATTCACCTCCCTGTGTGTTCTGAGTTCTACATCAACAGTCTGGATTCTAATGTCTGAATAAAAGTTATATAATATCAATCTATTTTTATGAATCAACAATAATAATACATCTGCAGGTTTACAGACCCTCCAGCAGTCATCACCTCCATGTGCTGGAGGAGTCTGTGTGACCCAGTGGGAGCTGAGCTGTCAGGCGGAGGAGCTCCTGGTGGGACATCCTGAGGCAAAGTGGTCTCAGGGGAGCGACTCACAAACCGGGTCCCCATCCTGCACCCAGACCTGGGAGGGAAACTCGCCAGTGAGCGTCCAGTGGCCAGGCCTTGACCTGTGGGGCTCAGCCGGGTACAGCCCAAAAATTCACACAGAGCCGCCACCCTGTGGACCCACCTCTCACGGGGCCAGACTCTGAGGTCAGGCACCATGGCCGGCCAGGCAGCAGGGACCGAGGTGTGCTGACCCCCAGCATCATGTACTGGCTCCAGGGACGTGGAACATCACCTCTGTGGAGGGGGAGGAACTGAGATGTTGCTGGAGGAGGAGCAGCACCAGACTGATATAGTTGGGCTCACCTCCACCCGTAGCACTTGTTTATGACCATGTCCCTATAGGACTGAATTCTGAGGGGGTACTGTTGGATTATGGAGTACCAGGTTCACTGCAAGGAACCATCCGGTCCATGTCTAACCAAATTGAAAACTGTGCCTATACACTCAGCACAAAGTCCCCCGGTGAAGGAACGACACTCACTGAGAACGCTGATTCTTGTCTCTGATCCTGTTTGTGATATTCATGGACAGAATCTGAAGGTGAAGCCTGGGGGGGATGAAGGGGTCCAGTTTGGTGACCTCAGAATTTTGTCTCTGTTGTTTGCAGATGACCTAGTTCTGTTGGCTCCATCACACCGTGACCTCCAGCATGACCTGGGGCAGTTTGCAGAGTCAGCTCCTCCCAGTCTGAGGTCATGGTTCTCTGCTGGAGAACGGTGGATTGTTCTCTCTGGGTTGGGAGAGAGTTACTGCCCCAAGAGAAGGAGTTCAAGTATCTCAGGGTCTTGTTCACAGTGAGGGTAGAATGGAGCGTGAGATGGATCTGTGGTTTGGTGCGGCGTCTGCAGTGATGTGAGCACTGCGCTGGGTTGTTGTGGTTCAGAGGGAGCCGAGCCAGAGGCGAAGCTCTTGTTTTCCTGGTCTATCTCTGTCCCAACCCTCACCTATGGTCATGAGCTCTGGGTAGTGACTGAAAGAATGAGGTCACAGATACAAGCGTCTGAAATGAGTTTCCTCTGTAGGGTGTCTGGGCTCAGCCTTAGAGATAGGGGGAGGAGTCAGACATCAGGAGCCGGCTGCACCAACTGGTCTTTACTATGCCTGGTCGTAACTCGTAAGATGGTCTTTGTTAAGACCAGTCTTAAGGAGTGGACTTACGCCGGTTGCACCAACAGGGCTTACGCCTGGTCTTAGCTACGCTGGTTTTAGCTGTGCGCGTCCATGTGAATGCCCCACGCGGCCTGCCTAGAGGAGCGCGGTGACGTTAAATGACGCGCCACTGAATCATCCCGTGTGCTTGACAGATGACAATTGACAGTTGACAGCCCCTCCCATCTGTGTTGACCGTTTATTTACAGTTTAAGATTTGAAGAAAACATGAAGGCTCAACGAAAAATTTTACCAACACTGAAATTAGAAAATTAATCAAGCTGTACAGCCAGCAAAGAGACGTATCACAAATAAGAAAAAACAGTCGGTATGGGCAGAGATAACGGAGCACATCAATACGTGTTCAGACTCTGGCTGCCTTCATACAGAGGCTGACATGAGGAAGAAGTGGAAAGATCTTCTCAGCAAGGCAAAAAATACATCTCCTCCAAAAAAAATCATCCAACTGGCGGGGGTCCTCCCCGAAAACCTCAATTTACAGTGACATCATTGTTGACGTATTTGGGGAGGATTCCCCTGCCTGGTGGGAAGGCTGGTGGTAGTGGTGCGTTGCAGCCCAACACAAACTGTAAATCCAGTGACAGTTCTCTCAATAAGTTCAAACAGATCTCTCCTACCGAAGTGAAACCTCTCAATCAGCTCCTCGTCATTGGCTATGTCCAATTGCTTCTGTCACTAATTATCCTCTCCCATCTAAATGCCCGCTCGTATACAGACGGTGGATGAGACGTGCCATAATAAAGTTGCGTTCTCTGCGCTCTAGAGCGCATGAGCGCAGCTTGATAATGACCTTACACCTGCTCTTGACTAGGTGTAAGATTTACGCCCGATCTTAGTGAGAAGAAGGCTTACGCCCTGTTGGTGCAACCGGCGTAACTATTAGGTCGGACTTAGAACGCCAAGTTACGACCGACTTAGCTTAAGACCAGGCTTAAGACCAGTTGGTGCAACCGGCCCCTGGAGGGAGCTCAGAGTAGAGCCGCTGCTCCTTCATGTTGAGTTGGTTCAACATCTGATCAGGATCCTCCTGGTCCAGCTGGTAGGAGGCCCCGGGGCAGACCCAGAACACACTGGAGGAATTATAGATCTCATCTGGTCTGGGAACACCTCGGGGTCCTCCAGGAGGAATGTCATTGAGCAGAGGGAGGTCTGGAGGACTTTGATCAGCCTGATGCTGAGACCTAAGACCTGAGACCTGACCCTGGATCAGAGGAAGATGATGGTGGATGATGTGAAGGTGTGTAGAGGTGAGTACCTGCACTTCTCTGGATGTTCGTCTCTCTTGTTATTGAAGTCCAGAGAGATTTTAGCGTCCAGTCCTATTCCAAAGTAGTTGTTCATGACGCACTTCTCAGTGTAGCAGTCCCTGCGCACACACACACACACACAGGTTGTATTGAATCCTGGATTATGATGTCATCCTGTAACTGGGTAACCAATCCAATCAAAGATGGACTCACATGTTGTCGGGGTCGCAGCTAAACGGGTCGGCGTTGACCAGCAGTCGACTGATCACAGAGCTGCTGGACAGAGAACCTGAGATCCCTCTGAGACCTGCACACACAGGAGGACACATCAGACTCATGACATCATCATGACATCATTATGACATAAAGAAGTCCCCCCAGAGATTCTTACCTGGATACAGGATCTTTGTGTTGAGCATGGGCATGTTCTCTCTACTTCCTGTCTGGACAGGAAGTGATGCCGAGCTGCCCAATGACAGGCTGCCTTTACTGATCAACTTCTCACAAGGCGTCTTACTGACTGAGGAGACAGAGAGACAGAGAGTCAGACAGACAGACAGACAGACAGGTCAGACAGCACCGCTAACAGTAGTTTCAGGATCAGGACCAGCACCAGTATTAGTATCAGTATGAATGACCTCTGCGTGTGTTGCGGTGTTTGGCGCTGTAGGATGACTGCAGAGACATCTTGTCCTCCTCCACCTCCTCCTCCTCCTCCACCAGACCCTCGTCTTCCTCAGCGCGACTGAGAGAGAAGAGCTGCTGCTGAGTCTGAGCGTTCTGTTCGTCCACGGCTGCAGACAAATACTTCGTTATATACCGCGATAAATACTGGAGACACATTTAAATGACGACAGTAACTGAACACAGGCTGCAGGAGACAACAGAGAGCAGACAGGAAGTTCTCAATATTATATATAATGTAACTAATTCCTGTTCATCCACTGACAATAAGACACGATACATTCATACAAAACCTCACAGAGTCACCCTGAACCTCACCTGTCTACCTTTCAATCAATCAATCAGTTTTATTTATAAAGCCCAATATCACAAATCACAATTTGCCTCACAGGGCTTTACAGCATACGACATCCCTCTGTCCTTATGACCCTCACAGCTGATCAGGAAAAACTCCCCAAAAAAACCCTTTAACGGGGAAAAAAACGGTAGAAACCTCAGGAAGAGCAACTGAGGAGGGATCCCTCTTCCAGGACGGACAGACGTGCAATAGATGTCGTACAGAACAGATCAGCATAATAAATTAACAGTAATCCGTATGACACAATGAGACAGAGAGAGACAGAGAGAGAGAGAGAGAAAGACAGAGAGAGAGACAGAGAGAGAGAGAGAGAGAAAGACAGAGAGAGAGACAGAGTGATGCAGGACAGACGGTAATGACAGTAGCTTACAACAACATTAATGAAAGTAATAATATTATCTGTAGTTTACCAGTCATACCTGTCTACCTGTGATCTACCTGCAGTCTATCTGCCGTACCTGTAGTCTACCTGTCATACCTGTAGTCTACCTGTCATACCTGTAGTCTACCTGTCATACCTGTAGTCTATCTGCTGTACCTGTAGTCTACCAGTCATACCTGTCTACCTGTGATCTACCTGTAGTCTATCTGCCATACCTGTAGTCTACCTGTCATACCTGTAGTCTACCTGTCGTACCTGTAGTCTACCTGTCATACCTGTAGTCTATCTGCCATACCTGTAGTCTACCTGTCATACCTGTAGTCTACCTGTCGTACCTGTAGTCTACCTGTCATATCTGTAGTCTATCTGCCATACCTGTAGTCTACCTGTCATACCTGTAGTCTACCTGTCATATCTGTAGTCTATCTGCCGTACCTGTAGTCTACCTGTCATACCTGTAGTCTACCTGTCGTACCTGTAGTCTACCTGTCATATCTGTAGTCTACCTGTCATACCTGTAGTCTACCTGTCGTACCTGTAGTCTACCTGTCATACCTGTAGTCTATCTGCCGTACCTGTAGTCTACCTGTCATACCTGTAGTCTACCTGTCGTACCTGTAGTCTACCTGTCATATCTGTAGTCTACCTGTCATACCTGTAGTCTACCTGTCATACCTGTAGTCTATCTGTCGTACCTGTAGTCTGCCTGTTATGCCTGTAGTCTACCAGTCATACCTGTCTACCTGTTATCTACCTGTAGTCTACCTGTCATACCTGTCTACCTGTGATCTACCTGTAGTCTACCTGTCATACCTGCAGTCTACCAGTCATATCTGTAGTCTACCTGTCGTACCTGTTGTACCTGTAGTCTACCTGTCATACCTGTCGTACCTGTCGTACCTGTAGTCTACCTGTCGTACCTGTAGTCTACCTGTCATACCTGTAGTCTATCTGCCGTACCTGTAGTCTGCCTGTTATGCCTGTAGTCTACCAGTCATACCTGTCTACCTGTGATCTACCTGTAGTCTACCAGTCATATCTGTCTACCTGTGATCTACCTGTAGTCTACCTGTCGTACCTGCAGTCTACCAGTCGTATCTGTAGTCTACCTGTCGTACCTGTTGTACCTGTAGTCTACCTGTCATACCTGTCTACCTGTGATCTACCTGTAGTCTACCTGTCGTACCTGCAGTCTACCAGTCGTACCTGTAGTCTACCTGTCGTACCTGTTGTACCTGTAGTCTACCTGTCATACCTGTCGTACCTGTCATACCTGTAGTCTACCTGTCGTACCTGTTGTACCTGTAGTCTACCTGTCATACCTGTCTACCTGTGATCTACCTGTAGTCTACCTGTCGTACCTGCAGTCTACCAGTCGTACCTGTAGTCTACCTGTCGTACCTGTTGTACCTGTAGTCTACCTGTCATACCTGTCGTACCTGTAGTCTACCTGTGATCTACCTGTAGATCCTGTGTGTGGCGTACCTTTCTCAGTGTGCTCGATGATCTGCCTGATGGCTTTCTTCAGACTGTTGGCTCTCAGCATCAGCTGCTCTCGGGGTTTAAATATAGCCGCAGCTGCGGAGGATGTTGTGTTGGTCCGTGGGGAGAGGGGCGGGGCATGAGGAGGAGGATGATGATGATGATGTTGATGTTGATGTTGATGATGATGATGAAGATGATGATGATGAAGAGGAGGCAGTACGACTCCCTCAGTCTCTTCCTGCTCCTCAGCGATGGTGGGGGGCGGAGCCGGGGGCAGTGAGGTGGAGGCCTGAGACTCCTCATTCAGAGTCTTCAGCAGAGAGTCCAGTTTCTCCTTCAGCACCCCGCACTGACACAGGAACACAGGTCAACACGTGAAAGAGATCGATGACTCAACACAAACAGATCGATGACTCATCACAAGCAGATCAATGACTCATCACAAGCAGATCGATGACTCATCATAAACAGACGGATGACTCATCACCAACAGATCAATGACTCATCAACACAGATGGATGACTCATCACAAACAGACGGATGACTCATCACAAACAGATCGATGACTCATCAACACAGACGGATGACTCATCACAAACAGATCGGTGATGCTTCACAAACAGATCAATGACTCATCGCAAACAGATCGATGACTTACTGCAAACAGATCAATGAGTCATCACAAACAGACTGATGATTCATCTAGAACAGATGGATGACTCATCTCAAACAGATGGATGACTCATCACAAACAGATTGATGACTCATCATAAACAGACCGATGACTCTTCACAAACAGACTGATGACTCCTCACAGACTGATGACTCCTCACAAACAGACTGATGATTCATCTCAAACAGATGGTTGACTCATCACAAACAGATCGATGACTCATCATAAACAGACCGATGACTCTTCACAAACAGACTGATGACTCCTCACAAACAGACAGATGACTCATCGCAAACAGATCGATGACTCATCGCAAACAGATCGATGACTCGTACCTTCTTGGCCATGGCCTCCGACTCCTCTGAACTCTCTGTGTTCTTCTCATAAGCTTTACCAACACGAGCCACAAAGTCCTTCACCGTTTCACACAGGACCCTGAACGTGTCACACATACATACATGTTACATACATGAACACACAGACAGACATATACACAGTATGACAGGTAGAAACACACAGACGTACTTAGCGGAGGAGATGACGACAGAGTGCTGGTCTGAGGTAAGGATCTTGGACAGGTGAGCAGCCACCGAGTCCTCGTAGGTCAGAATCTGCTGAACCTGGATCAGAGGACACATTGGGGTCAGTCCAGGGAGCACGGTCAGGTGTGTGATCTTTAACAGCAGGAAGTGATGTCAGTTCCTGTTACCTCTGAGTCGTCACTGCAGTCCTCTGTGACCGTGGATGCAGAGTGTTGCCGTGGAAACTTTGTCTCATAGACCATAATACTCCATCTACAGCAGAAGGACGGAGACTGTTACCTGTCTGACCTCAGTCACCTGTCTGACCTCAGTCACCTGTCTGACATTGGTTACCTGTCTGACCTCAGTCACCTGTCTGACCTCAGTTACCTGTCTGACTTCAGTTACCTGTCTGACATCTGTCACCTGTCTGACCTCAGTTACCTGTCTGACTTCAGTTACCTGTCTGACATCAGTTACCTGTCTGACTTCAGTTACCTGTCTGACATCTGTCACCTGTCTGACCTCAGTTACCTGTCTGACTTCAGTTACCTGTCTGACATCAGTTACCTGTCTGACTTCAGTTACCTGTCTGACCTCAGTTACCTGTCTGACTTCAGTTACCTGTCTGACATCTGTCACCTGTCTGACTTCAGTTACCTGTCTGACTTCAGTTACCTGTCTGACATCAGTTACCTGTCTGACCTCAGATAGGTAACAGTTACCTGTCTAACATCTTGGTGCTGGCTCTCTCCAGTTTCTCCAGTATCTGAGGAAGCTGCGTGTCGTCGTCACAGGCTGACCCCCATCCCAGGACCCGGGCCAGATCATTCCCGGTCCCCAGAGGAAGAACTCCCAGCTGACACTGCAACAACAACACAAGGAAGCAACATAAACAATAAACAACAGGTTCATCCTTCACAGAGACAGTCAGTCATATTTACACCTGATGGCACCCTCTATCTTTACATTCAGACACAGGCGACATAGGAAGGAAAATTCCTAATATCTGACCACAGAACTTTTCGTCTTCTTTAAAACAATAAATTAATCATCAATTAAAAACCTGTTTGTGCAGCATGAGCGCGTCAATCTCAGATAGGACCCAGCCGACGCTGCCATCTCCTCCACACACCAGGATCCTGAATGTATCAAACTTCTGGAACAAACGCAGACTGAGAGACAGAGTTAATGTTTAAACCTGGACATGACACATGCGATTCGAACAAAACTGTCTGTCTGTCTGTGTCCCTGTCTCTGTCTGTCTGTCTCTGTGTGTGTCTTTGTCTGTCTGTCTGTCTCTGTGTCTGTCTGTCTCTCCCTCTCTGTCTGTGTCTGTCTGTCTGTGTGTCTCTGTCAGTCTCTGTCTGTCTGTCTGTCAAATTTCAAATTTCAAAGTAGCTTTATTGGCATGAATGGTATCAACTGTTGTTGCCGAAAGCAGAACGTACATGCAGACATATAATTCAATTACAATACAATTAACACAATACATTAAATATTTTACATTAAATACATTTCATATTGAATAGGCAGATACTGTCTGTCTCTGTCTCTGTGTGTGTCTCTGTCTGTCTGTCTGTGTGTCTCTGTGTGTCTCTGTCTCTGTCTCTGTGTGTGTCTCGGTCTGTGTCTCACCCCAGGTGAGGGCCGCCGTTCATCAGGTCGAACACCTGTGCCGGGTTCAGCAGCTGTTTGAAGCGTCTCAGGAATTTGACGCCCTGATTGTCTCCACTCTTGGAATTAACAAACACCAGCAAAGGACTGGTGCAGGATGGAGGACAGGACGCCTTCCAGAACCCTGAAGACACAGATGGACAGTCAGCATGAGTGAACTCAGGTGTGTCTGAGGAACAATCACCTGTCCTGAGGAGTCTCACCGTCAGAGTCAATGCTGTTGAGCGCAGTTGGAGGGATGACGGACACTTTACACTGTCCCAGTGGACACTTAGAGGACAGCTGCTCCTTACAACCTGAGTGCACCTGGAGAACAGATACACACCTCATCATGTCTGCGTGTTCAGTTACTTACACATCCCCCAACACCTTCAACAACATCTCAACTGTAAGCTAAACTACACCTGAACTACACCTCAACTGTCAGCTAAACTACACCTGAACTACACCCCAACTGTCAGCTAAACTACACCTGAACTACACCTCAACTGTCAGCTAAACTACACCTGAACTACACCTCAACTGTCAGCTAAACTACACCTGAACTACACCCCAACTGTCAGCTAAACTACACCTGAACTACACCTCAACTGTCAGCTAAACTACACCTGAACTACACCTCAACTGTCAACTACACTACACCTGAACTACACCTCAACTGTCAGCTCAACTACACCTGAACTACACCTCAACTGTCAGCTACACTACATCTGAACTACAACTCCACTGTCAGCTAAACTACACCTGAACTACACCTAAACTGTCAGCTAATCCACACCTGAACTACACCCCAACTGTCAGCTAAACTACACCTGAACTACACCTCAACTGTCAGCTAAACTACACCTGAACTACACCTCAACTGTCAGCTACACTACACCTGAACTACACCCCAACTGTGAGCTAAACTACACCTGAACGACACCTCAACTGTCAGCTAAACTACACCTGAACTACACCTCAACTGTGTGCTAAACTACACCTGAACTACACCTCAGCTGTCAGCTAACCTACACCTGAACTGTCAGCTAAACTACACCTGAACTACAGTACAGGCCAAAAGTTTGGACACACCTTCTCATTCAATGCGTTTTCTTTATTTTCATGACTATTTACATTGTAGATTCTCACTGAAGGCATCAAAACTATGAATGAACACATGTGGAGTTATGTACTTAACAAAAAAAGGTGAAATAACTGAAAACATGTTTTATATTCTAGTTTCTTCAAAATAGCCACCCTTTGCTCTGATTACTGCTTTGCACACTCTTGGCATTCTCTCCATGAGCTTCAAGAGGTAGTCACCTGAAATGGTTTTCCAACAGTCTTGAAGGAGTTCCCAGAGGTGTTTAGCACTTGTTGGCCCCTTTGCCTTCACTCTGCGGTCCAGCTCACCCCAAACCATCTCGATTGGGTTCAGGTCCGGTGACTGTGGAGGCCAGGTCATCTGCCGCAGCACTCCATCACTCTCACAAAGACACGGCGGTTGGAACCAAAGATCTCAAATTTGGACTCATCAGACCAAAGCACAGATTTCCACTGGTCTAATGTCCATTCCTTGTGTTTCTTGGCCCAAACAAATCTCTTCTGCTTGTTGCCTCTCCTTAGCAGTGGTTTCCTAGCAGCTATTTGACCATGAAGGCCTGATTGGCGCAGTCTCCTCTTAACAGTTGTTCTAGAGATGGGTCTGCTGCTAGAACTCTGTGTGGCATTCATCTGGTCTCTGATCTGCTGTTAACTTGCCATTTCTGAGGCTGGTGACTCGGATGAACTTATCCTCAGAAGCAGAGGTGACTCTTGGTCTTCCTTTCCTGGGTCGGTCCTCATGTGTGCCAGTTTCGTTGTAGCGCTTGATGGTTTTTGCGACTCCACTTGGGGACACATTTAAAGTTTTTGCAATTTTCCGGACTGACTGACCTTCATTTCTTAAAGTAATGATGGCCACTCGTTTTTCTTTAGTTAGCTGATTGGTTCTTGCCATAATATGAATTTTAACAGTTGTCCAATAGGGCTGTCGGCTGTGTATTAACCTGACTTCTGCACAACACAACTGATGGTCCCAACCCCATTGATAAAGCAAGAAATTCCACTAATTAACCCTGATAAGGCACACTTGTGAAGTGGAAACCATTTCAGGTGACTACCTCTTGAAGCTCATGGAGAGAATGCCAAGAGTGTGCAAAGCAGTAATCAGAGCAAAGGGTGGCTATTTTGAAGAAACTAGAATATAAAACATGTTTTCAGTTATTTCACCTTTTTTTGTTAAGTACATAACTCCACATGTGTTCATTCATAGTTTTGATGCCTTCAGTGAGAATCTACTATGTAAATAGTCATGAAAATAAAGAAAACGCATTGAATGAGAAGGTGTGTCCAAACTTTTGGCCTGTACTGTACACCTCAACTGTCAGCTAAACTACACCTTAACTATACTTGAACTGTCAGCTAAACTACACCTGAACTACACCTCAACTGTCAGGTAAACTACACCTTAACTGTCAGCTAAACTACACCTTAAGTATACCTGAACTGTCAGCTAAACTACACCTGAACTACACCTCAACTGTCAGCTAAACTACACCTTAACTATACCTGAACTGTCAGCTAAACTACACCTGAACTACACCTCAACTGTCAGCTAAACTTCACCTGAACTACACCCCAACTGTCACCTAAACTACACCTGAACTACATCTCAACTGTCACCTAAACTACATCTCAACTGTCAGCTAAACTACACCTGACCTACACCTCCATTGTCACCTAAACTACACCTGACCTACACCTCCATTGTCACCTAAAGTACAACTCAACTACACCTCAACTGTCACCTAATGCTACACCTGGACAATACCTGAACTGTCACCTGACCTACACATCCACTGTCATCTAAACTACACCTGAACTGTCACCTGACCTGTCACCTGACTTACACCTCCACTGTCAGCTAAACTACACCTGAACTGTCAGCTAAACTACACCTGAACTGTCACCTGACCTGTCACCTGACCTACACATCCACTGTCACCTAAACTACACCTGAACTGTCAGCTAAACTACACCTGAACTACACCTGAACTGTCAGCTAAACTACATCTGAACTACACCTTAACTACACCTGAACTGTTACATAAAATACACCAGAACTGTCACCTGAACTACACCTCAGCTGTTACCTGGACTACACATCAGCTGTCACCTGAACTACACCTGAACTGAACTGTCCTGGAAGAGGGATCCCTCCTCAGTTGCTCTTCCTGAGGTTTCTACCGTTTTTTTTCCCCGTTAAAGGGTTTTTTGGGGAGTTTTTCCTGATCAGCTGTGAGGGTCATAAGGACAGAGGGATGTCGTATGCTGTAAAGCCCTGTGAGGCAAATTGTGATTTGTGATATTGGGCTTTATAAATAAAATTGATTGATTGATTGATTGATTGATTGATTGACTGAACTACACCTCAACTATTACCTGGACTACACCTGTACTACACTTAAATTACACCCGAACGACACCTGAACGACACCTGAAATGTCACCTACACTATACCCTGAACTGTCAACTGGTCTACACTCAAACTGTCACCTGGTCTACATCTGAACTACCCCTGTACTACACTTGAATTAAACCTAAACTACACCTAAACTATTATCTGAACACGGTACCTCCCTCCATCTTTACACTTGTTGTTGTCAGTCATAATCAAGACCCTTCTCACCATGGCCTTACACCAGAGACATCTCCAGTCCTGCAGGCGGAGGACGCTGCCACAAGTCTTATCACAGACGTTACATTTGGCCGACACTGGCAGGTTCCCCTCCAACCACTGATGAGGCATGGACACCTGAGGACAAGGGACAGCGGACAGTTCAGAGGACAGGACAGGGAACAGAGCACAGGACAGTGAACAGAGGACAAGTCAGGAGACAGGACAGAGGACAGAGAACAGGTCAGAGAACAGAGGACAGGTCAGAGGACAGAGGACAGGTCAGAGGACAGAGGACAGGTCAGAGGCCAGGACAGGGAACAGAGGACAGGTCAGAGAACAGGTCAGAGGACAGAGGACAGGTCAGAGGCCAGGACAGGGAACAGAGGACAGGTCAGAGGACAGGTCAGAGGCCAGGACAGGGAACAGAGGACAGGTCAGAGAACAGGTCAGAGGGCAGAGGACAGGTCACAGGACAGAGGACAGGTCAGAGGCCAGCACAGGGAACAGAAGACAGGTCAAAGGACAGAGGACAAGTCAGAGGAAAGGTCAAAGGACAGAGGACAGGTCAGAAGATAGGACAGGGGACAGGGCAGAGGACAGAGGAAAGGTCAGAGGACAGAGAACAGTTCAAAGGACAGAGAACAGGTCAGAGGATAGGACAGAGGACAGGGCAGAGCACAGAGAACAGGTCAGAAGACAGGACAGGAGACCGAGGACAAGTCAGAGGACAGGTCAGAGGACAGGACAGAGGACAGGTCAGAGGACAGAGAACAGGTCAGAAGGCAGGACAGGGGACTGAGGACAAGTCAGAGGACAGGACAGGGGACAGAGGACAGGACAGAGGACAGGTCAGAAGACAGGACAGAGGACAGGACAGAGGACAGAGGACAAGTCAGAGGACAGGACAGAGGACAGGTCAGAAGACAGGACAGAGGACAGGACAGAGGACAGAGGACAAGTCAGAGGACAGGACAGAGGACAGAGGACAGGTCAGCGGTCAGCTGGAGACCAGGCGTTCACTGTCTCTGTTTAAATCCAGGAACACTGAGATGTGTCTCACCCCGTCCTCGTCCTCAATGATGTCCCTCCCAATAGAAGCCAGTGTCGTCCATTTACAGTTGTTGGTGGCTCGAACAGCACAACGCTTATGAGCCTTAAACTTACAGACTGACACACACGCACACGCACACACACACACACACACACACACACACACACACACAGAGGCAGGATGATCAGTGTGTACTAAGTATGTACTAAGTGTGTACTGTGTGTGTAGTCTGTTTGTGTACCTTCACAGGACAGGCCGTGTGATGTCACCCCTGACAGCGCCTCCCTACAGACGTTACAGTACGTGGGCCTGGCATGGGAGCAGGCGTACCAGTTGTGCATCCCACTGAAGTGGTCCATGCTATACTGGGTGGACTGGGAGAGACAGAGACACTGTTAGAGGGTGGGACTGGGAATGCTGGTCAGACTGGGACTGTTGGTTAGACTGGGACTCAGACTGGGACTGACCTCATAGTTCTGTCTGTTCTGGACGCTGCGCAGCGCCGCCATCCACTCCTCCATCTCCTTCCTGTTGTCAGCGCACAGGATGAGGCGTCTGCAGGGCGTGATCACCTGCACACACACAACAACACACATTACACACACAGTACACACAACAACAACAACAACAACAACACCACCACACATTAAACACACAACGTACACACAACAACACACATCACACACACACAGACGCTGGTTAACTGTGTTGTTGCAGCTGGACCTTTGTTTTGTGTGTGTGTGTGTGTGTGTGTGTGTGTGTGTGTGTGTGGGACACGTGGTCTTCCACTTCCTGTTGCTCCACAATGAAGCGTCTGTTCCCACAGACACAAAGACGCAAAGAGACGTTCAGACAGTCGGAGGCGGAGCTGAGGAGACGAGTCCCATGTGACTGATCAGGATTGATTATTGATCAGTCTGTGTTCACTGACAGATTGATGTATCAGTTATTGATCAGCAGGATGTCGGCAAGTGAGAAACATACTGGGATGGTGAAATCTCATCATCATGGCTCGTTATGTAACGGCGATCAGGAGTGTGAGTGGCATCACTGTGAGCTCGCGGTGTCACATGACCCTGACACACAGAGCACCGCTTCATCTCAGACTGCTGAGACTGGATATAATCAGCTGATATTTAAAGATGTTTGTTTTCAAACGCAGAGCTGAGAGTTCGAGATGTGACGCAGTGACGACCAGCTGACTGGGAACAGCTGAGATTCATCTTAACTAACAGCCAAATCTGAAACAGAATTCTCGCCGTCGGTCTCAGAGCGCACGCACAAACTCAGACACGTTAAAGGTTCTCCTTCTAAAACTAAACTTCATCATGAAGAAGTCAACACAGACAGAGGTCATCACACTGAGACGTCCCTCATGTCTTCATACACAGGACAGGACAACAGGAAGTGAATCTCATGTCTGTCCTCCTCTGAGGGGGCGGAGTCAAACCCTCCAGTCTCTGAGGCTGACAGTGACGTTCCTGATCAGAACCATTCACACAGAAGTCTGTCTTCGTTCAGATTAAACTTCACGTCAGGTTCCACTCTACAGCTCTTCTACATCATGTGTGATGTCATCACATCCATTTCCTGTTTCTGTGTTCACCTGGCGATCACAGATTCACCTGCTCTGTGAGTAATGATCTGAACTCATCAGCTCAGGGACGACAGAGGGAGGTGTCCACATGAACTCTTTATCCGCCATCAACCTGGGTTTTCACTGTGATAAGACAGGGGGCGCTGTGACACATCCTGTGAACTAGAACAGTACTGCTGTGTCCAAAAACCAATGAAGAAGAAGCTCCGCTGGAAACAGAAAGAAGATGTAGCAGCCTGTAAACTGAAGGACAGAAAAGTTTACGGTTTCTAAAGTCGTGGAGATGTCGATTGCCTCAGACTCTGTCACTTCCTGTTCTGATCAACATTCTGAATCTGATTGGACGAAGAAGCAAACAAGTTTGATGGGCTGAAACGGGATCTCCATGTCGACCACAGAGGAGATGGAGGCAATAGAACACTGAAGCGTCACTGAACGTGACAACGTGTTCTGCTGCTGTACCTCACACAGAATATTATCATTTTCATTTATAGAATTCAAACTGACGTAAGGAAATGAGAAAAAACAAAACATTTAAATGTGAAATTATTTTTTATATCGAAAATGACTTTTGACAAAAAAAAATCATTTTTCTCAGTTTTCTGTCTGACATGTTCTTTGTTATTAAAAGTCCCAAATTTGTTCTTTAGTTTGATGTTTAAACTGTTTATATCTTCATACGACACATGACTCTGTAAAGATCAGTGAAGATGATCGAAATACTGAAACTTAAAACTCTGAAAGGGTTAAAATGTTTTCAATGATTCACTATAATTATTATTATTATTATTATTTACAAAGATGAATGTCAGCCTCAGTGTGAGTTGACACTGTGCTCAGTGGTGTTTCCTGTCCTCTGTCTGTTTCTCCAACCTAACTCCTCCGTTCTGACACCATGATACATGACACCATGACACTGTGACGTAGAGAACAAAGATCACCATCATCGTCTTCTTCACTGATAAAAAGAATAAACAGCTGAATGATGTCATCGTCTGTCTCCATTTTAACACCTAAACATGTTTAATGACCACATGATGATCTGCAGCGACCAGTAACTGACCTTTAAGACCCTGTTAATGACGGTAAAAACATCGCTATGACATCACAGCATGACCAATCAGCTCCTTCTTACCGTGCACCTGTGTGAGACGCTGTCTGGTCTCCTCTTCTGATCAGATCATTGATCTTGTTAATAACTCCCGAGGAGACCTCATCCTCTTCTTCTCTGTGTCTCACTGCCGCTCTGTCTCTACACTAGCCCCACCCACTTCCTCTCCTATGACTCCACCCACTTCCTGACTGTCGTCATGCCGACGCCCCCCCTCCTGAGTCTCTATAAATACACAGCCTGAGCTACAGGAAGTGACAGAGCCCACCAAAATAAGACAAACAGCTGAGTTCAGAGTGGAGACACAGAACGTTCTTCACTTTAAACTGGAACCAACACCTCGCCGCCGCATGCTGCCATGGACCAATCAGCTCACAGTTTATCGTTCACACACTGCAGAGCTGACCAGTCAGATCAATCAAATGTATCCCCTTCTGTTCCTGAGATGTAATGATGTCCCAGCCAAGCTGACCTTTGACCTTTATTATTTTATCCTGTTAGATATTTGAGTCAAGTTTGGTCTGAATCAGTGAATGAATTCTGGAGTCTAGTGAGGTCACAATGACCTTTGACCTTCAAGCACCAAACTTTGATCAGTTCATTACTGAGTCCAAACGGATGTTTGTGCCGAATTCAAAGAAATATCCTCAAGCTGTTCTTGAGATATGGAGGTGAAGAGAATGCAATGGATTAGGTCACAATAACCTTTGACCACCAACTTCTGATCAGTTCATTGTCGAGTCCAAGTGGATGTTTGTGCCAAATTAAAAAAACATCCCTCAAGGCGTTCTTGAAACCTTGTGTTCGTGATAATGAAACTGAAGGAAGGTCACAATGACCTCTGACCTTTTAATACCAAGTGGACATTTGTGCCATATTATTTTCTTTTAAAAAACTCCCTCAGGGTGTTCCTAAAATATCATGTTCATGAAATGAGACCATGCAAGGTCACAGTGACCTTGGACCTTCAACTACCAAGTCTAATCAATTCATTCTGGAGTTCAAGTGGATGTTTGTGTCAAATTTATAGAAATGCCTTCAAGCTGCACCTGAGATATTGCGTTCATGAGAATGCAATGGATGAGGTCACAGTGACCTTTGGGCACCAAATTCCCAAGTCCTAGTGCTTGTTGGTGCCAGATTTTTAATTTTTTTTTCTGCAAGATGTTTTTGAAATATTGTGTTCATAATAATGAAATAGAAGCAAGGTCACAGTGACCTTTGATTACCAAGTGGACGTTTGTGCCAGATGTGAGAAAACTCCCTCAGGGTGTTCCCGAAATATCAAGAAGAAATGACAACATGCAAGGTCACAGTGACCTTTGACCACAAAATTCTAATCAATTCATTTTTGAGTCCAAGTGGACGTTTGTGCCAAAATGGAAAATTAATTAATTTATTTTATTTTTAAAATACTACTACTAATAATAACAACAATGACGTATAACCTGACAGTCAAACAGCTTATTTTATTATAATTTACACATTAATCTGTAGTTTGTGATTTTGGGGTGAACGTCACCTCCGTCACCTCCGTCTGCAGTAAAAACTACACACACAGTAAATCTGATGATCAACAAACAAACAACAAAAAGCTCATTGGTTCAGATCTGACGTCTGATCAGTGACTTTATCATCCAGCTGCTCGCTGACCATCAGGAGTCTGCTGGGACTACTTTCTGTGGTGGATGAATACATGTTTGGATCTGTATTATGTGGGACTGTGAGTGTGTTGGTGGTGGTGATGAGGAGGATGGTTGAAGGAGACTCACGGTGAAGCTGTTGTTGACGTTCTTGGTGCTGGACTCGGCCACGCTGGCGTCCGTCAGGTCCACCTCGTCAAAGATGATCGACTGGAGACAGAAAACACTGTGATGTCACACAGAACTGACCACTCCCACAGCATGATGTCACAGCGGAGTTGCCAGGTGACTCACCTTGGCGGTCTGAGCGTAGTACAGAGTCCGCCCTCTCAGTTTGAAATATCGTCTCTTCCACCGCTGGAACGAATTGGTCTGTTTCATCAGAGTGCCCTCCTTCAACACTGTCTGAAACATCATCAATAATCAATACAGATATATTGAATATTAAAATTATCATATTAAACATGAGTCGTCTGGTTGTGAATCAAAAACCAATCAATAATCAATAATGAATGAAACACTGACAGACAGGAAATAGTTTTATTGCAGCAGGGTGTGTCCATCAGCTGACTGATCATGTTATTGATTATATTATAAATCAATCATCAATAACACAGATCTGTTTCTGTTTAATGAACATTCATTAAAACTTTATTTAATAAACACGACGACACATTAATGATTTATATTAAACTGATTTTACACTTTGTTGTGATTTTAAGTTTAGATTTGAGTTTCTATATTTTATATTTATTTTACATTTTGTCTTTATAATATCTTATACTGTATAATTTGTTATGCTATTTTTTCTTTCAGTAATAGTGTGTTGCAGAGGTCTCACTCCTCTCTGACTCCAGGGTTGCTGCGGAGGTCTCACTCCTCTCTGACTCCAGTGTTGCAGCGGAGGTCTCACTCCTCTCTGACTCCAGGGTTGCTGCGGAGGTCTCACTCCTCTCTGACTCCAGGGTTGCAGCGGAGGTCTCACTCCTCTCTGACTCCAGTGTTGCTGCGGAGGTCTCACTCCTCTCCGACTCCAGTGTTGCTGCGGAGGTCTCACTCCTCTCTGACTCCAGTGTTGCTGCGGAGGTCTCACTCCTCTCTGACTCCAGTGTTGCAGCGGAGGTCTCACTCCTCTCCGACTCCAGTGTTGCAGCGGAGGTCTCACTCCTCTCCGACTCCAGTGTTGCAGCGGAGGTCTCACTCCTCTCTGACTCCAGTGTTGCAGCGGAGGTCTCACTCCTCTCCGACTCCAGTGTTGCAGCGGAGGTCTCACTCCTCTCCGACTCCAGTGTTGCAGCGGAGGTCTCACTCCTCTCTGACTCCAGGGTTGCTGCGGAGGTCTCACTCCTCTCTGACTCCAGTGTTGCAGCGGAGGTCTCACTCCTCTCCGACTCCAGTGTTGCAGCGGAGGTCTCACTCCTCTCTGACTCCAGTGTTGCAGCGGAGGTCTCACTCCTCTCTGACTCCAGTGTTGCAGCGGAGGTCTCACTCCTCTCTGACTCCAGTGTTGCAGCGGAGGTCTCACTCCTCTCCGACTCCAGGGTTGCAGCGGAGGTCTCACTCCTCTCTGACTCCAGTGTTGCAGCAGAGGTCTCACTCCTCTCTGACTCCAGGGTTGCAGCGGAGGTCTCACTCCTCTCCGACTCCAGGGTTGCAGCAGAGGTCTCACTCCTCTCTGACTCCAGGGTTGCTGCGGAGGTCTCACTCCTCTCTGACTCCAATGTTGCAGCAGAGGTCTCACTCCTCTCTGACTCCAGGGTTGCAGCGGAGGTCTCACTCCTCTCTGACTCCAATGTTGCAGCAGAGGTCTCACTCCTCTCCGACTCCAGTGTTGCAGCGGAGGTCTCACTCCTCTCTGACTCCAATGTTGCAGCGGAGGTCTCACTCCTCTCTGACTCCAGTGTTGCAGCGGAGGTCTCACTCCTCTCTGACTCCAGGGTTGCTGCGGAGGTCTCACTCCTCTCTGACTCCAGGGTTGCTGCGGAGGTCTCACTCCTCTCTGACTCCAGGGTTGCTGCGGAGGTCTCACTCCTCTCCGACTCCAGGGTTGCAGCGGAGGTCTCACTCCTCTCCGACTCCAGTGTTGCAGCGGAGGTCTCACTCCTCTCCGACTCCAGTGTTGCAGCGGAGGTCTCACTCCTCTCCGACTCCAGTGTTGCAGCGGAGGTCTCACTCCTCTCCGACTCCAGGGTTGCAGCGGAGGTCTCACTCCTCTCCGACTCCAGTGTTGCAGCGGAGGTCTCACTCCTCTCCGACTCCAGTGTTGCAGCGGAGGTCTCACTCCTCTCCGACTCCAGTGTTGCAGCGGAGGTCTCACTCCTCTCCGACTCCAGGGTTGCAGCGGAGGTCTCACTCCTCTCCGACTCCAGGGTTGCAGCGGAGGTCTCACTCCTCTCCGACTCCAGTGTTGCAGCGGAGGTCTCACTCCTCTCTGACTCCAGTGTTGCAGCGGAGGTCTCACTCCTCTCTGACTCCAGTGTTGCAGCGGAGGTCTCACTCCTCTCCGACTCCAGGGTTGCAGCAGAGGTCTCACTCCTCTCTGACTCCAGTGTTGCAGCGGAGGTCTCACTCCTCTCCGACTCCAGGGTTGCAGCAGAGGTCTCACTCCTCTCCGACTCCAGGGTTGCAGCAGAGGTCTCACTCCTCTCCGACTCCAGTGTTGCTGCGGAGGTCTCACTCCTCTCCGACTCCAGGGTTGCAGCGGAGGTCTCACTCCTCTCTGACTCCAGTGTTGCAGCGGAGGTCTCACTCCTCTCTGACTCCAGTGTTGCAGCGGAGGTCTCACTCCTCTCTGACTCCAGTGTTGCAGCAGAGGTCTCACTCCTCTCTGACTCCAGTGTTGCAGCGGAGGTCTCACTCCTCTCCGACTCCAGGGTTGCAGCGGAGGTCTCACTCCTCTCTGACTCCAGTGTTGCAGCGGAGGTCTCACTCCTCTCTGACTCCAGTGTTGCAGCGGAGGTCTCACTCCTCTCTGACTCCAGTGTTGCAGCAGAGGTCTCACTCCTCTCTGACACCTTCAGATGGTCTTAAACATGCCATCTTAACTGATGCTGACTCAAGTGACATCACACGAGGCCGTTGATCAGACTTCAATCAGGAGACATCTAAAACTTAATAACAGTGTTTTTATGGAGACAGCTGCAGAGCACAGCTCATCATGTAATGATCTGTTTGTTTGTTTGTTTGTTTTCATGTGATGTCTCTCTCTCCTTCTCTCCTTCTCTCTCTCTCTCTCTCTCTCTCTCTCTCTCTCATCCTATTACTGCATCTTGCTAACTCGGCCATTCTGGATGTCACTAACTCGGCTTCTTCTCCGGAGCCTTTGTGCTCCACTGTCTCTCAGATTAACTCATATCACAGCGGTGCCTGGACAGCGTGACGTGTGTGGTTGTGCTGCTGCCGTGGTCCTGCCAGATGCCTCCTGCTGCTGCTGCCATCATTAGTCATTAGTCATACTTCTACTGTTATTATACACATATGACTATTGTCACACATGTATACTGCCAGATATTAATACATACTTTCAACATATTGTACCACAGTAGCCAGAACTATAACTATAATATTATTACTTTCAATAATGTTGTTGTAACCTACTGTCATTACCTGCATCTCTCTCTCTCTGTCTCTCTCTCAATTCAATTTCAATAACCTTTATTGGCATGACTGTAGATTAACAATATTGCCAAAGACATTAAAAATTTACAAATAAAGTACAATAATAAAAGTAAGTCAGAAAACTATATATATAAAAAAAAAAGATTAAATATATGATATATAATACAAAATACACCAATCTACAATACAATACACCAATATATAATATAGAAAAAAAAATGAATAAAGAAAAATGTAGGTTGTGAGTTACAAGGACTGTAAATATAGACAGGTGTGTCAGGTGTTGTGATGGTTGTCCCTCAGGCTGTGGCATAACCTGACATATTTTGCTGCTGCTAAGCTGCTGACTCTGTTCTCTCCAAGGATGTGTTGCATTTTAGTTTGATCAGGCAGAGAATCAAAGTCAGTGACTTTATGTTTTATTTTTGAGAGGAAGTCGGCTCTGATGTGTTCATACTTGCTGCAGTGCAACAGGAAGTGTGTCTCTGTCTCCGCTTGTCTGTGTGGACAGAGCTCACACAACCTGTCCTCTCTGGGCAGCCAGGTCTGCCTGTGTCTGCCCGTCTCTATGGCCAAGCTGTGGTCACTGAGTCTGTACATGGTCAAAGTCTTCCTCAGTTTCTCATCAGTCACGGTGCTCAGATATTCTGCCACCGTGTACTGTCTGTTTAGAGCCAAATAACACTGAAGTTTGCTTTGCATTTTTGTGGTCGATGTCCAATAGTTAATGTAATGTTCTTTTTGTTTCTCTATAATTTGGTGGGTCCAGATTGTGTGAGGGCTGTCCTGAGGTCTTGTGCTGTTAGAGGAGCTGAGCCTCAGGACCAGCTGGCTGAGGGGGCTCTTCTCCATGCTCTCCTCTTGGCATTGCAGAGCTTTGTAGTGGTAGGAGTTGGGGTCACTTGTTTTAAGGTGTTTATAAAATTTGATGGCTCTTTTTTGAATTCTAATTAAAAGGGGGAATTGGCCTAGCTCAGCTCAGCACCCGTTGTTGGGGGTGTTCCTGTGCACTCTGAGGATGCTCTTGCAAATCTCTGTATGCAGGATTTCGATGGGGTGTTTGTCCCATTTTTCAAAATCTTGATTTGCAAGAGGACCCCACACCTCACTACCATACAGAACAATTGGTTCAATTATAGATTTGAATATTTTGAGCCAGATTCTAATGGGTATATTAATGTTTGAAGATTTCTTTATAGCATAGAAAGCCCTTCTTCCCCTCTCTCTGAGATCATCAACAGCCAGGTTAAAGTTTCCCGTGGATGTGATGTGTAGTCCTAAGTATGTGTAGTCGTGTGTGTTCTTCACTTCATGAGAGCCCAGGAAAAACCTGGTTTGGTCTCCCTGACCCCTGGGTCGTTTCTGGAATATCATAATTTTGGTTTTGTCCAGATTTACTGTCAGGGCCCAGGTCTGACAGAAGGTTTGCAGGTGATCCAGTTGCTGTTGTAGTGCTTCATTTGATGGAGCCAGCAATATGAGATCATCTGCAAAAAGTAGGCATTTAACCTGTGTGTCAGACAGAGTGAGACCAGGGATGTCAGATAGTTCTAGTGATTTGGCCAATTCATCGATATAAATGTTGAAGAGGGTGGGGCTGAGACTGCAGCCCTGTTTTACTCCTCTACTCTGGGGGAAGAAATCTGTTTCCATGTTAATTTTAACAGCACATTTCATATGACTGTACATGGTTTTGATGATGTCACAGACCTTCCCCCAATTAATTTTAAGAACAGTCCATCATGCCAAATTGAGTCGAATGCTTTTTTGAAGTCCACAAAACAAGAGAAGATTTTCCTCTTGTTTTGGTGGACGTCTTTATTAATGAGGGTGTGAAGGGTGTAGATATGGTCTGTTGTTCTATGTTTGGGTGTGAATCCTATCTGGCTCTTGCTCAGGACATCATGTTCTCTGAGGAAGTCTTGCAGTCGGCTGTTTAGGATGCTGCAGAACAACTTCCCCAGGTTGCTGCTGACACAGATGCCTCGGTAATTGTTTGGGTCGAATTTGTTTCCACTTTTAAAGATTGGTGTGATGATTCCTTCACTCCAGAGGTCAGGGAAATGTCCGACACCCAGAATAAGGTTAAATAATTTTAATATGGCAATGTTAAATTTATGGTCATCAAATTTTAGCATTTCATTTAAAATGCTATCAGGACCGCTGGCTTTCTTTGGCTGCAGTGCCTGGATTTTAGCCAGCAGCTCTGCTTCAGTAATTTGGTAGTCTAGAGGGTTCTGGTTGTCTTTAATGACTGATTCTAAAATTTGTAATTTGTTGAGGAGATTGTTTTGGGCCGAATTCAGGGGAACAGCAGTATACAGACTTTCAAAGTGATTTTTCCAGATGTCACCATTTTGAATAGCCAATTCTTCTTTTTGTGGTTTGCTGAAAGAGTGCCATTTCTTCCAGAAGTCATTGGAGTCAATGGACTCTTCAATTATTTGTAACTGATGCCTCACATGCTGTTCTTTTTTAGTTCTGAGTATTTTTCTGTATACTCTCAGTGTTTCCCAGTACTGGAGGCGGAGCTCAGGGTTGTCAGGTTGTCTGTGTTTTTGATTTGACACATTTCTGAGAGTTTTTCTCAGTTGTCTGCATTCTGTGTCAAACCACTCGTCATTGGTCGGGTCTTTTGGTCTGTGGTGCTGGCGCTTTTTCAGACTGGATAAGTCTGCCACATGGTCAAATATGTTGTACATGTCCTGTACAGCCTGTCTGAGGCCGTCCTGATTGAGGGGATACGAGGTGGAAAGAAAACAGTCTAAATGGGATTGAAAGATTGGATTTTTGATTGCTGTCTGATATTCGTCTTTGCTTTTGTTTGTCCATTTATAAGGTTGTTTTCTGTAGGTCAGATTGCAGGGTTCTACTGTGTGAGGGTCGTTTGCTGTCGTTTTAATGTAGAGTGTGATTTTACTATGGTCTGATAAGGGGGTTAAGGGGCTGACTGTAAATGCTCTCAGGTAGAAGGGGTCTAGGTCAGTGATGCCATAGTCTACTGTGCTGTTGCCAAGAGGAGAGCTATGAGTGTAAAGACCGAATGAGTCCCCTTGAAGCCGACCGTTAACCATGTACAGACCCAATGTTCGGCAGAGCTGCAACAGTTGCTGCCCACTTTTATTGACAGTTTTGTCAAAGTTGTTTCTGCGGGGGTGTGAAGGGAGGGGGATGCTGACTTGACCAGGTATATGTTTGTCTCCTTGTGTGCTGATAAAGTCTGGTTCTGTACCAGTCCTGGCATTCAGGTCTCCACAGATCAGTTCACTTCCCTGGGCCTGAAAGTAACTAACCTCATCTTCGAGAATGGAGAAACTGTCTTCATTAAAATAAGGGGATTGTGATGGGGGGATATATGCTGCACACAGGAATACATCTTTATCTGTGGTGATAAGGTCTTTTTTGATTTTGAGCCAAATTGAAAATTCTCCTTTTTTGATTAATTCAATGTATTGTACAAGGTTTGCCTTATACCAGATCAGCATTCCCCCTGAATCCCTTCCTTGTGTTACTCCCTTTAGTTTGGTGGACGGGGACATTATCTCTATGTAGCCTGAGGGACAACCAGTGGAGACATCTCCTCTACACCAAGTCTCTTGCAGTATAAAGACATCTGCATTTTCTAACTCTCTAATAAAGTCTGAGGTCCTGCTCTTAAGGCCAAGAGCAGAAGATCTCAGACCCTGAACATTCAAACAAGAGATGGCAAAAGATTTAGATTTCATTTAAAACTCAAAAGGCTGCATTTGGTGATCAAAATGAGACAAACTACTAAGTCAAAGAAAATAATTTAAGAGTATCTACATGACATATTATAAAAGGTAACAAATCAATAACTGGTATATTAAATAATCAATACTTATGTACAATGTAAATGTCCTTTTTTTTAAACTGTATGAGAACAAGAAATACTCTAATAATAATAATTCATACAGTGTCTATTGTGGCACCTGTCCAATCAGATGAGAGCAAAGCAGGCTGAGCATCTGCTGAATGTCCTTCAGTTCATTGTGTGGGGGGGTGGTTAAGGTTGGACCACCTGGGCATAACTCAGTGGGCCAGGGTGTGGCTCTTGTCGCTGTGGTTGGGGTGGGGCCCCTAGGGACAGGAGTGACTGTGGTCTGGCTTGAGGGGGATCATGGTTGCCTTGGTGGGGTCTGATTTGGACATGATGTGGGTGGGGCTGAGGGTGGTCTTGTCTCCATTGTGTTGGTCTGGATGTTGGTTGAGGATGTCTTGGTGTTCTGTGGGGGTTGTGGGCTGATGTGCTCTTTCTGCGGGCCGTGGATTGGTCTCTGTTGAGAGCGACGCTTTTCAGTGTTTGGGCGAAGATGGGGACTGTGCTTTTAAACAGATGGACGTGGTCGTAGAGACAGCTGATGTCCAGGGTGGGGTGGTGGGCTAGGTGGACATTGGGTCTCCGTGCACAGTCTCTGGACAGGCTGCTGTTGATCCTGTGGATGGTGTCAGCGTGGAAGTCTTTCCTTGGGAGCAGAGTGGATATGACCACTCTGCTGTTGGGGAAGGTGGTGGAGGCTTTCTCTGTCACTCTCTTGAGTGACTCTGACACCCTCTCCTGCTGGCTCCGCAGATCATTGGTGCCAGTGTGGATGATGATGTGACTCGGAGATCCAAGCCGCTCCTCTGACAGCAGGTCTATGGCTTGGTGGGTATTTGGACACCAGATTTTAGCCACTTTGTGGGTGGGGAAAAGTTTCTTTCATTAAGGAATTTTCCATTGGAGTCGATGAGGAGGACAATGTCTGTCTTCTCTCTCTGTTGTGCTGGTCTGGTGGAATGAGGGGAGGTGCTGGTCTGTGGGCTGGATGTGGAGCTGGGGGTGGAGGTAGGTTCTTGGATTGGTGGGTCCTGGCTGCTCACAGGGTCCTGGTTGTGGTCTAGTTTTTCATCCAGGTCCTGTGTAGCTCCACCTCCCTCCTGAAGCTGTTCTGACAGAGTGGTGAGTGCTCTGCTGTGCTCCTCTCTCTCTCCTCTGAGCTCCTCCACCTCCTTTGACAGAGAGGTAAGTTCTCTCCTGTGCTCCTCTCTCTCTCCTCTGAGCTCCTTCACCTCCTCTGTCAGAGCTGTCAGTGCTGCTAGACGCTGCTCTCTGTCCTGATGCAGCTCTCTGATCTCAGTCCTGAGCAGGCTCAGCTCTCTCCTGCAGCTGTCCCTGTCCTGCCTCAGCATGCCCAGCTCTGTGCTGATGGTGCAGGGATCAGGCTGAGCTGTGGTGGGCTGGCATGGCTGTTGGCTGATCAGCTCTCTCAGTTGTACTAGTTCTCTCTCCAGCTCTGTGAATTTCACCTTCAGTTCGGTGATGGTGCGGTTCAGCTGGGGGTCCTGGACCTGCTCTGGGCTGGTGGGCTCCTTCTCTTCAGGGGGCTGCTCAGTAGTTAGGCAGCTGGGAGCTGGGACCTGGGAACTGTCAGTGGAGCTAGATCTCTCCTGCTGGGCTCTTTCCTTTATAAGGAGGAAGTCCATCTCAAACAGTTTGAGGTTCCCTTGCACCATGATAGTCCCATTCTTGTATAAGTTTACTGTCATCATGAAAGTATCTGAATCCTCTGCTTCTTTTATTTTTATTTTCCAGCCGTTACAGATCCCCTCTTTTTTGACAGAGGGGTAGTGGGCACTGATGGCAGAGTGCCATGCTAGCGGCTGGTCTGTGAAGAGGATCAGGTTGCTGACCTCCCCGGTCTTGTAAAGATCAGAAAACAGGGTTTCTGGTCTTTCTTTTAGCAGTTTTTGTTTAAATGCCTTCCTGGCAGTCTCATTGGTTACATCAGGAGGATAGAGGAGAGGAACAGCCTCTGTACAGCCTTTGGTGGATTCCATCAGGCTCTGCTGCTGTTGAACTGCTGCTATTTAAATTCCTTGGCAACAGTTGCTAAGGGTCTTGTTTACAGCTAGCTGTGTTATGCTAGCTTAAGTTTATTTAGTGTTCAGCAATTTTTTGTTTCCTCTTTTTAAATGTTATATTTTCTTTCTGATGGTTCACTCACTTGCGTCTTCAGCTGTTTTCCTCCTCTTTGCTTGACCTTTTTTTTTTGTTGCTGGTTGGACAGTTAGGCTAACTGTCAGTTTGGCAGTTGGTTCCGTTGTTTTCCAGTCTATCACTGTTTTCTGAGGTTTTTGCTGTTTTTTTTCCTTCTTGGTAGATTTTTTTTAAAAACAACGGTTTTCTCTTCTGTTTTCTTCCAGCTCTTAGAAGAACAGTAGTTTATCTCACTTTAAAACATCCAAAAAAGCAAAAATATTCAGGAGCTCATGTTCATGCTCATCTCTCTCTCTCTGTCTCTCTCTCTCTCTCTCTCTCTCTCTGTCTCATTGTGTCATATGGATTACTGTTAATTTATTATGCTGATCTGTTCTGTACGACATCTATTGCACGTCTGTCCGTCCTGGAAGAGGGATCCCTCCTCAGTTGCTCTTCCTGAGGTTTCTACCGTTTTTCCCCCGTTAAAGGGTTTTTTGGGGAGTTTTTCCTGATCAGCTGTGAGGGTCATAAGGACAGAGGGATGTCGTATGCTGTAAAGCCCTGTGAGGCAAACTGTGATTTGTGATATTGGGCTTTATAAATAAAATTGATTGATTGATTGATTGATTGTTTGCTGTCAGCAACAGCTGGAAACAAACTTTATTCAATCACAATAAAAGACTCAGATGAAGTCAGGAACTCTGACGCTGCAGCCAACCTTTAAACACACCATCTGATTCTTCCTGGAGGACTCAAACGCCTCATGGTTTCCCACAGTCCTCAGCTTTTCATGTGAAAAACAGAGCTTTAAATAGAAACTCACTTCCTGTGACTCACACTGCTGCCTTCACGGACCCTCAGACAAGCTAGCATCCTCTGACTCTTTAACCTAACTCGGCTACTGACGGAGAGGCTGTAGAGACACAGAGAGACAGACACACAGTCACACAGAGACAGACACACAGACACAAAGAGACAGACACACAGACACACACAGACACAGAGACACACAGAGACACACAGAGACACAGAGACACACAGAGACAGAGACACACAGAGACACAGACACACAGAGACACACAGACACAGAAAGACACACAGAGACACACAGAGACACACAGACACAGAGACAGACACACAGACACAGAGACACAGAAAGACACACAGAGACAGACACAGACACACAGAGACACAGAGACACACAGAGACAGACACACAGAGACAGACACACAGACAGACACACAGAGACAGACACAGACACACAGAGACACAGAGACACACAGACACAGAAAGACACACAGAGACACACAGAGACAGAAAGACAAACAGACACACAGAGACACACAGACACACAGAGACACACAGACACATAGACAGACAGACACACAGAGACACACAGAGACACACAGACACATAGACAGACAGACACACACAGACACACAGAGACACACAGACACCGACACAGAAAGACACACAGAGACACACAGACACAGACACACAGAGACACAGACACACAGACACAGAAAGACACACAGAGACACAGACACACAGACACAGAGACACACAGAGACAGAGACACACAGAGACACACAGAGACAGAGACACACAGAGACACACAGACACAGAAAGACACACAGAGACACAGACACACAGACACAGAAAGACACACAGAGACACAGACACACAGACACAGAGACACACAGAGACAGAGACACACAGAGACACAGACACACAGAGACACACAGACACAGAAAGACACACAGAGACACACAGACACACAGAGACACACAGACACACAGACAGACACACAGACAGACACACAGACACAGAGACACAGAAAGACACACAGAGACAGACACACAGACAGACACACAGAGACAGACACAGACACACAGACACACAGAGACACACAGAGACAGAAAGACAAACAGACACACAGAGACACACAGACACACAGAGACACACAGACACATAGACAGACAGACACACAGAGACACACAGAGACACACAGACACATAGACAGACAGACAGACACACACAGACACACAGAGACACACAGACACCGACACAGAAAGACACACAGAGACACACAGACACAGACACACAGACACAGAAAGACACAGAGAGACACAGACACACAGACACAGAAAGACACACAGAGACACAGACACACAGACACAGAAAGACACACAGAGACACACAGACACACAGACACAGAAAGACACACAGAGACACAGACACACAGACACAGAAAGACACACAGAGACACAGACACACAGACACAGAAAGACACACAGAGACACACAGACACACAGACACAGAGAGACACACAGAGACACACAGACACAAAGAGTCAGACACACAGACACACAGACACACAGACACACAGACACGGAAAGACACACAGACACACAGACACACAGACACGGAAAGACACACAGACACACAGACACACAGACACAGAAAGACACACAGAGACACACAGACACAGAGAGACACACAGAGACACACAGACACAAAGAGTCAGACACACAGACACACAGACACACAGACACACAGAGACACAGAGACACAGACACACAGGGACACAGACACACAGACACAGACACACAGAGACACACACAGACACACAGAGAAACACAGAGACACACAGACACACAGAGACACACAGAGACACACAGAGACACACAGAGACACAGAGACACAAAGAGACAGACACACAGAGACACAGAGACACAGAGACACACAGAGACACACACAGAGACACACAGACACAGACACACAGAGACACACACAGACACACAGAGACACACAGACACACAGACACAGACACACAGAGACACAAAGAGACAGACACACAGAGACACAGAGACACAGACACAGACACACAGAGACACAAAGAGACAGACACACAGACACACAGACACACAGACACAGACACACAGAGACACAAAGAGACAGACACACAGAGACACAGAGAGACAGAGACACACAGACACACAGAGACACACAGAGACACAGAGACACAAAGAGACAGACACACAGAGACACAGAGACACACAGAGACACAGAGACACACAGACACACAGAGACACACACAGACACACAGAGACACACAGACACACAGACACACAGAGACACACAGACACAGACACACACAGAGACACACAGACACACAGACACACACAGACACAGACACACAGACACACAGACACATAGAGACACACAGACACAGACACACAGAGACACAAAGAGACAGACACAGAGACACAGAGACACAGAGACACACAGACACACAGACACACAGAGACACACAGAGACACAGAGACACAGAGAGACAGAGACACACAGACACACAGACACACAGAGACACAGAGACACACAGAGACACAGAGACACACAGACACACAGAGACACACAGACACAGACACACACAGAGACACACAGACACAGACACACAGAGACACACAGACACACACAGACACAGACACACAGACACACAGAGACACAGAGACACAGACACACAGAGACACACACACAGACACACAGAGACACACAGACACACACAGACACACAGAGACACACAGACACACACAGACACACACACACAGACACACAGAGACACAGACACACAGAGACACAGACACACACACACAGACACACAGAGACACACAGACACACACAGACACACAGAGACACACAGACACACACAGACACACAGAGACACACACACACACAGACACAGAGACACAGAGACACACAGACACAGACACACAGAGACACACAGACACACAGAGACACAGAGACACAGACACACAGAGACACACAGACACACAGAGACACAGAGACACAGACACACAGAGACACACAGACACACAGAGAGACAGAGACACACACAGACACACAGAGACACAGAGACACAGAGACACAGACACACACAGAGACACAGACACACACAGAGACACACAGACACACAGAGACACACAGACACACAGAGACACAGAGACACAGACACACAGAGACACACAGACACACACAGACACACAGAGACACAGAGAGACAGAGACACACACAGACACACAGAGACACAGAGCCACAGACACACAGAGACACAGACACACACAGAGACACACAGACACACAGAGACACACACACACACACAGACACACAGAGACACACACAGACACAGAGACACAGACACACACACACACACAGACACAGACACACAGACACACAAAGACACAGAGACACACAGACACACACAGAGACACAGAGACACAGACACACACACACACAGACACACAGAGACACAGACACACAGAGACACACAGACACACACAGACACACAGAGACACACAGACACACAGAGACACAGAGACACAGACACACAGAGACACACAGACACACAGACACAGACACACAGAGACACACAGACACACACAGACACACAGAGACACACAGACACACAGAGACACAGAGACACAGACACACAGACACACACAGACACACAGACACAGACACACAGAGACACAGACACACACAGAGACACACAGACACACACAGACACACAGAGACACACAGACACACAGAGACACAGACACACACAGACACACAGAGACACAGACACACACAGACACACAGAGACACAGACACACACAGAGACACAGACAATCAGAGACACACAGAGACACAGAGACACAGACACACAGAGACACAGACACACACAGACACACAGAGACACACAGAGACACAGAGACACAGACAATCAGAGACACACAGAGACACAGACACAGACACACAGAGACACACAGAGACACACAGAGACACACAGACACAGAGACACACAGAGACACAGAGACACACACAGACACAGACACACAGACACAGACACACAGAGACACACACAGACACAGACACACACAGAGACACACAGAGACACAGACACACACACACACAGACACACAGAGACACAGAGACACAGACACACAGAGACACAGACACACACAGAGACACACAGACACACAGAGACACACAGAGACACAGACACACACAGACACACAGAGACACACAGAGACACAGACACACAGACACACAGAGACACACAGAGACACACAGACACAGACACACAGAGACACACAAACACAGACACACAGACACACAGAGACACACAGAGACACACAGACAGAGACACACAGACACACAGAGACACACAGACAGAGACACAGACACACAGAGACACAGACACACAGAGACACACAGACACAGACACACAGAGACACACAGACACAGACACACAGACACACAGAGACACACAGAGACACAGACACACAGAGACACAGACACACAGAGACACAGACACACAGACACACAGAGACACACAGACACAGACACACAGAGACACACAGAGACACAGAGACACACAGACACAGACACACAGAGACACAGAGACACACAGAGACACAGAGACACACAGACACACAGAGACACACAGACACAGACACACAGACACACAGAGACAGAGACACAGACACACTGAGACACAGACACACAGAGACACACAGACACAGACACACAGAGACACACAGAGACAGAGACACAGACACAGACACACAGAGACACACAGAGACACACAGACACAGACACACAGAGACACACAGACACAGACACACAGACACACAGAGACAGAGACACAGACACACAGACACACAGAGACACACAGACACAGACACACAGAGACACACAGAGACACAGAGACACACAGATACAGAGACACAGACACACAGACACACAGAGACACACAGACACAGACACACAGAGACACAGACACACACAGACACAGAGACACAGACACACAGAGACACACAGACACAGACACACAGAGACACACAGACACAGACACACAGACACACAGAGACAGAGACACAGACACACAGACACACAGAGACACACAGACACAGACACACAGAGACACACAGAGACACAGAGACACACAGACACAGACACACAGAGACACAGAGACACACAGAGACACAGAGACACACAGACACACAGAGACACACAGACACAGACACACAGACACACAGAGACAGAGACACAGACACACTGAGACACAGACACACAGAGACACACAGACACAGACACACAGAGACACACAGAGACAGAGACACAGACACAGACACACAGAGACACACAGAGACACACAGACACAGACACACAGAGACACACAGACACAGACACACAGACACACAGAGACAGAGACACAGACACACAGACACACAGAGACACACAGACACAGACACACAGAGACACACAGAGACACAGAGACACACAGATACAGAGACACAGACACACAGACACACAGAGACACACAGACACAGACACACAGAGACACAGACACACACAGACACAGAGACACAGACACACAGAGACACACAGAGACACAGACACACTGAGACACAGACACACAGAGACACACAGAGACAGAGACACACAGAGACACAGACACACAGAGACACAGACACACAGAGACACAGACACACAGAGACACACAGACAGATTGGTGAGTTGATCCGAGGTGCCAAATTTTCCCCCTCGTAGGGTAGACATATTGGTAGATCCTTGTGCACGCCATTAGGACGGGCCCTTGTGCACGCCATTAGGATGGGCCCTTGTGCATGCCATTAGGACGGGCCCTTGTGCATGCCATTAGGACGGGCCCTGGTGCACGCCATTAGGACGGGCCCTTGTGCATGCCATTAGGACGGGCCCTGGTGCATGCCATTAGGATGGGCCCTTGTGCACGCCATTAGGATGGGCCCTTGTGCATGCCATTAGGACGGGCCCTGGTGCACGCCATTAGGACGGGCCCTTGTGCATGCCATTAGGACGGGCCCTTGTGCACGCCATTAGGACGGGCCCTGGTGCACGCCATTAGGACGGGCCCTTGTGCATGCCATTAGGACGGGCCCTGGTGCATGCCATTAGGATGGGCCCTTGTGCATGCCATTAGGACAGGCCCTGGTGCACGCCATTAGGATGGGCCCTTGTGCATGCCATTAGGATGGGCCCTTGTGCACGCCATTAGGACGGGCCCTGGTGCACGCCATTAGGACGGGCCCTGGTGCATGCCATTAGGATGGGCCCTTGTGCACGCCATTAGGATGGGCCCTTGTGCATGCCATTAGGATGGGCCCTTGTGCATGCCATTAGGATGGGCCCTTGTGCATGCCATTAGGATGGGCCCTTGTGCATGCCATTAGGACGGGCCCTTGTGCATGCCATTAGGATGGGCCCTTGTGCATGCCATTAGGATGGGCCCTTGTGCACGCCATTAGGACGGGCCCTTGTGCATGACATTAGGATGGGCCCTTGTGCATGCCATTAGGATGGGCCCTTGTGCACGCCATTAGGACGGGCCCTTGTGCACGCCATTAGGACGGGCCCTTGTGCATGCCATTAGGATGGGCCCTTGTGCATGCCATTAGGATGGGCCCTTGTGCATGCCATTAGGATGGGCCCTTGTGCACGCCATTAGGACGGGCCCTGGTGCACGCCATTAGGATGGGCCCTTGTGCACGCTATCAGGACGGGCTCTTGTGCATGCCATTAGGACGGGCCCTTGTGCACGCCATTAGGACGGGCCCTTGTGCATGCCATTAGGACGGGCCCTTGTGCACGCCATTAGGACGGGCCCTTGTGCACGCCATTAGGACGGGCCCTTGTGCACGCCATTAGGACGGGCCCTTGTGCACGCCATTAGGACGGGCCCTTGTGCATGCCATTAGGATGGGCCCTTGTGCACGCCATTAGGACGGGCCCTTGTGCACGCTATCAGGACGGGCCCTTGTGCACGCTATTAGGATGGGCTCTTGTGCACGCTATCAGGACGGGCTCTTGTGCACGTTATCAGGACGGGCCCTTGTGCACACCATCGTGCATGTATTGTCTTGACACAAATAGGGACTTGACAATTGACAACACAAGCACAAATATTACCCAGGAATCATCATTTTGCATATCTGACGGAAACATCAAAGAAAACGAATCATTAAATTGAAACGTTCTCGTAGTTTCATTATAGATTTTATAGTTTAGGCAGAAAAAACACATAATTTTGTTTTAGATAACGACTGAGTTTATAAAAAGATAAAAAAGTAAAGCATGATGTCGATGGCTTTGTCTTTAGAGGACACATTTTTATAAACATTCTTCTGTCATTCCTCTTTGAACACAGGAACATAATCGAGGGTGAATCACCTCTCTCTGTACAGGGGCCGGGCCCCTCCACCATATCAGGCCCCACAGCAACCACACTGCCTGCACTGTCTATACTTACACCCCTGGTCTGTCCAACAACACACTTTCTCACAGTCAACAGGACAAAATGTCTCTGAGAGACAGTGAGACAAGGACAAATTTAGAAAGCTCTTTTTAACTTGATCTCCCACGGAACAGCAAACGTCTCTGTTAATTTAGTTTATATACTTTATTAACCCTCCTGAGGGGGCACAAGGTGGAGAGATGTCAGAGTGAGGGGGCTGCCTTGGTCAGGCGCCCCGAGCGGTTGGGGTTTTTGGTGCCTTGCTCAAGAGCACCTCAGCAGTGTCCAGGAGGTGAACTGGCACCTCTCCAGCCCACGCTCCGTATTTGGTATACGGATAAAAACAGATTTAAACCATTATACATGAACACCTTTATTTACTTTATTCAACACTGTATTTTATATTTTGTTTTATATTTTATTATTTTAATTAATTTAAAATAACCCTTATCTTATGATGGTTAACTGTTGTACTTTAATTTATTTAAAAGAACCGTTATACTTTATTTTATTAGTAAATTCATTAAAATGAACCGTTAACGGTTCAATAAGGGTTCAGCTGTTATTTTATTATTTTAATTATATGGACCGTTATCTTAACGGTGAGCCGTTACACTTAAGTTTATACTTTAATTAATTATATTTAAATGTAACCGTTACCTTCCAACAGTTCAACCGTTTTAATCTATTTTAATGTTTTAATTAATTTTACTTCACCGTTATGTTATGACGGTTGAACCGTGCAGAGTGTAACGGACTTAACGGCTTACTTGTTACCGACCTGCCGGCTGAGTTTACCGTTTGAAATGTCCGTTATTACCGGACATGATGAACCTGAGGACCGTTATCTCCCATCATTCTAACACCGACCTGTAGTCCACCGTCACCACGGGGTAAAGCCCACCTTTGTCGGTTGGGCATCAGTGGGAAACGGCGGGGCTTTTCATCGGGCCTGGGACCCTCCAGCTAGCCGTAGTTAGCCTGGTTAGTTTTGCGTTAAATTACCGGTTTGTGTCGGTAAACCGGAGCCAGTAATCAACGTCTGTCCTGACACCGGGTCGGTCTGATGTGTTTTAACCGTGTCCGGAACACATTTATCTCCAGGGGCCATGTTTGGACCCCGGGCTGGATCCTGGTTCTGTTTATTAGCTTAGCTACGAGCTACACATAACGGCTAATGAGATGTTCATTTAAAAAAACAGGGGATATAACATTGAATTCTACCTTTACTTTATGTTTTGATCCGAACAAATTTTAAAATAAACTGTTTATCATATTATAATTTGTCGTTATGTCATTTACCGGGAGGTAAAGCGCAGCAGCTGTGGCTCTGAACCCCCCATATGTACCGTTTTCTCTCCCAGCCACCAGCACTGCACCAAACTCCATTTAAAATCCGTCAGATCTGAGAGAGACACCGCTCCTCAGACCCGGTGCGTCCAGTAAAAACAAGGATTAACCTGAGTGAAGGTTCAGTCACATCCACTCTTTAAACCGGCATCACCCAACATCTACCAACCAGCACCGGTATCGGTGAAAGGCCGGGTTTCTTTAAACGGTCACTGAGCCGAGCACGGTGAGGAGTGGAGGACAGGGCCGGGAGAGGAGAGCGTCAGCCCGGGTATAAAAGATGAAATATACTAAACACAAGTGAAGTTTGGTGTGTGTGGTGTGTGCCGAATTAAAGAGCAGCATCTGTTTGTTTAAAGAAGGTTTTGACTGATGTCACGTGTCCTCTAGAAAAAGTGTCCGGTGGTCGGACATGTTAAATGTTAGATTTGATTATGGAGCTCCGTGTGCCGTTCTGTCCTGGAGGACAGCGGTGCTCCTCGGGGCAGACTGTGGCCCTCCCCCCGCTGAATGAAAACACACACTGACCGGAGATAATGTCCGGTAATCACCGCCGGTGCTTTAACCCCCCTGTACCTTGCTGCGGATCTGGCCGGAAGTGGACACTTTTCGGATGAGTTTCTGTGGGGTTCCGGGCTCCTGCTCCGGCTCGCTGTCCGACGACTCGTCCGGGCACCGGGCCGCGGCAGACTCCGGTCCCCCTGCCTCCGCCATCCTGCCATCAGACCCCGGGGAGGAGCGGGGGAGGCGGCGCCCCCCAGCGGCGGAGCGCGGACAGTACGGGTGGGGGGGTTACTGACCTCTGCTGGTCAAACGGCGACATTACAACTACTCATTAAGTCGGTGAAGATTGTCAGTCCGCTATCTGAGCACTCACAACAACCAAAGACAGTGGATAAACCATGGGTACGTCCCAAGTCCCTTAAAATTACTGCTAACCACTTAACCTTGCCACCTTACCTGACTGTTTAGTCCCTCCCACTTAGGAAAACATGCAAGGAATTAGGAGTGAGGAGCGAGGATTGCTGATTAAGAGACATGAGATGGCCTTACTCTGAAGCGTCACGTAAAGTGACGTCCTATTCTGATGATGCCAACACAGCTGGATCTGCTGCATAATGGAGCCAGCGTTTGGCGTACATCCCAAGTCACATTATATTCGCTGATCAAAGCCATAACCCTACTCTTACTCTTACTCTTTGTGGTCACGTAGGCATGTGAATTACAGCATTTCATTGCAAAGAATGCATGTAACGGGTACACTTGCGCTGTTTCTCCGCCATCTCGTTCAAATGAGCCAGATGTAGGGGGCATTTATTTATACATCAGGGCCTCAAGCTGAAAAAGACTTCCTGTTAGGAACCTCTCGTGTTACCTTACTCATCGCACCTAACAGATCCCTCATAACTCCTAACGCTAACTCCTTACTGGCAGGAATAAGAGACATGAGACGGCCTTAAAGATGGCGGACCTCTTCCGGTCAAGTAAGGAGTTAGGAGTTAGCGGTATAAAATAACTATATGACTTGGGACGTACCCCAAGACGGTCCACTGTGAGTCAGTTTCCTGTATCAGTGTCACGTGGGGTTCGCAACCACCACACCCCTTTAGGAGACTTATGGTGCGTTCCAGGCAACCCGTAACTTGTGTTTTCACAACCTGTAACCCGTGAAAGTCAAACCTGTAATTTCCCACCCATGAACTCGTACCAGATCGATGTACTCCCAGTTACGCTTTCTGACGTCACACAGCCCTCTAAACCAATTACCTTACTCCTCTAAACAACAATGGCAGCCCTATGGATGCAGTGTTGATGCAGGTGATACATGGTGAGAAATAGACATAAAATAACCCTAATGTTAACGCATTATTGGCAGCCGCTCTAACAGCTGGTTTCTAGTGCAAGAATAAATCAATACAAAATACTTTTCCAAACACACAGATAACGTAAAATAAAAAGTATAATAGCATCTGTGACCTTATGCGCTGTTTCTCCTCCTCCGTTTCACTCAAATGAGCAAGGAACCGGCACCTTTGGTGATAGCAATAATGGGGAAGCAAAACATATGGTTCCTGTTTAACCATGTTCAGGGTTAAACAGGAAGTAACTGGCAGTTTGCCGTAACTTTCCTGGAACCCTACAAAGTCGTAACTCGTGACTTGAAGTCGTGACTTACGAGTTCAAAAGCCTGCCTGGAACACACCATAACAGCAGGTCCTGAGTCCATTGACTTCAGTGGGAGAAATGAATGTGATTACAGATTATGGCCGATTCTTTCACCCCATTGTCACGGAAGCAAATCAGGAGAAAATTTACTTTGTTCAAGACCTGTCTCTGTCTCAACAACACACTCTCACGAGATCTGGCAACAGATGTCTCCTCTCTGGTGCTGAAATCAGTGCAGTTTCACCAAAGATACTGGATTGAAAAAATATTTTTTTCCAGCAAATTCTTAATTTCAACATGATTGAGCTAGCAAAGCAGTTTTGTGTTGCTATGTGTGGTATTTATTCAGTTTTGGGAAATCACGATGTCTAGAAAGCATCAGTGGCTGCAGCTGACAGGGACAGCTAACAGCAGCAGCAAAGCTAACATCAGGACGTCATCTGTTAAAAGCCTCCCGTTGTCGGATACGACATGAAACTACTCCAGTTAGCTCAATCATGTTGTAACTAAGACATCCGCTGGAAAAAATATTTTTTTCACACACCGTTTATTTATTTAGCCTACGGCCAGTAAGGGTACACACATGTTGACAGAAGTGAGGTTGGGGATACTAGTCTTTGATTGGCAGTTCTCCATCGTCTTTGATTGGGCTACGGGGGACAACGCCCACTTAGGAGACCGGAAATGTATACCATTTCATACAATGGGGGTATATTGTAGGCAGGCCATCTTGTAGTAATCCAGTATCTTTGCAACAACTGGCAGCAGGTTTTTTCCCCCAAACTTTATTGAAAGGTGTAGAACTTTACAAAACAGCAGACATGTACTCCTTGTGTCGAGACAAATATAAATACAGATTGAAATAAATAAATGACAAAAGGTTTTAAAATAGATAAGTGACAAAAGGTTTTGCCAACACCATGAAAACATGATAACTCTGTTAAGTGCAAAATAAAAATGGAAAAACAGAAACATACGTATTATTCCTCCTATTATTATATCATTCTAGAGTTTTAATCCTTTTTTCAGATGAAAAAGTTTGATGGTCTCCAGTGAAGGTGGGCTGATTTCTGCTGTTCTACATCGTCATTAGTCATACTTCTACTGTTATTATACACATATGACTATTGTCACACATGTACACTGCCAGATATTAATATATACTTTCAACATATTGTACCACAGTAGCCAGAACTATAACTATAATATTATTACTTTCATTAATGTTGTTGTAAGATACTGTTATTACCTGCATCTCTCTCTCTCTCTCTCTCTCTCTCTCTCTCTGTCTCATTGTGTCATACGGATTACTGTTAATTTATTATGCTGATCTGTTCTGTACGACATCTATTGCACGTCTGTCCGTCCTGGAAGAGGGATCCCTCCTCAGTTGCTCTTCCTGAGGTTTCTACCATTTTTTTTCCCAGTTAAACGTTTTTTTGGGGAGTTTTTCCTGATCAGCTGTGAGGGTCATAAGGACAGAGGGATGTCGTATGCTGTAAAGCCCTGTGAGGCAAATTGTGATTTGTGATATTGGGCTTTATAAATAAAATTGATTGATTGATTGATATGAAATGTACCGTACATATATGACATGTACCGTACATATATGACATATACCGTACGTATATGACATGTACCATACATATGACATATACCGTACATATGACATGTACCATACATATGACATATACTGTACATACATGACATGTACCGTACATAAGACATATACCGTACATATGGCATGTACCGTACATACATGACATGTACCGTACATATATGACATGTACCGTACATATATGACATGTACCGTACATACATGACATGTACCGTACATATATGACATGTACCGTACATATATGACATGTACCATACATATGACATATACCGTACATATGACATGTACCGTACATATGACATGTACCGTACATATATGACATGTACCGTACATATGACATGTACTGTACATATATGACATGTACCGTACATATATGACATGTACCGTACATATGACATATACCGTACATATGACATGTACCGTTCATATATGACAGACAGACACACACAGACACACACACAGACAGACACACACACACACACACACACACACAGATAGACAGACACACACACAGACACACAGACACACACACACACACAGACACACACACACACACAGACACACAGACACACACACACACAGACACACACACACACACACAGACACACACACACACACACAGACAGACAGACAGACACACACACAGACAGACAGACACACACACAGACAGACAGGTGGGAGAAAGTGCAGTGTGTGTGTGAATGAGGAGGATCAGGGTCAGGATCAGGGTGGAGACGTCCTCTGTGGTTTCTGTTACTGGATCCAGTTTCAGCTCCAGTTCCTGAAGGAGGACACAAACAGGAGGAGCAAGGACACATCAACACGTCTGTCCTGTTGGACATGTGACCATGTCCATCTTTAATGAGACACGTCTGATCTGACCTGAAGAACTCGACTGTTGGTTAGTGAAGTATAATGCTGTGTTCTCACCAAACGCGATGAACACGATTTAATCGCTCGTAACGCTCGTAGCGCGCCGCCTGTATCGCCCGAGTTTCGACGCCTGACCATTTTATTAATTCGCGTTATCGCGTCATTCGCGCGAGTAGCGGGGAAGCTGGCTGTGCTAACTGGAGCCAAGCTAGTGCTAACGTTCATAGTACAACCATTCTGCAAACTAATAAAAGACACATATTAACAGAACTTACCAAGTAGACCAGTCTCCTCGGCGACTTTCACCAAAGCCTGCTCCTTTTTGTTGCAGCCTCTGTAAAGTAGACACGTAGTATCATATAGCTCCGGGTAGCCACTGATGACCATGGCTGAGATATCCATCCACCATCGCTGCTTTGTACCTGCTCTGGAAGTCCCAGATGCGTCGGAGGGCCAAACGCCGTCGTTTTTGGGTTCATCCTATCCTGCAGAAGCACATCCAGCTCAGCGAGTTTCACCACCTCCTCCAGGAACTCCGTCTGGATGATAGCCGCTTTCAGTGGTACTTCAGGCTGACTGGGGCCCAGTTTGAGGACCTGTTGGCGAGGGTTGGCGCCAGGAACTCCTGACACCAACTACAAGTGGTCCATTTCAGCTGCGGAGCGCCTGTCCATCTGTCTCTGGTGAGTAGCAGTTTATTGCAGTGTCAACAACTGGACGTTGTTGACACACGCCAGTGACGTCGGGAGAATCTCAACTCTGATTGGCTTTCGCAGCACAGCGTCACGCGAATTCGCTTCAAAAGTTCAGTATTTTCAACTCGAGCGATGAGGCGTCGGACGCGAATTTCGAGTCTATCGCGCCGCGGGAACACAGCATAAAACTGTGTGGTCACTTAACTAACAGACCGCAAATGTTACACAACTCAAGTAATCCATTACTTAGTTACAAGTTTAAATATGTAGTCTGTTTTTTTTTAAGAGAGAAAAGAAAATGGCCAACACATCTGTAACTCTCTCTGTTTGTTACCTACTTCCTGTCAGACATCAGTGTCAGCGTGGTCGTGATGTGTTTGTGTGTCAGCGTCGACACTGCTGATGATGATGGTGATGATGATGGTGGTGATGATGATGATGATAGTGATGATGATGATGAGGATGATGATGGTGATGATGATGATGATAGTGATGAGGATGATGAGGATGAGGATGATGATGATGATGATGAGGATGATGATGGTGATGATGATGATGATGATGATGATGATGAGGATGATGATGGTGATGATGATGATGATGGTGGTGATGATGATGATGATGGTGATGATGATGATGATGATGATGGTGATGATGGTGATGATGATGATGATGATGATTATGATGATGATGATGATGATAATGATGATGATGATGGTGATGGTGATGATGATGGTGATGATGGTGATGATGGTGATGGTGATGATGGTGATGATGATGATGAAGATGTGTCCTCAGTCATCGGGTCAGGGTCCAGATGTGTCCTCGGTCATCGGGTCAGGGTCCAGATGTGTCCTCGGTCATCAGGTCAGGGTCCAGATGTGTCCTCGGTCATCGGGTCAGGGTCCAGATGTGTCCTCGGTCATCGGGTCGGGGTCCAGATGTGTCCTCGGTCATCAGGTCAGGGTCCAGATGTGTCCTCGGTCATCAGGTCGGGGTCCAGATGTGTCCTCGGTCATCAGGTCAGGGTCCAGATGTGTCCTCAGTCATCAGGTCAGGGTCCAGATGTGTCCTCGGTCATCGGGTCAGGGTCCAGATGTGTCCTCGGTCATCGGGTCAGGGTCCAGATGTGTCCTCAGTCATCAGGTCAGGGTCCAGGTCACTTAGTCGCAGAGAATACAAGCTGCACCTTGTCAAAATAAGTCCAAACCTATATGAGTGGACCATGTGTGACTTTACTTTGAAAGGACAGACACAGGAAGTGTCCACGCTCAGCAGTCAGACAGGAGTCAGGTTAATCTCCAGGGCTGGTACCTGCGGTTATTCCACAGGCTAATTAATAACATGTCGGGCAGGAAATCCAAAGTGTGGGATCATTTTGAGAAGGTGAAGGACGAACCCAAGGTTATATGTAAACTCATCTTCATTGGTCGACTACAAACATGACGTATCATCTGAAACATGGAAGTAGCTACATGCCCATTAGCCCACAGCGTCATTAACAGGCGGCTCGTCATCGAATGGACCTAAATAACAACTGCTGGTCCATTGGGAACAGTCTCACTTCCTGCTTGTCAGGGATTGTGGGAACAGCTTGGCTCTGTGCCTGAACCAGATAGGAAGTGATTAACAGGAAGTGAACATGGCAGTGATGGCGTGGGTGTGTCACCTGGATCAGGTGCCCTACATGACCACAGAGCCCACAGCTGACCTACATGAGTCGTCCACCCTGGTTCCCAGGCCTGTGTGGTGATGACGTGACACCTATAGAGTGCAGGTGTGAGCAGTATCTGGTGACAGGCTTCAATCAGTCCAGGTGTTACTTCACACACAGAGGTATCACAGTTACACCTGTGCATTATCAGCCCGGCCTCTCAAGTCCTAAACAGGTCACCTTACACATCAAAGAGCTCTCAGTGGGAACCAGACCAGCTCAACCAAACCACTTTCACATGACTAAGCTTCAGAAGGTCTGAGCTGGATCAACTCCTGTCCCCTGTCCTCTGTCCTCTGTCTTCTGTCCTCCGTCCTCTGTCCTTTGTCCTCTGTCTTCTGTCCTCTGCTGCGTCTCATCACTAACAATACATAAAGATTTTAATGGACAGAATAAGAATCTGAGAGTTCTGCTGCTCTGTCACTCAGTCTGTCTCCATGTTCCAGCTGGACGAGGACGTTTAACTGGCCTACTGTCCTTGTCCCAGTATACAAGCACGGGAGGGGAATCCATTTATTGAGCCAAGTATGTGCGACTCCTCTACAATAGGTGGAGATATGCCCCCTTTCAGCTTGTTAGTATTGGACCTTTTTCCTGTTGATTTATCAGCAGTGTGAGTTTATGGAGTGTTTATTGTACCTGCAGAGCTCCAGACTGTGACTACTGAGTCACATTTTGTGACCATGGAGCACCACTGTGACTATTTAATCTGTTACCTCTTCAGCTGTTTACCTGTGGAAGGCCACACACAGGTGTTTCTCACTACTTTATTACAACCTGAGTGTTCATTCATAAAGAACAATAAAGTTTATCAGTTTGGATATTAATAAACCAGGATGTGATGATCCTGGTTTCTCAGACTTTTATCCACGACTGTAGAAATGATTCTGGGTGCAACTTCCTGTGAGACAGAGGAAGTAGCAGTGAGCTAGTTAGTCCCATAGACTGTCTGTGCTTAGTCCCAGTGGCTACTCTTGGTGGCAAACCGCCAACGCTGGTTCTTTTCCAAAGTCATTTTCCTTCAGTTTATATTTAACAAATATTTAACTAATGTTAACTCAGCATTTTCTAAAATGTCTCTGTGGAGCTCTGGTACCTGTTGTACTGTCCGTGTCTGTGACGACTACCAACCAGTCTGAGCTACATGTTTGTCTTCAGCAACTGTGTGTTTGTGGTGATAAATAATGATGACAGACCAATCAGTGCAGTTCAATAGTATATTTATTATGTATTCAATGATATTACAATAGTTGGAACAAAGTACATATTACCTGCAGATTCAGGGAACAGAGCAGAGTTAGATGATCTGATGAACAAAAGACTAGACCAGTCCTCGCCTGTGTTTCTTATGAGCCAATTCCTCCTATCTTCAGCTGGGACATTGTTTCCTAAAAATGTAACATCTGGTGGATGAATCAAGCATCACACACTGTCTTAATGCTGACTGTCTGCCAAATCCTTAAACAATATCCAATGAGTGTCCCAATGTGTGTGTGTGTGTTGTGTAGTTGTTGTAGTGTAATGTGAATAAAAGTAATATTATGTATGATAAACCACTACATGTTGAACATGTGACCAGGACAAAAAGGGATTGTTCCTATTGCCATGGTTACCATTGATATGAGAAATAAAACCACGAGAGTTTAAATCAGAGTTATCAGCAGAGAATGACACGTAGACTGACAGGTGCGTCACTCAGCGTTAGCACATGATATCCCTGTCTTTCCCCGTCTGACTTCAGTCTCAACCTACATTGGAAAATAAACTGTGAAATATGTATTTAGTCATCAGGGCTGAGAACGTGTCACTGATTTACCGTACTGCCTTTATATCATATAAACACATAAAGTCTGCTGCTGAATTCAGCTTCATGTTTCACTCAGAACAGTTTTTAATAAATCAGACGTTAAAAAATGTGCAAACTGCGTGGTTAACACAGAGGAGCGGAGGATTAGCTGGAAACATCACATTTATTCACTTTACATGGAGCTACAGTTGATACTGAGTTATGTGTTAGTGTCAGAAATCATAAATCATCTTTAGGAGGAGCAGATGTTTCCTTAAGCTGCTCGGGACATGTTAACGTTAACAATATTTTAACGGAGCAGGGCGAGCTAACAGTTAGCATGCTAACTACTACATGGCTGTCAGAGATGATGAGGTTTTGATCACGTGATCCTGTTTGAGCTACAACAGGTGGTGTAAACAAACTATAAACAAACTATAAACAGACTGTAAACAAACTATAAACAGACTATAAACAAACTGTAAACAGACTATAAACAGACTGTAAACAGACTGTAAACAAACTATAAACAGACTGTAAACAGACTATAAACAGACTGTAAACAAACTATAAACAGACTGTAAACAGACTATAAACAAACTATAAACAGACTGTAAACAGACTGTAAACAGACTATAAACAGACTGTAAACAGACTGTAAACAGACTGTAAACTGTGAACAAACTACAAACAGACTATAAACAAACTGTAAACAGACTATAAACAGACTGTAAACAAACTGTAAACAGAGTGTAAACAAACTGTAAAAAGACTATAAACAGACTATAAACAGACTGTAAACAGTCTGTAAACAAACAATAAACAGACTGTAAACAGACTGTAAACAAACTGTAAACAGACTATAAACAAACTGTAAACAGACTATAAACAGACTGTAAACAGACTGTAAACAAACTGTAAACAGACTGTAAACAGACTATAAACAGACTGTAAACAGACTGTAAACAAACTATAAACAGACTGTAAACAGACTATAAACAGACTGTAAACAAACTGTAAACAGACTATAAACAGACTATAAACAGACTGTAAACAGACTATAAACAAACTGTAAACAGACTATAAACAGACTATAAACAAACTGTAAACAAACTATAAACAAACTGTAAACAGACTATAAACAGACTATAAACAGACTGTAAACAGACTGTAAACAAACTGTAAACAAACTGTAAACAGACTATAAACAGACTGTAAACAAACTGTAAACAGAGTGTAAACAAACTGTAAAAAGACTATAAACAGACTATAAACAGACTGTAAACAGTCTGTAAACAAACAATAAACAGACTGTAAACAGACTGTAAACAGACTATAAACAGACTGTAAACAGACTATAAACAAACTGTAAACAGACTATAAACAAACTGTAAACAGACTATAAACAGACTGTAAACAAACTGTAAACAGACTGTAAACAGACTATAAACAGACTGTAAACAGACTGTAAACAAACTATAAACAGACTATAAACAGACTGTAAACAAACTGTAAACAGACTATAAACAGACTATAAACAGACTGTAAACAGACTATAAACAAACTGTAAACAGACTATAAACAGACTGTAAACAGACTATAAACAGACTATAAACAGACTGTAAACAGACTGTAAACAAACTATAAACAGACTGTAAACAGACTATAAACAGACTGTAAACAAACTGTAAACAGACTATAAACAGACTATAAACAGACTGTAAACAGACTATAAACAGACTGTAAACAAACTGTAAACAGACTATAAACAGACTATAAACAGACTGTAAACAGACTGTAAACAAACTATAAACAGACTGTAAACAGACTATAAACAGACTGTAAACAAACTATAAACAGACTGTAAACAAACTGTAAACAGACTATAAACAGACTGTAAACAAACTATAAACAGACTGTAAACAGACTATAAACAGACTGTAAACAAACTATAAACAGACTGTAAACAAACTGTAAACAGACTATAAACAGACTGTAAACAGACTGTAAACAAACTATAAACAGACTGTAAACAGACTATAAACAGACTGTAAACAAACTATAAACAGACTATAAACAGACTGTAAACAAACTGTAAACACTATAAACAGACTATAAACAAACTGTAAACAGAGTGTAAACAAACTGTAAACAGACTGTAAACAAACTGTAAACAGACTATAAACAGACTATAAACAGACTGTAAACAAACTGTAAACAGACTATAAACAGACTATAAACAGACTGTAAACAGACTATAAACAGACTGTAAACAAACTGTAAACAGACTATAAACAGACTATAAACAGACTGTAAACAAACTGTAAACAGACTATAAACAGACTATAAACAGACTGTAAACAGACTATAAACAGACTGTAAACAAACTGTAAACAGACTATAAACAGACTATAAACAGACTGTAAACAGTCTGTAAACAAACTATAAACAGACTGTAAACAAACTGTAAACAGACTATAAACAGACTGTAAACAAACTATAAACAGACTGTAAACAGACTATAAACAGACTGTAAACAGACTATAAACAGACTGTAAACAAACTGTAAACAGACTATAAACAGACTATAAACAGACTGTAAACAAACTATAAACAGACTGTAAACAGACTATAAACAGACTGTAAACAAACTATAAACAGACTATAAACAGACTGTAAACAAACTGTAAACACTATAAACAGACTATAAACAAACTGTAAACAGAGTGTAAACAAACTGTAAACAGACTATTAACAGACTGTAAACACACTGTTACCATTGGAAATTGCCAGTTTCAGTTCAATGCTGGAATTTGCACCAATAATCCATGCAAGGCATCATGGGGGAATAAGGTGGATAGGGTCTGTATTTGATCCTCATACAGGAAGTGTTGTGTTGTGATATCTGATGATGATGCATGATGAATGTGTGTGTGTTTTCACACTGCGATGTGACACCTGTGTGTATTATGATAACGAGGTCACACATTTAACAGCAAATACAAAAACATCACAAAGACATTCACACATACACACACACACACAGACACACACAAGCACACACACACACACACACATGCACACAGACACATACACACACACACACACCCACACCCACACACACACACACACGCACACCCACACACACACACACACACACACACACCCACACACACACACACACACACACACACACACACACACACACACTCAGTAACTTCCTGGAGGCCCAAAAATCTTCCTGATTGCAGACAAAAAATGTCCCAAATAAAAACCTGCTCTTCAGTCTGCTGCGTCCCTGAAGACACACACACACACACACACACACTTACCTGTGCTGACTTTCAGTGAGTAGGCGGAGTCCAGGTGTTTTATTAGCAGCTGTGAGTGAGACAGGTGAGATCAGCTGCAGGTGACTTCAGACACTTCAGAGACACTTCAGAGACACTTCAGAGACGCTTCAGAGACACTTCAGAGACGGTGAGTCAGACACACACACACATCATATTTAATATTTATTTACTAGAAAATACAAAGACATTTTAAAAACTTTAATTATTAATAATCATTTTGATTTACAAAATTATAATATGTAAAAAGAAAAAGAAATATGACACATGGGGCGTCGGTAGCGTAGTGGATAGTGCCGGTGCCCCATGTACAGAGGCATTGCCTCGTTGCAGCGGCCACGGGTTCGAATCCAGCTCATGGCCCTTTGCTGCATGTCAGTCCCCACTCTCTCTCTGTCTCCCCATTTCATTAAAGGCAAAAAAAGGCCCACAAAAATAATCTTTTAAATATGACACGTATTAATTATCTATAACAGCTGATCCTGCTCAGAGCCAAAATATATCATATTATTATTACACAGTTTATATTATTAGTATTTTATATGTTTAATAATATTCAAATAAAGGAAAAAGAATATTAAAAAAGACAAACAGCATTAAGTCAATCAAAGATACAGAAAATTATTCATATGAGCAAAATTCTCTCATTATTGATAGTAACAACAGTTATTATTATTATGATTATTATTTAAATAATAATAATAATAATTATTATTCTGATCAGGGCGGCACGGTGGTGTGGTGGTTAGCACTGTTGCCTCACAGCAAGAGGGTTCCCGGTTCGATCCCGGGTGTGGGAGCCCTTCTGTGCGGAGTTTGCATGTTCTCCCTGTGTCAGCGTGGGTTTCCTCCAGGTGCTCTGACATGTTCTCCCTGTGTCAGGTGCTCCAGCTTCCTCCCACAGTCCAAAGACATGCAGGTTAATTGGTGACTCTAAATTGTCCGTAGGTGTGAATGTGAGTGTGAATGGTTGTCTGTCTCTGTGTGTCAGTCCTGTGATAGTCTGGTGACCTGTCCAGGGTGAACCCTGCCTCTCACCCAGTGTCAGCTGGGATAGGCTCCAGCCCCCCCACGACCCTCAAGAGGATGAAGCGGTTAGAAGAATGAATGAATTATTCTGATTATTATTAGTATTAATAATAATAAATGTTGTTGTTATTAACAATAATAACAATTAATAATAACAACAACAATTATTTTTATTAATACTACTACTAATAATAATGATGTTTAATAAATAAGTGACCCCAGTGATTATGGATATAATATATGATATAGTATAATTATGGATATAATCCTCTGACTGATACTGAAGTTACTTTGCTCTGAGACTTTTGATTAAAGTGATCAGAGGTCAATAAATGAACAAACATTATTAATAAACAGATCAATAATCACTTCAGAGCTCCGTTAACAGCTGCAGGGATCCTTCTATTATTATCATTTATAAATGAGCCATGTTTTTAAAGTTCTTCTGTCCTCAGATACCTCAGAGATGGACACACGAGAACATCAGCACATTGTCTGTATCGACTTTGAAATAAGAAAAATGATGATATTTATATTTACAGAGAGATGACTGCTCTGTTTAATCAAACGTAGATTAAAACTGTGTGTCAGTTGTTCAGGGAACAACAGGGAACAACAGGAAGACGATCCAAAAATACAGAGAACCAGGAGGGAAGAATTAAAGTCCTTTACTGTAGCAGTGAAATGATTAAACAGCCGACGTGTGTGGACCCTGCAGGTCTGTGTCAGGACTTCAAAAACTGTTTTATAGATATATCAAAGCAGCACAGAGTGAATCTACAGGAGGCTGTGTCAGTTCTTATTTTGTCACATTAAAGGGAACGATCTTTATAACTCAGACGATGAAGCAACAGTCTGACACAGACACATGGAGATAAATCAGCTGTAACATCAGACAGCACAGATTTATCTGTTTAACGTTTCATACAACAGGACGAGTCAACGTGAGTCACACAGTAATTAAATATAATAAAGGACACAGACAAGACGAAACAAAAGATATAAAAGGTAAAAATTAATCACTACATAATTTATAATTCAAATTAGTAACCTTTAAAAACAGCAGAAGTTCAGAACAGGAGGAGCAGAAAGAAAGAGATGATTTAAAATGATTTTCAATGGGGTTTAATTCGATCATCGTTAATTGGTCATCTGTCATTGATCATCGGTCATCATCATAGATCATTGGTCATCAGTCATAGGTCATTGGTCATAGGTCATTGGTCACAGGTCGTCAGTCATAGGTCGTTGGTCATCAGTCATAGGTCATCGCCATAGGTCATTGGTCATCGATCATCAGTCATAGGTCATCATCATAGGTCATTGGTCATTGGTCATCGATCATCGGTCATAAGTCCTCGGTCATCGTCATAGGTCATTGGTCATCGATCATCGGTCATAGGTCGTCGGTCATCAGTCATAGGTCATCGGTCGTCGGTCATCAGTCATAGGTCATCGTCATCAGTCATCAGCCGTAGGTCATAGGTCATCAGTCATAGGTCACCATCATCAGTCATCAGTCATCAGTCGTAGGTCATCAGTCATAGGTCATCGGTCATCAGTCGTAGGTCATCGGTCATCAGTTGTAGGTCATCAGTCATCAGTCATAGGTCATCGGTCATCAGTCATAGGTCATCAGTCATAGGTCAGCGTCATCAGTCATTAGCAGTAGGTCATAGGTCATCTGTCATAGGTCACCGTCATCAGTCATCAGTCGTAGGTCATCAGTCATAGGTCATCGGTCATCAGTCATCAGTCGTAGGTCATCGGTCATCAGTCATAGGTCATCGGTCATCAGTCATAGGTCATCGTCATCAGTCACCAGTCGTAGGTCATCGGTCATCAGTCATTGGTCATCGGTCATAGGTCATAGGTCATCGGTCATCAGTCGTAGGACATCAGTCATCAGTCATAGGTCATCATCATCAGTCATTAGCAGTAGGTCATAGGTCATCAGTCGTAGGTCATCAGTCATCGGTCATCGGTCATCAGTCATCAGTCGTAGGTCATCGGTCATCAGTCATCAGTCATCAGTCATAGGTCATCGGTCATTGGTCATCAGTCATCAGTCGTAGGTCATCGGTCATCGGTCATCAGTCATCAGTCATCAGTCGTAGGACATCAGTCATCAGTCATAGGTCATCGTCATCAGTCATCAGTCATCAGTCGTAGGTCATCGGTCATCAGTCATCAGTCGTAGGACATCAGTCATCAGTCATAGGTCATCAGTCATCAGTCATCAGTCGTAGGTCATCGGTCATCAGTCATCAGTCGTAGGACATCAGTCATCAGTCATAGGTCATCGGTCATCAGTCATCAGTCATAGGTCATCGTCATCAGTCATCAGTCGTAGGTCATCGGTCATCTGTCATAGGTCATCAGTCATCGGTCATCAGTCATCAGTCATAGGTCATCAGTCATGGGTCATCGTCATCAGTCATCGGTCATCAGTCATAGGTCATCGTCATCAGTCATTACTCATAGGTCATCAGTCATAGGTCATCGTCATCAGTCGTAGGTCATCGATCATCAGTCATAGGTCATCGGTCATCAGCCGTAGGTCATCGGCCATCAGTCATAGGTCATCGTCATCAGTCATCAGCCGTAGGTCATCGGTCATCAGTCATAGGTCATCAGGCATAGGTCATCATCATCAGTCATCAGCCATCAGCCGTAGGTCATCGGTCATAGGTCATCGTCATCAGTCATCAGTCGTAGGTCATCGATCATCAGTCATAGGTCATCAGTCATCAGCCGTAGGTCATCGGTCATCAGTCATAGGTCATCAGTCATCAGCCGTAGGTCATCGGTCATAGGTCATAGGTCATCGGTCATCAGTCATAGGTCATCAGGCATAGGTCATCGTCATCAGTCATCAGCCATCAGCCGTAGGTCATCGGTCATCGGTCATAGGTCATCAGTCATAGGTCATTGGTCATCAGTCATCAGTTGTAGGTCATCCGTCATCAGTCATAGGTTATCAGTCATAGGTCATCGTCATCAGTCATCAGCCGTAGGTCATCGATCATCGGTCATAGGTCATTGTCATCGATCATCAGTCATAGGTCATCATCATAGGTCATTGGTCATCGATCATTGATCATCGGTCATAGGTCATCGATCATCGGTCAAAGGTCATCGGTCATCGGTCATCGGTCATCAGTCATCAGTCATCGATCATCAGTCATAGGTCATCGTCATAGGTCATTGGTCATCAGTCATTGATCATCGGTCATCAGTCATCAGTCGTAGGTCATCAATCATCAGTCATAGGTCATCAGTCATCGGTCATCAGTCATTGATCATCATTCATCAGTCGTAGGTCATCCGTCATAGGTCATCGGTCATCAGTCGTAGGTCATCAGTCATAGGTCATCATCGGTCATCAGTCGTAGGTCATTGGTCATAGGTCATCAGTCATCAGTCATCAGTCATAAGTCATCAGTCATCAGTCATAGGTCATCGGTCATCAGTCATCAGTCATAGGTCATCGGTCATCGATCATCAGTCATCAGTCATAGGTCATCGATCATCAGTCATCAGTCATAGGTCATCGGTCATCAGTCATCAGTCTAGGGTCATCGGTCATCAGTCATAGGTCATCGGCCAAATGAGTTGTTACAAATAAGCAATATAATCCAACACCACTCATCCTGGTTCCCGTGGTCCTGGAGAACCTGGAAAAGTCTTTGAAAGTTTTTAAATATAAATGTAAGATAACAGTAAATGAGTTTAGTGTAGCTGCTGTCCAGTATCAATCTGTCCCCTCTCCATCTGTCTAGTCTCTGTCTGTCCCGTCTCTGTTTCAGTTTCAGTTTATTCTATTTATAAAAAGGACAGTACACATTAATCAACGTTACTGTAAATGTACCAGTTTTAGCCAGCCGGCTAATTCACAACTGTCATCCTCCGGTAAGATGTTATGAAACCATAACTCTAAAACAGAAGCATTAAAAGTAAGATACAGTGTTTACAATATATACAGAACAGGACAACATAATAATACATAACAGCCTGTCTGTCTCTTCTCTGTCTGTCTCTCTTCTGTCTGTCTCTTCTCTGTCTGTCTCTTCTCTGTCTGTCCCGTCTCTGATGATGGTGATAAAGATGGTGATGATGATGATGATGATGATGAGCTGTGAGCACAGACCGCTGTCTGATCAATAATGATCAATAATCAGTAATATAACCTCTCTGCAGATAATGTTGAAGTTTCCTCTTCACTTCCTGTTGCTGGCGGTCCCTGTCGTCATGGCAATGCCTGAGCCCTTCTACTCAGGCGACGGGGAGTCTCCTCGCTTCCTTCCTCCGATGCCTCCTTACCCGCCCATGGACGGCCCCGAACATTATCCCGACGGAGACAACATGACGGGGACCCCGGACGGCGCCGTGGAGGCTTACTGTCAGATGCTGCTGCAGGGCCCGGAGCCCGTCCCCGCAGACCACATCCCCTGGTACTGTCTCTGTACACACTGTAAGAGCAGCCAGGGGCCCAAAGGGGACAGAGGAGACCGTGGACCACCAGGTGAGGTCACAGTGACACGTCAGCTCAGGGCCAGCCCTGGACATCTGGGGGCCCTAAGCGGGATAAGCTCCAGGGGCCCTACTTTGCCATAAATAGTTAAGGATACACAACACCGTATGCATTACACTCACTCACTCACTCACATAATGTCAGCTTTTATTTAATGAATCATAAATACTGAGGGAACATTTATATAAATACACAAATCTACAACATGAAAATTTATTTAATAAATAAATTTAACCCTTTGTAACCTGGAGCATCATCACTTTTCTCATGCTGCTTTCAGACTTTATTTTGATCTCATCAGAAAAAACAGAGTTTTAAATATTTCAGTCCACAGACGATCTGATTACTGGGAGTAATTTCATTACTCTGAGCAATCTGTTGCCTCATAAATGACCTGGATCAGTCTGAGGGGGCCGAGTCGATCCAGGATCAGTTAGATGATGTGAGTCTACTAACAAGTCTCTGTCCTCTGTCCTTTGTCCCTCTGTCTCTCTGTCCCTCTGTCTCTCTGTCCTCCTGTCCCCTGTCCCTCTGTCCTCTGTCCCTTCAGGTCCTCCCGGCAGTCCTGGACCACGAGGGTTGACTGGGTTCAGAGGTCCTCCAGGTTTCGTGGGCAGACCAGGAGTCAAAGGTAAACACTTTCCGATCATGCTTTGCGCTAATGTCTCGGAGGTGTCTCTACCTGTCCGTCCTCTGACACTCCTCTGTCTCTGTTGAACTCTTAGGACAGAAAGGAGATGAGGGACTGAAGGGGGACCGAGGACTGCAGGGCTTTATGGGATCCAAAGGAGAGCGAGGCTTTAAAGGTGAGACCAGCGCTTCATCCTCATTGTTGTCTGACACGTGTCACTTCCTGTGTCTCATCTGGTCTCTGTCGCCCCTCAGGGGAGAAGGGGGAGCCAGGTCTTGAGGGACGTATGGGGGATCAGGGTCCCAAAGGAGACAATGGCATCTGTCCCGGTGACTGTGAGGCAATTGAGGGTCCCCCAGGACCTCCCGGTGTTCCTGGCCCTGTGGGGGTCAGAGGTCCACATGGTGAACCAGGACTGCTGGGACCTAAAGGACTAAAGGGAGACATGGGTGAGATGGGTCACCCTGGTGTTCCTGGATCTGAGGGGTTGAAGGGAGAACCAGGACCTATGGGGGACTGTAACTGTACAGACGGAGAGGATGGGGCCCCAGGACAGAGGGGGGACAAGGGAAACAAAGGGGACCAGGGACAGATGGGGCCCACAGGGCCGATAGGGACACAGGGTATAAAGGGAGACATGGGGCCCATGGGGATGATGGGTCGTCCCGGTCCCTGCATGCCCGGCGTCCAGTCAGCCTTCGCTGCAGGGCTGACGACCAGTTTCCCCCCACCCCTCGCCCCTGTCATCTTCGCCCACGTTCATTACAACATCCAGGGGAGCTATGACCCCGCCTCTGGCATCTACACCGCCCCCGTCAACGGCACCTATGTCTTCAGCTTCCACGTCTCCGTCTACCAGCGAGTCCTCAAAGTTGGCCTGTTCCATAACTTCCAGGCAGTCGTCATAAACACATGCGTCAAACCATTTGGGACAACCTCGCAGTCCGTCGTCCTCCACCTGGCCCGCGGGGACATCGTGTGGGTCCAGGTGAAGGACGCCGTCACTAACGGCATGTACGTCAGTAATGAAGCCAGCAGCACCTTCTCCGGCTTCCTGCTCCACCCTGACACGTGTGACATGCCCTTACTGAGAGCGCCCATCGTACCTGTGAATGGCACCTACACCTGGCCTGCGTCCTCAGACCCTATGCCCACCGCTGCTGATGAGTAAATGCTCACCGCTGACCTGTAGGACATAAATTATTGTAGATCCATAATGTGCTTTTCCTAAAATCATTTAACACCAATCAACCGACAGACGATCAGATTCAACTGCCAAAATTACCCCCAAATTAGCCGTCGCCAAGTTAACCAACCAGATAAATCCAGATTATTAACCCCGCCCCCACAGCCCAGTTTATTGTGATGTCACTGCGTCGATCTGTCACACCTGAAGAAACTGTTGGCATCATACGTTTCTACAAACCACCAATACGTTACATCTTACTGGTCCTGACAGCGAGGAAAGATGGCTGCCTCTCTGTTCTGTGTTTGTGTTCCTTGCAACTTTTCAACCACCAGCCATTTTCAGCCGTTTCCCAAAAACCCTAATTTTATACCCGTAAACGTTTTCCGAACGTTTTCCAATGCGTTTTTGTACCTTAACGTAACCTCGCTGTCACCACAACATCGCTGAAAGGTAAAGTTTAAACTCACCACATGTCACTGGTCATCAGTGACCTTCACATTTAAATCTGACACGCTGGGTTTCCTCTGCCGTCTGTTGTTGACGTTCCAAGGCGGCGGGTTGTTTCCTGTTCATTAGATTCAGGCCTAATCCACACGAGCATGGGTATTTTTAAAACCGAACTTTTTTGGCCTCCAGTTTTTAAAAAATCTGCATCCATACAAGCGATGTAATAAAAATACCTCCGTCCACATGACACCGCAAATTCCACTATCAAGCAATGTAATACACATGCCAAAGCAGTAGGTGGCGATATAACTCCCAACTGTAAGGCCATTGTAGCCAATCAGAAGGCAGTAAAACATCATTACCGGAAAAACAACAAGTGGTGTCGGTGTGTTGGGGTACTATTATGCAGCAGGAGCAGTCTCCGTAATAGCACACTCTTGCGCCTCTGTTGCTGGATGTGGTTGAGTAGCGTTAGTTGTATGATACAGCCACAAAGTGCTGATATGCTGCTAAATAGCAGCAGTATTTTGTTTAGGTTCATTCTCAAATCGTCTCTCGCACACACTGGATCGGGTAATAACACAGCTGTTGTCTGTTTACGTCACACACTGTGACGTCATACAATGGAGACGAGACAAAATAACTGCAGTTATCCTGTCCACACATGACTGCTGACACCGGACTTTTCCAAAAAGTTCACCCTGGACTCCGGTTACAAATAACTCCGGTTACAGGGGCCCAAAACTGCGGTTACGTGTGGATGAAAGGCCAAACTGTGAGCAAAGAGTCACGGTTATATAAATACCTGCGTTGGTGTGGACAGCCCCTCAGACAGTCTTTTCAAAATAAACCTTTGTCAGTGAAACTCATTAATGGTTTAACTCAATATCCACACAGGGAGTAAACAGCAGGCTGCTGGATCAAAGTCCAGGGTTTGTTGGACCCACCTACCTCCCCTCCCCTCCCCCGCCCCGTAGGGACTGTCCAGCTCTTTCAGCCGGTTCTCATTCTGACGTTGTCAAATACCGTCATGCTGTCATCAGACACCTGACACCAAACCTTTGTCATTGTTATGATTCGCTGTCAGCCAGCTGTACGGCACCTGTCGCAGCTGTATGATACGCAGCTGGGCGGCGTCATGTTGAAATGCTGTCGGTAAAGATGTAATCTACGGAGCTGGATAGTCCCTACAGGACCGGTGGGAGGGAAGGTGGGCGGGTCAGCCTGATGTTCACTTATTGTGTGAACGTTGAGGCAAACCATGATGTTTTCTGTAAATCTAACCTTTTGTTGACATCCTGGTGTTGATTGTGGCGTCCCAAAACATCAGCAGCAGGAGGAACCGAGTGCGTAATATGTAGACATCAAAGTCCAGAGACAGAGCGGCGATATGTGATGAGCTGTGGTGAGCATTTGGGTTGGGCATTTGGTGTCACGCGCTGACTCTGTCCAGCAGCATCATGCGCTGACTCTGTCTGGCGAGACATGAAGATGACACAGGACGGCCCGTCTGTCCAACTGAAGTCTGTACTTCTTTCCATGAAGGTTTAAACCTTTAGCTCTAACAGCTGGCTAGCCTTCCATCATCTACTGAGCTCACTCCTGCAGTGGTGATGTTTTTACCCAGAAGGCAAAGTGTACGAGCCAGTCACATGTCACAACGTTAAACACTTTGAACCAAAAGATGTTTAAAAGTAGAAACATAAAGAAAATATTCCTGAACCTGTGGTGTTGTACTGACGTAGTGCTTTTATTTTGAAAGAGACTGTATGCAAACTGTACATTTCCTGTGAAAACAGAAGAGTATTTTGAAAACAGACAATGCTTGTAACAGGCTGAAGTTGACACAGCGTCCCAGAACGTCAACAACCAACACACCCAGGGTACCTTGGACGTCATATGTTAATGACCAAACGTGGACATGTGATGAGGGTGGAGTCAGAGCTGAGGTGTCTGAGCTGCGTCACTGATTAATCTTCAGGTTGGAGCATTCAGATGATGTAAACACCTTCTCTGTGGTGTCCACTGTTCACCTTCTGTCTCACCCAAAATGTCCCGTGCCCCACCCGGAAAAGACGAGAACTGGTCTGTGTGGGTCTCGGAGGGTTAACCTGTGTCATGTTTAAAAGTGACGGTCACTGTTGTTCATGTGGACAGGTGACACAGGTGTGGAGAGCGCATCAGCCTCCTGTTAGTGAATCTGTGAATCCTACGATGGTGAAGGAACTTCACGCATTACTCCTCCTTACTCTGCATCTGATTGGCTGACATACTAACGTTAACCCTAAACAACCCTAACTCAAAGATGTTGATGAGAACCAGCCAATCACAGACAGAGTAGAGCGGGTCATTCATTGGATTCATAAATTTGCCTCCTGAAACATTCCAGCGTCTCTTTAATGGGCATCAAGTTGAATCTCTGCCTTCTGATTGGCTGTAGAAACAATCCACCTGGACTGATGTTAGACTGTAGGCTCTGTGTGATGCTTCATGATGATGAAGATGATGATGATAGTTCTGTTGATCAGGAGTGTCTGAGCTGTAATAACACCCTACACTATGATTTTTATCTCATCTCTGTCTTTGTATCAACCCCAGTGTTAGTTCAGGTGGCGAGTCACCTGATGACGCTCTGACACCGATCCCACAGCGCTGCTGTGAAACAACTGAACACCTTGCTTTAGATCCACATTGTCTCAGCTGGGCAGGGTTTCCCTCCACTGTCTCTGCTGCATTCAACAACAAAGAGACAAAGAACACCTGAGTCTGCAGGTGTAGGTCATCATGCCACAATGAGCCAATCACAGGAGCATCTACGATTTCATACACAGGAGATCTGATGATTTAGCAACACTTTGTCCCTCTGATGTTTGTCCTTTCAGCTGAAACCTGAGGACAGACATGATGAGGACGCAGGGTCACTGTGAGGACTAAAGATGTGTTGTGTCTCTGAGCTGCTTAATGTTTCCAATAAAACACTGAACCTGATTTTGTTTTTTTCATACGTCCATCAATAACACCATCAATAAAACCATCATTCATACGTTCATCAATAACACCATCATTCATATGTTCATCAATAACACTATCAATGACACCATCATTCATACGTTCATCAATAACACCATCATTCATATGTCCATCAATAACACCATCATTCATATGTTCATTAATAACACCATCATTCATATGTTAATTAATGACACCATCATTCATAGGTCCATCAATTACACCATCATTCATATGTTCATCAATAACACCATCATTCATATGTTCATTAATAACACCATCATTCATATGTTCATCAATACCACCATCATTCATATGTTCATCAATAACACCATCATTCATACATCCAACAATAACACCATCATTCATATGTTCATCAATAACACCATCATTCATATGTCCATCAATAACACCATCATTCATATGTTCATCAATAACACCATCATTAATACGTCCATCAATAACACCATCATTCATATGTTCATCAATAACACCATCATTCATAGGTCCATCAATAACACCATCATTCATATGTTCATCAATAACACCATCATTCATATGTTCATTAATAACACCATCATTCATATGTTCATCAATAACACCATCATTCATATGTTCATCAATAACACCATCATTCATAGGTCCATCAATAACACCATCATTCATATGTTCATCAATAACACCATCATTCATAGGTCCATCAATAACACCATCATTCATATGTTCATCAATAACACCATCATTCATATGTTCATCAATACCACCATCATTCATATGTTCATCAATAACACCATCATTCATACATCCAACAATAACACCATCATTCATATGTTCATCAATAACACCATCATTCATATGTCCATCAATAACACCATCATTCATATGTTCATCAATAACACCATCATTAATACGTCCATCAATAACACCATCATTCATATGTTCATCAATAACACCATCATTCATAGGTCCATCAATAACACCATCATTCATATGTTCATCAATAACACCATCATTCATATGTTCATCAATAACACCATCATTCATATGTCCATCAATAACACCATCATTCATATGTTCATCAATAACACCATCATTCATAGGTCCATCAATAACACCATCATTCATATGTTCATAAATAACACCATCATTCATATGTTCATTAATAACACCATCATTCATAGGTCCATCAATAACACCATCATTCACATGTTCATTAATAACACCATCATTCATAGGTCCATCAATAACACCATCATTCATAGGTCCATCAATAACACCATCATTGATATGTTCATCAATAACACCATCATTCATAGGTCCATCAATAACACCATCATTCATAGGTCCATCAATAACACCATCATTCATATGTTCATCAATAACACCATCATTCATAGGTCCATCAATAACACCATCATTCATAGGTCCATCAATAACACCATCATTGATATGTTCATCAATAACACCATCATTCATATGTTCATCAGTAACACCATTATTCATATATTCATCAATAACACCATCATTCATAGGTCCATCAATAACAAGATCATTCATATGTTCATTAACAACACCATCATTCATATGTCCATCAATAACACCATCATTCATAGGTCCATCAATAACACCATCATTCATATGTTCATCAATAACACCATCATTCATATGTTCATCAATAACACCATCATTCATAGGTCCATCAATAACACCATCATTCATATGTTCATCAATAACACCATCAATAACACCATCATTCATATGTTCATCAATAACACCATAATTCATAGGTTCATCAATAACAAGATCATTCATATGTTCATTAACAACACCATCAATGACACCATCATTCATATGTTCATCAATAACACCATCATTCATAGGTTCATCAATAACACCATCATTCATATGTTCATTAACAACACCATCAATGACACCATCATTCATATGTTCATTAATAACACTATCAATAACACCATCATTCATATGTTCATCAATAACACCATTATTCATATGTTCATCAATAACACTATCAATAACACCATCATTCATATGTTCATCAATAACACCATCATTCATATGTTCATTAACAACACCATCAATGACACCATCATTCATATGTTCATTAATAACACCATCAATAACACCATCATTCATAGGTCCATCAACAACACCATCATTCATATGTTTATCAATAACACCATCATTCATACGTCCATCAATAACACCATCATTCATAGGTCCATCAATAACACCATCAATAACACCATCATTCATATGTTCATCAATAACACTATCAATAACACCATCATTCATATGTTCATCAATACCACCATCATTCATATGTTCATCAATAACACCATCATTCATATGTTCATTAATAACACTATCAATAACACCATCATTCATATGTTCATCAACAACACCATAATTCATATGTTCATTAATAACACCATCATTCATATGTTCATCAATAACACCATCATTCATATGTTCATCAACAACACCATCATTCATATGTTCATTAATAACACTATCAATAACACCATCATTCATAGGATCATCAATAACACCATCATTCATACGTCCATCAATAACACCATCATTCATATGTTCATCAATAACACCATCATTCATACGTTCATCAATAACACCATCATTCATAGGATCATCAATAACACCATCATTCATACGTCCATCAATAACACCATCATTCATATGTTCATCAATAACACCATCATTCATATGTTCATTAATAACACTATCAATAACACCATCATTCATATGTTCATCAATAACACCATTATTCATATGTTCATCAATAACACTATCAATAACACCATCATTCATATGTTCATCAATAACACCATCATTCATATGTTCATTAATAACACCATCATTCATATGTTTATCAATAACACCATCATTCATACGTCCATCAATAACACCATCATTCATAGGTCCATCAATAACACCATCAATAACACCATCATTCATATGTTCATCAATAACACTATCAATAACACCATCATTCATATGTTCATCAATACCACCATCATTCATATGTTCATCAATAACACCATCATTCATATGTTCATTAATAACACTATCAATAACACCATCATTCATATGTTCATCAACAACACCATAATTCATATGTTCATTAATAACACCATCATTCATACGTTCATCAATAACACCATCATTCATATGTTCATCAACAACACCATCATTCATATGTTCATTAATAACACTATCAATAACACCATCATTCATAGGATCATCAATAACACCATCATTCATACGTCCATCAATAACACCATCATTCATATGTTCATCAATAACACCATCATTCATACGTTCATCAATAACACCATCATTCATAGGATCATCAATAACACCATCATTCATACGTCCATCAATAACACCATCATTCATATGTTCATCAATAACACCATCATTCATATGTTCATTAATAACACTATCAATAACACCATCATTCATATGTCCATCAATAACACCATCATTCATATGTTCATCAATAACACCATCATTCATACGTTCATCAATGACACTATCAATAACACCATCATTCATATGTTCATTAATAACACGATCATTCATATGTTCATCAATAACACGATCATTCATATGTTCATTAATAACACCATCATTCATACGTTCATCAATAACACCATCATTCATATGTTCATTAATAACACTATCAATAACAACATCATTCATATGTCCATCAATAACACCATCATTCATATGTTCATCAATAACACCATCATTCATACGTTCATCAATGACACTATCAATAACACCATCATGCATATGTACATCAATAACACCATCATTCATATGTTCATCAATAACACGATCATTCATATGTTCATCAATAACACCATCATTCATATGTTCATCAATAACACCATCATTCATATGTTCATTAATAACACTATCAATAACACCATCATTCATATGTTCATTAATAACACTATCAATAACACCATCATTCATAGGATCATCAATAACACCATCATTCATACGTCCATCAATAACACCATCATTCATATGTTCATCAATAACACCATCATTCATATGTTCATTAATAACACTATCAATAACACCATCATTCATATGTCCATCAATAACACCATCATTCATACGTTCATCAATAACACCATCATTCATAGGTCCATCAATAACACCATCATTCATATGTTCATTAATAACACTATCAATAACACCATCATTCATATGTTCATCAATAACACCATCATTCATACGTTCATCAATAACACCATCATTCATAGGTCCATCAATAACACCATCATTCATATGTTCATTAATAACACTATCAATAACACCATCATGCATATGTACATCAATAACACGATCATTCATATGTTCATCAATAACACCATCATTCATAGGTCCATCAATAACACCATCGTTCATACGTCCATCAATAACACCATCATTCATATGTTCATCAATAACACCATCATTCATATGTTCATTAATAACACTATCAATAACACCATCATTCATATGTCCATCAATAACACCATCATTCATACGTTCATCAATAACACCATCATTCATAGGTCCATCAATAACACCATCATTCATATGTTCATTAATAACACTATCAATAACACCATCATTCATATGTTCATCAATAACACCATCATTCATACGTTCATCAATAACACCATCATTCATAGGTCCATCAATAACACCATCATTCATATGTTCATTAATAACACTATCAATAACACCATCATGCATATGTACATCAATAACACGATCATTCATATGTTCATCAATAACACCATCATTCATATGTTCATTAATAACACTATCAATAACACCATCATTCATATGTTCATCAATAACACGATCATTCATATGTTCATTAATAACACTATCAATAACACCATCATGCATATGTACATCAATAACACGATCATTCATATGTTCATCAATAACACTATCAATAACACCATCATTCATATGTTCATTAATAACACTATCAATAACACCATCATTCATATGTCCATCAATAACACCATCATTCATACGTTCATCAATAACACCATCATTCATAGGTCCATCAATAACACCATCATTCATATGTTCATTAATAACACTATCAATAACACCATCATTCATAGGTCCATCAATAACACCATCATTCATATGTTCATTAATAACACTATCAATAACACCATCATGCATATGTACATCAATAACACGATCATTCATATGTTCATCAATAACACCATCATTCATAGGTCCATCAATAACACCATCATTCATATGTTCATTAATAACACTATCAATAACACCATCATTCATATGTTCATCAATAACACGATCATTCATATGTTCATTAATAACACTATCAATAACACCATCATGCATATGTACATCAATAACACGATCATTCATATGTTCATCAATAACACTATCAATAACACCATCATTCATATGTTCATTAATAACACTATCAATAACACCATCATTCATATGTCCATCAATAACACCATCATTCATACGTTCATCAATAACACCATCATTCATAGGTCCATCAATAACACCATCATTCATATGTTCATTAATAACACTATCAATAACACCATCATTCATAGGTCCATCAATAACACCATCATTCATATGTTCATTAATAACACCATCATTCATAGGTCCATCAATAACACCATCATTCACATGTTCATTAATAACACCATCATTCATAGGTCCATCAATAACACCATCATTCATAGGTCCATCAATAACACCATCATTGATATGTTCATCAATAACACCATCATTCATAGGTCCATCAATAACACCATCATTCATAGGTCCATCAATAACACCATCATTCATATGTTCATCAATAACACCATCATTCATAGGTCCATCAATAACACCATCATTCATAGGTCCATCAATAACACCATCATTGATATGTTCATCAATAACACCATCATTCATATGTTCATCAGTAACACCATTATTCATATATTCATCAATAACACCATCATTCATAGGTCCATCAATAACAAGATCATTCATATGTTCATTAACAACACCATCATTCATATGTCCATCAATAACACCATCATTCATAGGTCCATCAATAACACCATCATTCATATGTTCATCAATAACACCATCATTCATATGTTCATCAATAACACCATCATTCATAGGTCCATCAATAACACCATCATTCATATGTTCATCAATAACACCATCAATAACACCATCATTCATATGTTCATCAATAACACCATAATTCATAGGTTCATCAATAACAAGATCATTCATATGTTCATTAACAACACCATCAATGACACCATCATTCATATGTTCATCAATAACACCATCATTCATAGGTTCATCAATAACACCATCATTCATATGTTCATTAACAACACCATCAATGACACCATCATTCATATGTTCATTAATAACACTATCAATAACACCATCATTCATATGTTCATCAATAACACCATTATTCATATGTTCATCAATAACACTATCAATAACACCATCATTCATATGTTCATCAATAACACCATCATTCATATGTTCATTAACAACACCATCAATGACACCATCATTCATATGTTCATTAATAACACCATCAATAACACCATCATTCATAGGTCCATCAACAACACCATCATTCATATGTTTATCAATAACACCATCATTCATACGTCCATCAATAACACCATCATTCATAGGTCCATCAATAACACCATCAATAACACCATCATTCATATGTTCATCAATAACACCATCATTCATATGTTCATCAATACCACCATCATTCATATGTTCATCAATAACACCATCATTCATATGTTCATTAATAACACTATCAATAACACCATCATTCATATGTTCATCAACAACACCATAATTCATATGTTCATTAATAACACCATCATTCATATGTTCATCAATAACACCATCATTCATATGTTCATCAACAACACCATCATTCATATGTTCATTAATAACACTATCAATAACACCATCATTCATAGGATCATCAATAACACCATCATTCATACGTCCATCAATAACACCATCATTCATATGTTCATCAATAACACCATCATTCATACGTTCATCAATAACACCATCATTCATAGGATCATCAATAACACCATCATTCATACGTCCATCAATAACACCATCATTCATATGTTCATCAATAACACCATCATTCATATGTTCATTAATAACACTATCAATAACACCATCATTCATATGTTCATCAATAACACCATTATTCATATGTTCATCAATAACACTATCAATAACACCATCATTCATATGTTCATCAATAACACCATCATTCATATGTTCATTAATAACACCATCATTCATATGTTTATCAATAACACCATCATTCATACGTCCATCAATAACACCATCATTCATAGGTCCATCAATAACACCATCAATAACACCATCATTCATATGTTCATCAATAACACTATCAATAACACCATCATTCATATGTTCATCAATACCACCATCATTCATATGTTCATCAATAACACCATCATTCATATGTTCATTAATAACACTATCAATAACACCATCATTCATATGTTCATCAACAACACCATAATTCATATGTTCATTAATAACACCATCATTCATACGTTCATCAATAACACCATCATTCATATGTTCATCAACAACACCATCATTCATATGTTCATTAATAACACTATCAATAACACCATCATTCATAGGATCATCAATAACACCATCATTCATACGTCCATCAATAACACCATCATTCATATGTTCATCAATAACACCATCATTCATACGTTCATCAATAACACCATCATTCATAGGATCATCAATAACACCATCATTCATACGTCCATCAATAACACCATCATTCATATGTTCATCAATAACACCATCATTCATATGTTCATTAATAACACTATCAATAACACCATCATTCATATGTCCATCAATAACACCATCATTCATATGTTCATCAATAACACCATCATTCATACGTTCATCAATGACACTATCAATAACACCATCATTCATATGTTCATTAATAACACGATCATTCATATGTTCATCAATAACACGATCATTCATATGTTCATTAATAACACCATCATTCATACGTTCATCAATAACACCATCATTCATATGTTCATTAATAACACTATCAATAACAACATCATTCATATGTCCATCAATAACACCATCATTCATATGTTCATCAATAACACCATCATTCATACGTTCATCAATGACACTATCAATAACACCATCATGCATATGTACATCAATAACACCATCATTCATATGTTCATCAATAACACGATCATTCATATGTTCATCAATAACACCATCATTCATATGTTCATCAATAACACCATCATTCATATGTTCATTAATAACACTATCAATAACACCATCATTCATATGTTCATTAATAACACTATCAATAACACCATCATTCATAGGATCATCAATAACACCATCATTCATACGTCCATCAATAACACCATCATTCATATGTTCATCAATAACACCATCATTCATATGTTCATTAATAACACTATCAATAACACCATCATTCATATGTCCATCAATAACACCATCATTCATACGTTCATCAATAACACCATCATTCATAGGTCCATCAATAACACCATCATTCATATGTTCATTAATAACACTATCAATAACACCATCATTCATATGTTCATCAATAACACCATCATTCATACGTTCATCAATAACACCATCATTCATAGGTCCATCAATAACACCATCATTCATATGTTCATTAATAACACTATCAATAACACCATCATGCATATGTACATCAATAACACGATCATTCATATGTTCATCAATAACACCATCATTCATAGGTCCATCAATAACACCATCGTTCATACGTCCATCAATAACACCATCATTCATATGTTCATCAATAACACCATCATTCATATGTTCATTAATAACACTATCAATAACACCATCATTCATATGTCCATCAATAACACCATCATTCATACGTTCATCAATAACACCATCATTCATAGGTCCATCAATAACACCATCATTCATATGTTCATTAATAACACTATCAATAACACCATCATTCATATGTTCATCAATAACACCATCATTCATACGTTCATCAATAACACCATCATTCATAGGTCCATCAATAACACCATCATTCATATGTTCATTAATAACACTATCAATAACACCATCATGCATATGTACATCAATAACACGATCATTCATATGTTCATCAATAACACCATCATTCATATGTTCATTAATAACACTATCAATAACACCATCATTCATATGTTCATCAATAACACGATCATTCATATGTTCATTAATAACACTATCAATAACACCATCATGCATATGTACATCAATAACACGATCATTCATATGTTCATCAATAACACTATCAATAACACCATCATTCATATGTTCATTAATAACACTATCAATAACACCATCATTCATATGTCCATCAATAACACCATCATTCATACGTTCATCAATAACACCATCATTCATAGGTCCATCAATAACACCATCATTCATATGTTCATTAATAACACTATCAATAACACCATCATTCATAGGTCCATCAATAACACCATCATTCATATGTTCATTAATAACACTATCAATAACACCATCATGCATATGTACATCAATAACACGATCATTCATATGTTCATCAATAACACCATCATTCATAGGTCCATCAATAACACCATCATTCATATGTTCATTAATAACACTATCAATAACACCATCATTCATATGTTCATCAATAACACGATCATTCATATGTTCATTAATAACACTATCAATAACACCATCATGCATATGTACATCAATAACACGATCATTCATATGTTCATCAATAACACTATCAATAACACCATCATTCATATGTTCATTAATAACACTATCAATAACACCATCATTCATATGTCCATCAATAACACCATCATTCATACGTTCATCAATAACACCATCATTCATAGGTCCATCAATAACACCATCATTCATATGTTCATTAATAACACTATCAATAACACCATCATTCATAGGTCCATCAATAACACCATCATTCATATGTTCATTAATAACACCATCATTCATAGGTCCATCAATAACACCATCATTCACATGTTCATTAATAACACCATCATTCATAGGTCCATCAATAACACCATCATTCATAGGTCCATCAATAACACCATCATTGATATGTTCATCAATAACACCATCATTCATAGGTCCATCAATAACACCATCATTCATAGGTCCATCAATAACACCATCATTCATATGTTCATCAATAACACCATCATTCATAGGTCCATCAATAACACCATCATTCATAGGTCCATCAATAACACCATCATTGATATGTTCATCAATAACACCATCATTCATATGTTCATCAGTAACACCATTATTCATATATTCATCAATAACACCATCATTCATAGGTCCATCAATAACAAGATCATTCATATGTTCATTAACAACACCATCATTCATATGTCCATCAATAACACCATCATTCATAGGTCCATCAATAACACCATCATTCATATGTTCATCAATAACACCATCATTCATATGTTCATCAATAACACCATCATTCATAGGTCCATCAATAACACCATCATTCATATGTTCATCAATAACACCATCAATAACACCATCATTCATATGTTCATCAATAACACCATAATTCATAGGTTCATCAATAACAAGATCATTCATATGTTCATTAACAACACCATCAATGACACCATCATTCATATGTTCATCAATAACACCATCATTCATAGGTTCATCAATAACACCATCATTCATATGTTCATTAACAACACCATCAATGACACCATCATTCATATGTTCATTAATAACACTATCAATAACACCATCATTCATATGTTCATCAATAACACCATTATTCATATGTTCATCAATAACACTATCAATAACACCATCATTCATATGTTCATCAATAACACCATCATTCATATGTTCATTAACAACACCATCAATGACACCATCATTCATATGTTCATTAATAACACCATCAATAACACCATCATTCATAGGTCCATCAACAACACCATCATTCATATGTTTATCAATAACACCATCATTCATACGTCCATCAATAACACCATCATTCATAGGTCCATCAATAACACCATCAATAACACCATCATTCATATGTTCATCAATAACACCATCATTCATATGTTCATCAATACCACCATCATTCATATGTTCATCAATAACACCATCATTCATATGTTCATTAATAACACTATCAATAACACCATCATTCATATGTTCATCAACAACACCATAATTCATATGTTCATTAATAACACCATCATTCATATGTTCATCAATAACACCATCATTCATATGTTCATCAACAACACCATCATTCATATGTTCATTAATAACACTATCAATAACACCATCATTCATAGGATCATCAATAACACCATCATTCATACGTCCATCAATAACACCATCATTCATATGTTCATCAATAACACCATCATTCATACGTTCATCAATAACACCATCATTCATAGGATCATCAATAACACCATCATTCATACGTCCATCAATAACACCATCATTCATATGTTCATCAATAACACCATCATTCATATGTTCATTAATAACACTATCAATAACACCATCATTCATATGTTCATCAATAACACCATTATTCATATGTTCATCAATAACACTATCAATAACACCATCATTCATATGTTCATCAATAACACCATCATTCATATGTTCATTAATAACACCATCATTCATATGTTTATCAATAACACCATCATTCATACGTCCATCAATAACACCATCATTCATAGGTCCATCAATAACACCATCAATAACACCATCATTCATATGTTCATCAATAACACTATCAATAACACCATCATTCATATGTTCATCAATACCACCATCATTCATATGTTCATCAATAACACCATCATTCATATGTTCATTAATAACACTATCAATAACACCATCATTCATATGTTCATCAACAACACCATAATTCATATGTTCATTAATAACACCATCATTCATACGTTCATCAATAACACCATCATTCATATGTTCATCAACAACACCATCATTCATATGTTCATTAATAACACTATCAATAACACCATCATTCATAGGATCATCAATAACACCATCATTCATACGTCCATCAATAACACCATCATTCATATGTTCATCAATAACACCATCATTCATACGTTCATCAATAACACCATCATTCATAGGATCATCAATAACACCATCATTCATACGTCCATCAATAACACCATCATTCATATGTTCATCAATAACACCATCATTCATATGTTCATTAATAACACTATCAATAACACCATCATTCATATGTCCATCAATAACACCATCATTCATATGTTCATCAATAACACCATCATTCATACGTTCATCAATGACACTATCAATAACACCATCATTCATATGTTCATTAATAACACGATCATTCATATGTTCATCAATAACACGATCATTCATATGTTCATTAATAACACCATCATTCATACGTTCATCAATAACACCATCATTCATATGTTCATTAATAACACTATCAATAACAACATCATTCATATGTCCATCAATAACACCATCATTCATATGTTCATCAATAACACCATCATTCATACGTTCATCAATGACACTATCAATAACACCATCATGCATATGTACATCAATAACACCATCATTCATATGTTCATCAATAACACGATCATTCATATGTTCATCAATAACACCATCATTCATATGTTCATCAATAACACCATCATTCATATGTTCATTAATAACACTATCAATAACACCATCATTCATATGTTCATTAATAACACTATCAATAACACCATCATTCATAGGATCATCAATAACACCATCATTCATACGTCCATCAATAACACCATCATTCATATGTTCATCAATAACACCATCATTCATATGTTCATTAATAACACTATCAATAACACCATCATTCATATGTCCATCAATAACACCATCATTCATACGTTCATCAATAACACCATCATTCATAGGTCCATCAATAACACCATCATTCATATGTTCATTAATAACACTATCAATAACACCATCATTCATATGTTCATCAATAACACCATCATTCATACGTTCATCAATAACACCATCATTCATAGGTCCATCAATAACACCATCATTCATATGTTCATTAATAACACTATCAATAACACCATCATGCATATGTACATCAATAACACGATCATTCATATGTTCATCAATAACACCATCATTCATAGGTCCATCAATAACACCATCGTTCATACGTCCATCAATAACACCATCATTCATATGTTCATCAATAACACCATCATTCATATGTTCATTAATAACACTATCAATAACACCATCATTCATATGTCCATCAATAACACCATCATTCATACGTTCATCAATAACACCATCATTCATAGGTCCATCAATAACACCATCATTCATATGTTCATTAATAACACTATCAATAACACCATCATTCATATGTTCATCAATAACACCATCATTCATACGTTCATCAATAACACCATCATTCATAGGTCCATCAATAACACCATCATTCATATGTTCATTAATAACACTATCAATAACACCATCATGCATATGTACATCAATAACACGATCATTCATATGTTCATCAATAACACCATCATTCATATGTTCATTAATAACACTATCAATAACACCATCATTCATATGTTCATCAATAACACGATCATTCATATGTTCATTAATAACACTATCAATAACACCATCATGCATATGTACATCAATAACACGATCATTCATATGTTCATCAATAACACTATCAATAACACCATCATTCATATGTTCATTAATAACACTATCAATAACACCATCATTCATATGTCCATCAATAACACCATCATTCATACGTTCATCAATAACACCATCATTCATAGGTCCATCAATAACACCATCATTCATATGTTCATTAATAACACTATCAATAACACCATCATTCATAGGTCCATCAATAACACCATCATTCATATGTTCATTAATAACACTATCAATAACACCATCATGCATATGTACATCAATAACACGATCATTCATATGTTCATCAATAACACCATCATTCATAGGTCCATCAATAACACCATCATTCATATGTTCATTAATAACACTATCAATAACACCATCATTCATATGTTCATCAATAACACGATCATTCATATGTTCATTAATAACACTATCAATAACACCATCATGCATATGTACATCAATAACACGATCATTCATATGTTCATCAATAACACTATCAATAACACCATCATTCATATGTTCATTAATAACACTATCAATAACACCATCATTCATATGTCCATCAATAACACCATCATTCATACGTTCATCAATAACACCATCATTCATAGGTCCATCAATAACACCATCATTCATATGTTCATTAATAACACTATCAATAACACCATCATTCATAGGTCCATCAATAACACCATCATTCATATGTTCATTAATAACACTATCAATAACACCATCATGCATATGTACATCAATAACACGATCATTCATATGTTCATCAATAACACCATCATTCATAGGTCCATCAATAACACCATCATTCATATGTTCATTAATAACACTATCAATAACACCATCATTCATATGTTCATTAATAACACTATCAATAACACCATCATTCATATGTTCATCAATAACACGATCATTCATATGTTCATTAATAACACTATCAATAACACCATCATGCATATGTACATCAATAACACGATCATTCATATGTTCATCAATAACACTATCAATAACACCATCATTCATATGTTCATTAATAACACTATCAATAACACCATCATTCATATGTCCATCAATAACACCATCATTCATACGTTCATCAATAACACCATCATTCATAGGTCCATCAATAACACGATCATTCATATGTTCATTAATAACACTATCAATAACACCATCATTCATACGTTCATCAATAACACCATCATTCATAGGTCCATCAACAACACCATCATTCATATGTTCATTAATAACACTATCAATAACACCATCATTCATATGTTCATCAATAACACGATCATTCATATGTTCATCAATGACACTATCAATAACACCATCATGCATATGTACATCAATAACACCATCATTCATATGTTCATTAATAACACCATCATTCATATGTTCATCAATAACACCATCATTCATATGTTCATTAATAACACTATCAATAACACCATCATTCATATGTTCATCAATAACACGATCATTCATATGTTCATTAATAACACTATCAATAACACCATCATTCATATGTTCATCAATAACACGATCATTCATATGTTCATTAATAACACTATCAATAACACCATCATTCATATGTTCATCAATAACACCATTATTCATATGTTCATCAATAACACTATCATTCATATGTTCATCAATAACACCATCATTCATATGTTCATCAATAACACCATCATTCATATGTTCATCAATAACACCATCATTCATATGTTCATCAATCACACCATTATTCATATGTTCATCAATAACACTATCATTCATATGTTCATCAATAACACCATCATTCATATGTTCATCAATAACACCATCATTCATATGTTCATTAATAACACTATCAATAACACCATCATTCATATGTTCATCAATAACACGATCATTCATATGTTCATTAATAACACTATCAATAACACGATCATTCATATGTTCATCAATCACACCATTATTCATATGTTCATTAATAACACTATCAATAACACCATCATTCATACGTTCATCAATAAACCATCATTCATATGTTCATAAATAACACCATCATTCATATGTTCATCAATAACACCATCATTCATATGTTCATCAATAACACTATCAATAACACCATCATTCATACATTCATCAATATACCATCATTCATATGTTCATCAATAACAACATCATTCATACGTTCATCAATAACACCATCATTCATATGTTCATCAGTGACACCATCATTCATAGGTCCATCAACAACACCATCATTCATACGTTCATCAATAAACCATCATTCATATGTTCATCAATAACACCATCATTCATGCAATAACAAGGATCTTTGACATAAAGGGAAGATTAGATATTGGTCTATAGTTGGGTAACACCTCTGGATCCAGGGTGGGCTTTTTTGATCATATCTAATATATGAGTGTCAACTGAAGGTAAGACCTCCTTAAGTAGCCTAGTTGGGATGGGGTCTAACTGTGCGTACACACCAAACACGATGGACGCGATGAACGCCACAAGTTTCCATTCAAAATCAATGTAAATGACGCGATGACACGCGATGTCGCTTCGGGCAACACATTTCAGGCGATAAGAGCAACGCGATGAAGCGATGATCAATAAGGTGACATTTGTGATCAAGCGACGCGATACTTGCGTTACGGTCGATGACATCGCGTCCATCGTGTTTGGTGTGAACGCACAGTAAGAGACACGTTGATGATTTAGATGAAGAAATCACTGCGGTCAATTCTTGAAGAGAAATCGGGGAGATGCAATCTAAATATATATTAGGTCTTACAGCTGTGTGACAACAAGCATTACAGAAATAACCTCCAGTCTAGCACACAAGCATCAGGCACAACAACACAGAGCAAGAGTAGCATCCAAAGGCAGTAAGACAAAGACAAACAGTAGCAGCAGGACAACAAGAAAATGCATGTGACAACAGCACGTGGCAGACAAAGGTTAGAGTACAGTGACCTGATGACCTGGTTTCAACCTGAGTGTCCTGACAAATGAAGCTCTAGTGAAACATCAGTCAGGATTTAAGCACTCAGTCTTGTCAGTACTGATCTCAGATAGATGTTAGAGGTTACCGCAGCAGGTACATAGATGTTACATGTTTCCCTCATGGGTACATGTGCTGCTAACTTTGCCATGTGTAATGTATTTATTGTGTATTTCTTACTGTAAATTGGACTGTGCAGCCTGTGCCTGCCATGTTTATCGTGTGAGGCAGAGAAATTATCTTGGTCACTGAAAAATATAGTAATTGTTCTTCATATTGCATTTCGATCATGCAATGTGTGCTTACTATCTTTTTGCTTAAGTAAGGCATCAGCAGCAGTAACCTGCTCACTTTATAAGGTAGTTATTGTGTTTGTTTTATATTGTATTTTGTACCGTGCAGTGTGTACATGCTGCTTCGATTATGTTAGGCACATGGATTTTCTACTAGGGGAGGTAAAAGAGGAGGCGGAACTGCTTCAGTCACTAAAAACTCACTGCACTCTACTGAAGTTTCTTTTAACAGCTACTCATCATTTGAGCATCATGCCTTCGTTTTTAGCAGTCCTCCTATTCTTTGCATCACAGTTTACAGACCACCCCACCATTCCACCTCTTTTATCACTGATTTTTCCAAACTATTAACCATAATACACACTACCTATAACACAATTTTAATAACTGGTGATTTTAATTTACATGTTGGTAATACCTCTGATACAATGTCCAGAGAATTTTTAAACCTTTTAACCTGCATGGATTTTAAACAGCACATCACACAGCCATCTCACAACAGAGGACACACCCTGGACCTGGTCATAACCTATGGCCTGTCCACTGATGTGTCCTCTGTTGTTGACCTGGCTGTGTCCGACCACTACTGTGTGTATTTTAACATCACCAGTTTTAGCCATCAGGAGGCCCCGGTGAGAACAGTGAGGAAACGCTACCTAACTTCTGAAGTGGCTGCAAATTTTTTATCCAGATTTTACAGAGCACTCCTGCAGAAATTTTACCTGCACCCTGTGATTTTATTGTGGACAATTTTAAAAGTAAATTAAAGTCAACACTTGACTCAGTGGCTCCACTTTCAACCAAAACAATAAAAACAAAACCTACTCCCCCGTGGAGAAATGATAATATCAAAAGACTGAAAAGAAAATGCAGGAGTGCAGAGAGGAGGTGGAGAAAAACCAAATTGTCAGTTCATTTTGAAATATTACGCAAACAACTCAAATCCTACAATAAAACAGTCAAACAGGCAAGAATATCCCACTTTTCAAAACTCATTTCCGATCATAAAAACAACCCCAAATTCCTTTTCTCCACCTTCGATCTTTTAACCAGCACCAATTTTAACAAACCATCCAAGATTTCAACAGACTTTGCAGACCACTTCAGAAATAAAATCGATGACATCAGATCCAGTCTTTTATCCCAACAGAATGTAATTTTTAACACACCTGGATCATTGCTTTTACCTGCGGAAACACTGGAGAGTTTTGCCCTGGTTGATGCGAGGACACTTGGTCGAATTGTCTCCCAGGTAAACCCAACAACCTGCCTTTTAGATCCGATTCCCACATCGTTTTTAAAAACATTTTATGGATTCTTTGAGGAACAGATACCTTCAAAACGGCAGTGGTGAAGCCCCTTCTGAAGAAGAGTAATTTAGATCCCAACAATTTTAATAATTACCGACCTGTATCCAACTTACTGTGTTTTACCGTTAAGTAAGATTTTAGAAAAAATGTTTTTTAACCAAGTAAATGATTTTTTAAATAGAAACAATATTTTAGAGAAGTATCAGTCTGGTTTTAGGATGAACCACAGTACAGAGACAGCCCTTTTAAAGATTTTAAACGATATCAGGTTTAATGCAGATTCACAAAAACTCACAGTCTTGGTACTACTGGATCAGCTCTTATCTCAGATCGTTGTTTCTTTGTAAGTATGGATACATGTTCCTCCAGAACGCATGAACTTAGGTGTGGGGTGCCCCAAGGGTCAATTATAGGTCCACTTCTTTTTAATCTATATATGCTTCCCCTTGGGGACGTCATCAGGAGGCACGGCATCAGCTTGATGCCCTTTTTAACTGTATTTTAGATATCAAGTCATGGATGGCAGTGAATTTCCTGCAGCTCAACCAGGACAAAACAGAGGTTTTAATTATTGGTCCTGAAGGCAAGAGAGAGAAACTTTTAGCAAAACTACAAGATTTTAAACCTTCACAATGTGTAAAGAACCTGGGCGTCATTTTTGACTCTGAGCTTAGTTTTATTCCACATATTAAAAACATAACAAAGACAGGTTTTTATCATCTTAAGAATATAGCCAGAGTCCGCCCGTTTCTCTCTCAGGCCAGCACGGAGGTGCTGATGCATGCTTTTATCTCCTGTAGGTTAGATTATTGTAATGCCCTGCTCTCTGGTCTTCCCAAAAAGAGTATCTCAAATCTACAGTTATTACAGAATTCAGCTGCATGAGTGCTGACAAGGACCAGAGGGCGGGCGCACATTACACCAGTTTTACAATCGCTACATTGGTTCCCGTGTGTTTCAGGATGGATTTTAATGTTCTTTCATTAGGTTTTAAATGTCTTAACGGTCTTGGGCCATCTTATTTATCTGACCTGCTTTTATCATATCAACCCTCGCGGATCCTGAGGTCCTCCGACACCGGCCTTTTAATTGTTCCAAAAGGTAGTACAAAAACCCACGGGGAGGCTGCATTCAGCCATTATGGCCCTCACTTATGGAACAGCCTGCCACAGAGCATCAGGACTGCAGAGACTGTTGATGTTTTTGAAAGGAAGCTCAAGACTCATCTTTTAGTTTGGCTTTTAACTGATTTCTTCTACTCTTTCTAATTCTTACATTATATGCTATTTTAATTTCTAATGCTTTTAAATGATTTATTTTTTAAATCTTTATGCATTTTATTATTATTTAGTTTCTAAATCTTCATTTATTTATTCATTATTATTATTAATATTATTGTAATCTTTAAATTTTTAATTTTTTCTAATCTTACATTTTTATGCATTTTATCATTATTTTATCGCATACTTGTTTTATCTTATCATATTGCCTTTTAGTCTTTCAGTCTTTTAGTTTTTAGCTCCAGTGTTTCCTCATGGGGGCCTCCACACTGAGAGGTGTATCCGGTCTGCCCGCGGGGACGTTGCCCTGGAGATCCCTCAGGCCCAGAGGACTGGGGGGCTCTGCACCATGTGTGGAGTCCACCCCAGTCTGTCTGGGTCGGGGTGGGCTCTCTGGCGTCGTTCCGTAGGCTGTGGCGCCTCTCAGTGTGGAGGAGCTCCCCATAGGTGGTTCTTTCCTCACCTGGTTCCTCAGTGCCCAGCCATGTTATAGCCATGTTATATATTGACTGTGTGTGTGTGTGTGTGTGTGTGTTCGTGTGTGTGTTTATATGTGGGGGTGGGAGGGGCGGGTTTTCAATATGCATGTAGTATTTTTGTTTGTTTTTATTCTGTGAAGCACTTTGTGCTGCATTTTTAATGTATGAAAAGTGCAATACAAATAAAGTTTGATTTGATTTGATTTGATTTACCGTAGTCTGCATTGCACCTCAAATTTTATTTTCATTTATTGTGTCTTCTTGTTATGTGTAGGACTTGGAGATGGAAATTAATGCTTCAATAAATCTGGTGCAACCATGTTTTCATTTCTTGTAATTGATTAATGTCATTGCACACTGTCCTTTAATTAATCAACTAAACTTAAGTAAACTAAACTATGTCTCTCTCACACACTTGTCTCTGGTGGTCATAGGACACAGATTACTAGATAGAGAGCAGAACGCCTCAAAGTTTCTTATGATGAGATAAAGAAGTCACGTTGTTCTGGCCACAAAGAGAAGCTGCTGATAAGAGTTGACACAGAGATGATGAGGTGAGTGGTGTCAGTGTGCCTCCAGGACAACATGGCTGCCTGATTTCACAATGTCTAAGGCGACATGGCCTCCGGAACAAAATGTCTGACCAGGGACTACAAAGAAGATGGCCAAATCAAAGCAGGGAAAGTTCTGCCAGTGGAAGACTTTAGTTCCCTCTCTGCATGTATAGGTGGATGTAACAACACATAAAAGTAAAAGTAAAAGCAAAAACCATCATTAGTTGCATGTTAGACTCTGTCTGTGTGAAGCATTGGTTAAAAAGAAACAACTACCCAATAACATGATGACCAAGAGATCAAAGCAATAACTCATCATAGAAGCATCAACTCACAGCTGATGGAAGTTAAAGGACAACTTCAGCATTTTCCAAACAGGATCCTATGACCCCAACACACACACACATGGTTACATTCAGCCAACACACACACGTGGTAACATTCAGCCAACACACACACACACGTGGTTACGTTCAGCCAACACACACACACGGTTACGTTTAGCCAACACACACATGTGGTTACATTTAACCAACACACACACACACACACACACACACACACACACACACGTGGTTACATTTAGCCAACACACACACGTGGTCACGTTTAGCCAACACACACACGTGGTTACGTTTAGCCAACACACACACACCCATGGTTACGTTTAGCCAACACACACACACGTGGTTACATTCAGCCAACACACACACGTAGTTATGTTTAGTTTCCAATATCGGTTGTGGAGAGAATTGAAAGGTCAGTTAGCTGTTATATTAGGAAGTGGTTGGGCGCTCCTCGGTGCCTAAGTAGTGTTGCATTGTATGGAAAAGGGATACTTCAGCTGCCAGCAGGGGTTGCATTAACCAGATATTCTCGGTCACTGACCAGTTTTTTACAAGAATGACCGGAAAATCTGAAGGCCGTCGGCCATTTTGACCGGTTGCGGTTCATGTAGCGTTGTTGAGCCCTGGACACACTGGACGCGTAGTGCTGCGGAAGTCCTGCGAGTGTACTCGCAGGCGCTTGACTGTCCACACAGGCAGTGCATTTCTCCTGCGCTCTCCGTGCCGGTTGAACATCGACTCCACTCGTCTGTTCCCGTCAGTACTCGTTTTTTCACTTCAACAGATCATTTTAAACATGGGTAAGGCCATATTTTCATAATTTTTTATAACGTAATAAGTTAATTACAATTTGTCATTGCATGTCCATGTATTGAGTGTGTTGGATAAACACTGGGCATATTGTTATTGACCATTTTATTTATGTAGTTATGTCTGTAGGCTCAGTGACACAAAATTAAAATTGTAATGAAGTGATTAGGGTATTGAAAAATGTGTTCGGTTATGCACTGTTGTGTTATTTTAAATTCTAAACACGGTATTTTACTGCTCGCGTGAAAAATAGACCAGACGCTGAACTGAAGTGCTGCAGTGCGCGAACCTCCGTGGGCACTCCGCTCTGCTCAGCAGCCTGTGTGGACAGTCAGATAGGTTAACATGGGCGCCGATTGAAAATTGCCTCCGCTGCTGGGCGCTGCACTTCGGTTCCGCGTCCGGTGTGTCCAGAATGGCATGGGTGTGTGGATGTCTGTTCATCTTTTCGTTCATGTCATTATTAATGCACACTTTATAACTTGCTTGTTGGATTCATTAAAATCGAACGAATGAAAACTAAACAAACTATATTTGAATATCTTAAAGGAAAATTAAAATGACCAGTAAAAATAGATTATGACCGGATTTTTATGACCCTGTCGGTCAAAATGACCAGCGACGAAAAAGTCTAGTGCGACGTCTGGCTGCCAGTATCTAGTTTAACAGAGGAATTTAAATGTACCAAGGTCAGGACAGAGCTGTTGTTATCTGGGAGTAAGGACGTGGTAGTTAGGAGTGTGGTTCCAAATCCAACCAAGGGGAGGAAGTGGAACCCAAGATCAGCAGTTCAGGAGGCAGAGGCAGCTCTTAGGCATGCAGAGATTGTAGGTAATGTTCAGTTTGGCCGGGGAGGCCTGGGGCTTGGCTCAGGCAAACCGGTATGGAATACAGCAGGTCTCAAAGATAAAAGAAAGCTGGTTGTGGAACAGATACATAGACACGAGGAGATATTAAGGGGTGCAAAGGTAGTGGCCCAGGCTAAACAGGGACAGTGGTTGAATTGGGAAAGTGTAGAGAAGAGGAAGCTTAGTTTAGTTTAGTTTAGTTTATTTGTTTATTTGAAAAGGGACAATGTACATTAATCAACATTTTTAAAAAAAAATGTAAAATGCACCCGAAATAGCCGAGAGGCTAATTTTCATCGGTAGTCCCTTTGCCAGTTGTTAAAGGCATCAATGAAATACAACATCCAATATATATAAAAAAATAACCCATTAAAGATGAACATTATATACAAGATAAACATTCTGTATGGCACACACATACCGTTGAGTGACAATAACCCACAACTGCATGATGCTCCTATATAATAGTGAGGCAAACATCAATGTTCACATGTTTGTGTTGCGACAAGCCATTTCTTGGCATTGCGCTTGAATGAATGATATGACGGAGATACTCTGATTGACTGTGGTACTGAATTCCACTGATGTGATGCTCTGAAGGAGAAAACTGCCTGACTGAATGTAGTTTTTCTTAAGGGAATTGTGCAGTCTCCCCTCACTGCACCTCTCGTACCCCTATTACCAGAAGATCTGAAATAACATATCCAGATAGAGCAGGAGGAGCTGAACCATGCAAGATCTTATATACCAGACAGATGTTTTTGAATATAATGAGGTTTTCCCAACTAAGCAATTTATATTTATTCAGTATATGACAATGATGAAATCTGAAAGGTTTCTTGTCTAATATTTTAAGTGCTTGTTTATATAATGATTCTATTGTTTTCATTATTGTGGTGTTTGCAGTAGACCAACTTGTCAGACAGTATGTGATGTGAGAGAGAACCATCGCAAAGAAGTACATCTTGGCTGCTTCAGTTGAAAATGAGTCCCTGATGAATCTGAAGTTTGATAAACTGAACTTAACTTTGTTCCTGACTTTCTTAATGTGGGTTTTGAAGCTGAGGTTTGAATCTATGTGCAGTCCTAGGTATTTGTATTCTGTAACCACCTGTACCCTCTCTCCAGAGATGAAAACATCTGGCATCACATTTATGTTTGTTTTTTCTTAGAGAAAAACACAGACTGTTTTTGACAGGTTAAGTTGCAGACAAGACAGTTTAAGCCAGGCTGTGACTAATAACATAGCATCTGCTAACTTTGTTGCAACTGCCTCTGGTGTTTTTCCATGACCAATTATAACTGTGTCATCAGCATACATTAATATATCACAATTATCACACACAGATGGTAAATCATTGATGTACATGCTAAACAGAATAGGACCGAGTACTGAACCTTGTGGGACACCAGTTGATAATTGCAAGGGGTTGGAGTTACGATTTTCAATTCTAACAATTTGAGAACGAGATGAGAGGTAGGATTTGATGAGGCTGATGAATTCCATGGAGAGATTGAAGTTCAGGAGTTTGCTCAGTAGAACTGAGTGGTTAACTGTGTCAAACGCTTTCCGCAGGTCAAGGAAAACAGCCCCCACTGACCCTCCTATGTCCAATGATGCTTTAACCTTTTCCATAAAGTAGCATATTGCGGTTTCTGTAGAATGATTGGCCCTGAATCCAAATTGCATTGGATGCAGAGAGAAGGAGCTGTAATTGAGGTGATTAGTGATTTGCTTGACGACCAGTTTCTCGTATACCTTTGACACAGTGGGTAAAATGCTAACAGGCCCTACAAAGCCTAAGTGCAGTAACTACTGCGTCTCGGCCGCGCCCCCTCCATTGTGATTGGCTAAAGTGCAGCATCGTTCAGACTCAAAGCCCCGCCCTCCCCCCCTCACTAGTCGTCTTTCACACAGGGCTGCCGACAGATTCTACAATGTAAATTGCAGAATCTGTCTTGAGAGATTAAGTTAAAACTATCTGTGATTTGTTTCAACTTTTTCCTTGAGATTTTGTCCTCCCAGTTTATATTAAGATCACCCATCACTATGACCTCCTTCTTGAAGTCGCACTGATTCAACATTTCCTTGAACTGATCATAAAAGCCAATGTTACCAGATGGTGGCCGGTATATAACTATTATTGTAAAGGCCATCTGAGGTGCAAGAACCATGTTTAATCCAACACACTCTAAATCATTTAAACCTTGCCATTCAATCTCACTGCAACGGATAGTGTCTCTCACATAGATCATAACTCCGCCACCCTTTGCGTCTGTACGGTCTTTCCTGTGAGTGACGTAACCTGGAACGAAAACAGCAGCACTGAGAGAGTTTTTATGTAGCCATGTTTCTGATAGACCAACAAAGTCTAGATTTGACTCTGCTAGCAGGTGGTTGACCTGATCACTTTTTGATTTTAAGCTTTGTATATTTAGATGTCCGCCTAATATACCCTTTGGTTTTGCTTTTGAGTCCCAGATTGTTCATGAGTTGTTTACTGTCTGGAAGACTTTCCACTTCCAATTCATTTGAATTGCTCTGTTTACTACTGTAGGCTTGATTTTCAATACCGGAAGAGGACAGTTGGGGGGCGCTAGTGGTGGAGGTGGTGACCTGCGGCGGTAGCACTACCGAGGAAGAGGTGGAAGTCAGTCAGACACGTGTGGATGTTGTGGTCTAAACAGCGTGCTGGATGTTGTGAGCCACTACCCAGCTGCCCAGACCAGAGGGGTGGAAAACTCGGAGCGGTTCCAGAACAAATTGAAGTTATCAATGAAACTGAACCTGCTCAGAGTGCAGGCGGCTTGGAGCCAGGAGCTCAGGCTGAGAAGTCTACAGAAACGCAGCACACCACAGGCGAAGGAGGGGAGGGGCCCAGAGATAAAAACAGACTTCCTGCAGTCACTCAGAAAGTTAAAAAGTTCTTTAAAATGTTCCTTTGTCACCTCGGACTGGCGAAGAGATGTATCATTAAAACCTACGTGTATAATCGGTTTTTTGACCGAGGATGGGAGTGAGCCCAGCAGCTCCGGGATTTTTTGGAGGAAAATTGGAGTGGTGGAGCCTGGAAAGCAGTGGGTGATAGCATTAAAAAAGTGGACGTTTCTGATGATGGAGTCCCCGATTATTGCAGTTGTCAGGGGGAACAGAGGGCGAGGAGGCGAGGATGAAAATGAGGGGGGAGTCGGAGGCAACTTGTCACTGGTCGGGGGAATCTCCACTGGATCGCAGTGAGGGAAGCTGCCAGAGTGACGGCGCACCGCTTCCTTCAGGAGCCTACGCCGGGAAGAAGAGGCCGAGGTGTGTTGTGGGGGCTTCACTTTAGGGTGATCAGCCATACGATCACCATCAGCCACCGGCAGAGGGACAGCTGTGGTGTCAGCGGGCGCAGCATCCTGGACATGGTGAGATGGGATGGAGGGCGCAGCGGCCTGGAGGACTGGAAACTCCTCGGCTGACAAGACCTTATAGCGGTTGGAGGTGCTCAGGCTTGGGGGAGGAGGAGCTGTGTTTACCTCATTTTTGCGGCCACATACCACCACCTCAGACCAGGGAGCCTCAGGGTTGGGTGTTGAGCATGAAGCTGGGTCCCACACAGCGGTGTCGTTGTCAGAGGATGGTTTATTGGACTGTTCTGCTCTGCTCAGAAAAAGACTGGATAATCTGTGGAGCTGAGTGGTGAAGCCGGACAGCTGTAGCTCTTTCTTCTCCAGCTCCACAGAAAGGCGTCTGACATCCTCCTTGAGGTCAGCGATCTTCTTATATGCCTTTTGTAAAAGGACGCTGTCCTCACAGTGGACCGGAGAGACCCTAGATGTTATGGACGAGGCCATCATAAACGCTGAAACAGAGGGAGAAAAACACAGCCAGCAAGCACCAGAAAGGGGAGAACAGAGCGGTCTAGAGTGGCGAGTGGACGGTGCTGTAAACTCTGTCCAGGAGCCCACAGCGGTGATCCGGCAACTATAAGGAAATGGGCCCGCTGCTGAAGGATGTCTCAGGTAAGTCTCCACTTGTTTTTCCCACGCTCTCAGTCGTAGGGTATCCGTGCCCGATGGCTAAAGTCCTTCCTGGTTGTGCTCACACAGGCCAGCTGTATTGTCAAAGTGCAGTCCCACACTGTCAAAATGCAGTCTGTGTAGTGTAGGGATAGACCGATATGGATTTTTTTAGGGCCGATGCCGATACCGATTTTTGTCCATCACCCTTAGCCGATGACCAATTATGGACTGCCGATTTTCTTGAGCCGATATTTGGGGCCGATGCTGCTTTTGCTCCCTCAATTTACATCAAAAAAATGACACAATGATAACAAATATTACAGGTCTCAAGTTTAAAATAAGAAACATTTATTGAACAGTAAAACATACTAAAACAAGATGGAAAGTTGAGGTAGAACAGGTAGAATATTATTATTATTATTATACATTCAAATAAAAAAAAGAGTTCAGTGCTCTTAAATCTTCCAGTAATGTCTTTATAAAATAAACAAATATTTAAGCTGAAGCATAAATAAAACAACAACTACTGTACACAGTAGGATTCAACAGCTTTGTTCAACTTAACCACATACTTTCAAATGAAAAAAAGTGCCAGGGAAAAATAAATCCGCAAACCCACGCGCGTATCGGCCAATGCCGATACAAGTAAAAAACCTCAAATATCGGCCCGATATATCAGCCGGCCGATGTATCGGTCTATCCTTAGTGTAGTGTTGAGCCAATAAAACCTTAAAACTTGTGCATCTAGTAACTGAAATATACAATCCGTTCAGAGGAGACGATTAGAAACAACTCTGGTCCAAGCAAATATGTTAAAAGTCCTTTAAAACTTACATACATGGCGACATAACCGGGCGTTGAAATGTTTAGCTGCAGGAATCGAAGGGAAACGAAGACAGGTGAATTCAGAAGGTGTTAAGGATAGGAGTTTAGCAATTCAGTTAATAAGTTAGTAAGGAGGCAAGGGTGTGGCCGACTAGAAGGTGCTTGTGATTGGGAAATGCAAGTAGATTTAGGGGGAAAGCTTGTTGTTCCCCAGGAAATAGTTTATACCAGGCAGAGGCCTGACTTAGTGTTGTGGTCAGTGAGTCAAGGGATAGTTTATTTCATTGAGCTGACAGTTCCTTGGGAAGACTCAGTGGAATAAGCCTATGAAAGAAAAAAGCTTAGATATGCAGACTTAGGAGCAGAAGCTGAGCAGTGAGGATGGAAGACTAGGATTTGTCCAGTGGAAGTGGGGTGTAGGGGATTCATAGCAAGATCAGCTGTCTCACTCCTGGGGGAACTCGGAGTGCGGGGACAGAGTTTGAGGAAGACAGTGAAGGAAATGTCAGATGAAGCAATTAAATGCAGCCAGTTTATCTATTACAGAAGAAATAATGTCAGCTGGGGGCAGCAGGGGGAACTACTAAGCAGGGCACATAACTCCTTGAGATCAGGTGGAGAGATCCACTTCCTCTCAGGAGGAAATCCAGGAAGAGGAAGGTTATTTAAGTGTGGGAGTGGCCTATTTGAATCCATTTTGTTTGAGACCATGCTGCAAGGTGAGTGTGTTTGCTGATCCTGTAAGTTTATTTAGCTCCTTTAACTTTAGCTTATATTGTAGTTATGCTATGTAGCGTGTGAAATAGAGTATGGTGAATGTGCTAGGAAAGGTAGTATCAGCCCTGCTTCTACCTAGAGCTCGCATGTACGGAGCCTGGGTTTGTTGAAGGTGGCAGTGCTGTTTGGGCTGAGAAAGCCATGTGTAAGTAAGGTATAGGAGGTTATTGGGTTGGTGCGGGGAGCAGTGAGACCTGGCATTAGGGGAGTGTCTCTGGGACGCCAGAGATCACTGTCTAGCCTCCTGGAGGTGTCGTGGGACCAACTAGACGAAACACTGGTGAAAGGAGGTTCCCACCCGATGACCCCAAAGACATGTTAGTTATCACTGCTCACTGGTCTGTATAGTTAAGCCTTGCCATAACGGGTCCATGTCATTGGTTCGACAGCCCATTGGTTCGACATCCCATTAGTCTGACTGTCCGCGGTGCTGAACGGCTCACAGCGGGCGTATGGTGCGCCGCGACCGGCTTGAGGCGGAGCAGGCTCACGGCTTATGTGTTTTCACTTTCTTTTTCATTTTAACCCACACCATGATCTTTTCCTGACCCTAACCAAGTGGTTTTTGTGCCTAAACCTAACCAGATCTTAACCACAGGGCATCATGATGATTTCGGAACGGACTTCAGAACAATGAGTTTAATATGGTCGGAACAATGGGCTGTCGAACCAATGTGCAGTTCCCTGCCATAACAGCTTATCATAGGGCTTAGGAGGTTATTTACTGAGTGCTGATCCTTTTCTAGAGCACACACTTCTTGTGTTTATTTGAATGAAAAGCCAACACACACACGTGGTTATTTTTAGCCAACACACACACGTGGTAGGGTTTAGGAAAAAAGAACAGGGTTTGGTTTTACAATCTTACAGGAAGTGAACACAGGCCTCCTTGGTGAAAGTCGGTGGTTGTTGGAGCCATCCCCCACCCCTTCCACGCTGGGTGCCGTTGCACAATAATGTTGACCAGCTGCGTATCATGCAGACGTGAAAGGACAGCTTCTTTTCACCACTGTCTGACAGCGTGAGTTTCTGAACAAGTGCTGCTATTTCACGACTTCTGAGTGAAACAGGGTTGACTCAGCCAATGTAACTTCACTTTGCTAAACCAAAGCTACATAACATTACAAGTATGTTCTGTGTGTTCATGTTCAATAACAGCCGTCTAAAAAAATCTGTCAGTGACACATTTGGTTCCTGTTCTCAGTGATCGATTTATTAAATCTTCATCATAAAGACATAAATTCATGTGTTCACTAACATCAAATAAAGAAATGTAAAACTCAAAAACAGAAACTATATTTCTCTGACAGGAAGCAGACTGATCACACTTAGTACTACACTGACGCAGGACATTTAACAGGACAGCTACACACTTCTTATTACCTTCACACACAGGTGTCACTACAGTAGCTTCAACACAACTAATAAACACAAACTAATAAACATCATCATCTCATATCAGTAAACATGTTTTAGATTTAAAGACTCTACACACATCATTATTATTATTACTATCATCAATATTATTGTTATGATCAATAAATGAGATTAACAATCATGTTTATAACAAATCTACATTCATCATTTATCTGTGTCCAGTCTGAACAGTTACACAGTTTGTCCTACAGGGGACGCTACAGGAGACATCATGGACACATTGAATTATTTTGTCCTCAGTCCAGTCTGTGACGGCCATCTTTGTAGGTCACGCCTCAGTGGGAGACTCGTCGTCGTCTCCGTAAACGACGCCCTTCAGGTAGGCTCGTTTAAACTCCTCAAACACCATGTCTTCTGGTTCGCTGGACACCCGGAGACACAGAGACATGAAGACACAGAGACATGGAGACTTGAAGACACAAAGACATGGAGACATGGAGACAAGAGACACATCTGACCTGAGATCAGCTGTGTCTCTGAACTGAGATCAACTATGACTCTGACCTGAGATCAGCTGTGACTCTGATCAGATATCAGCTGTGTGTCTCTGACCTGATATCAGCTGTGACTCTGATCAGAGATCAGCTGTGACTCTGACCTGAGATCAGCTGTGTGTCTGACCTGAGATCAGCTGTGACTCTGAGCAGAGATCAGCTGTGACTCTGACCTGAGATCAGCTGTGTGTCTCTGACCTGATATCAGCTGTGACTCTGATCAGAGATCAGCTATGTGTCTGACCTGAGATCAGCTGTGACTCTGATCAGAGATCAGCTGTGACCGTGACCAGAGATCATCTGTGACTCTGACCTGAGATCAGCTGTGTGTCTGACCAGAGATCAGCTGTGACTCTGACCTGAGATCAGCTGTGACGCTGACCTGAGATCAGCTGTGTGTCTGACCTGAGATCAGCTGTGACCGTGACCTGAGATCAGCTGTGACTCTGACCTGAGATCAGCTGTGTGTCTGACCTGAGATCAGCTGTGAAGCTGACCAGAGATCAGCTGTGACTCTGACCTGAAATTAGCTGTGTGTCTGACCTGAGATCAGCTGTGTGTCTGACCTGAGATCAGCTGTGTGCTGACCTGAGATCATCTGTGACGCTGACCTGAGATCAGCTGTGACGCTGACCTGAGATCAGCTGTGTGTCTGACCTGAGATCAGCTGTGTGTCTGACCTGAGATCAGCTGTGTGTCTGACCTGAGATCAGCTGTGACCGTGACCAGGGATCAGCTGTGACTCTGACCTGAGATCAGCTGTGTGTCTGACCTGAGATCAGCTGTGTGCTGACCTGAGATCATCTGTGACGCTGACCTGAGATCAGCTGTGACGCTGACCTGAGATCAGCTGTGTGTCTGACCTGAGATCAGCTGTGTGTCTGACCTGAGATCAGCTGTGTGTCTGACCTGAGATCAGCTGTGACCGTGACCAGGGATCAGCTGTGACTCTGACCTGAGATCAGTTGTGTGTTTGACCTGAGATCAGCTGTGAAGCTGACCAGAGATCAACTGTGACTCTGACCTGAGATCAGCTGTGTGTCTGACCTGAGATTAGCTGTGTGTCTGACCTGAGATCAGCTGTGTGCTGACCTGAGATCATCTGTGACGCTGACCTGAGATCAGCTGTGTGTCTGACCTGAGATCAGCTGTGACCGTGACCAGAGATCAGCTGTGACCGTGACCAGAGATCAGCTGTGTGTCTGACCTGAGATCAGCTGTGACTCTGATCTGACCTGGGATCAGTCTGAGTTTCTCCAGGTGAGACACAGACAGGAAGTCAAAATAAGAGATGAATGATCTCACCTCTCTTTGGCTGCCATCACAGTTCAGACAGGAAACAAAAAAAAGAAAAAGTTATTATTTTCCTGAAAAAATAAATTAAAGATGGAGAAAATAATTTAAAGTTTGAAGTTTGAAAGTTGGAATTTAAAGTCTGTTTGTGTTGATCTGAAAAATCTGACTGTTGACGGTGTATTATTTATTAAATCTCCTCCTTAAGGACTTATACATGCTAACACACAAGCTAACATGCTAACATACCACTCATACTAAGATACATTCTGAAATACTGTACATGCTAACATACATGCTAAGAACCATGCTAACATACATGTAAAGATATGGGCTAAAATACACTAATATATTACACATGCTAACAAACATGCTAAGATACGGGCTAAAATACACTTCAATATACTACACATACTAAGATACGGACTAAATTACATGCTAATATACTGTACATGCTAAGATATAAGCGAATATACAGATTAAGATACATGCTAATATAAAGTACATTCTAACATCCATGCTAATATACGGCTAGACTACCTGCTAATATACTGTACATGCTAACATACATGCTAAGGTATGGGCTAAAATACATCCGAATATACTGTACATGCAAACATACAAGCTAATATATGGACTAAGATACATGCTAATATACTGTACATGCTTACATACATGCCAAGATATGGGCTAAAATACATGCTAATATACTGTACATGCTTACATACATGCAAGATATGGGATAAAATACATTCTAAAATATTATAAATGCTTACATACATGCTAAGATACAGGCTAACATTCATCCTGAGATACGGGCTAAAACACACTCTAACATACTGTACATGCTAACATACATGCTAATATATGGGCTTAGACACATTCTAATATACTCTACATGCTGCCATACATGCTAACATACGGTACATGTTAACATACATGCTAATATACTGTACATGCTAACATACATGCTAAGAACCATGCTAACTTACATGCTTATATACTGTATATGCTAACATAGATGCTAAGGTACAAATAAAATACATGCTAATATACTGTTCATGCTAACATACATGCTAATATACTGTACATGCTAACATACATGATAATATACTGTACATGCTAACATACATGCTAATATATGGGCTAAGACGGATTCTAATATACTGTACATGTTAACATACATGCTAAGAACCATGCTAACTTACATGCTTATATACTGTATATGCTAACATAGATGCTAAGGTACAAATAAAATACATGCTAATATACTGTGCATGCTAACATACATGCTAATATACAGTACATGCTAACATACATGCTAATATACTGTAAATGCTAACATACATCCTAATATATGGGCTAAGACGGATTCTAATATACTGTACATGCTAACATACATGCTAATATACTGTACATGCTAACATACATCCTAATATATGGGCTAAGACGGATTCTAAAATACTGTACATGCTAACATACATCCTAATATATGGGCTAAGACGGATTCTAATATACTGTACATGCTAACATACATGCTAAGAACCATGCTAATATCCATGCTAATATACTGCATATGCTAACTTACATGCTAAGGTACGAAATAAAATACATGCTGATATACTCTACATGCTAACGTACATGCTAAGAACCATTTTAACATACATGCAAAGGTAGGAATACAATACATGCTAATATACTGTATATGCTAACATACATGCTTATATATCATACTTGCTAACATACACGCTAAGATGCGGGCTAAGACACATTCTAATATACTGTACATGCTAACATATATGCTAATATACTGTACAAGCTAACATACATGCAAAGAACCATGCTAACATTCATGCTAAGATGTGGGCTAAGATGCATTCTACTATACTGTATATGCTAACATACATGCTTAGGTATGAATAAAATACATGCTAACACAGAGAGAAGACACAAAGAGCAGTCACGTAAAGTCGGTTTAACAACTGACCTGCCGCTCATTAACATATTCAATCTAATTATATATGGTACTGATCTGTACACCCATGCGGGGCGGGGTCAGGCAAGATGGGTGGAGTCAGTGTAAGGGGGCGGGGTCATATGATGATTATAGATCACATACGTGTGTGTGTGTGTGTGTGTGTGTTAATCTGTATCAATCAGCAGGACGTTAATCTGACAAACAGATCGCTGCTGTCAGCAATACTACAAACTGCTTATCACACACACAGGAGGAGGAGGAGGAGGAAGAGGAGGAGGACCAGGAGGATGAAGAGGATCAGGGGCGTACCTGGTTCAGGTTTGGGGTTCATCAGTTTAAATGGCAGCTCCAGAGACACTTCACTTGATCCCACCGTCCTGTCAACACAAACACACGATGCCTTCAGGAACAATCCGATTTTACACTCATTAAAATGTCACAGTGAACAGTGGCGTGTGTGTTTTGGTCATGTGATAAACAGGAAGTTTAACTGAGGCTTCCTGAAGGACAGGTGAGCCGTGTTCCCAGCATGCCAAGTGGCTCAGACTCACCCTGAGGCGATCATCCTCAGCACCACCTTATAGGACACCAACATTCCCTGGACCTCCTTCAGCACCTCCTGCTTCACTCTGAGACAGAGACACACAGTGACAGTCAGTCCTCTAGTTGGTGTCAGAGACACGTGGACATCATGTGGACATCGTGTGGGTGTCTCTCAGTGTCCTACATGCTGGAAGAAGCCAGGTTGGTGTCCTCATGTTTGAGGCGTCCGTCCAAAGCGAGTCCTCTGCGATCTTTGTTGTGAGCCAGCAGAGGATACAGAGTGTACTCCTTCTTCAGGGTGGTACCTGAGGGGGCGGAGTCACTGCACACGCACGCACGCACGCACACACACACACACACACACGCACACACACACACACACACACACACACACACACAGATACACACACACACACACATTAAAGTGACATTGTGCATTGTGTAACATTTTTAGTTGTTTATTGGCAAAAATTGATGTCTGCATTCATAAATATGTCATCACTGGTGTTTCATTACCTCCACCAATAATCTGACGTATTCTCGTAAAAGGAGAATTTCAGATTTGTTTGTACATTGTATGGGTAAATCGTCTTCCATAACATTTGGCCATCTTGAGAATACCTACGCCAGCGAGGGACATACAGCCCAGCCTTAGGCATTTTCATTGAGAGCCAGGCCAGCACTGCGTGACTGAGGAGCCGAAGGAGAGGAGCAAGAGGCGCTTCACTACGACCCCGGCACTACTGCAGCATAACACAGTCCCACTCTTTGAGCATAATGCAGGATCATGCACATGCAGCATCACAGGAAACGGAATCCTCTTCGTCAAGAAAGCGCAAAGGGAATCAAAAAGGCAACGTGAGCGGCGAATTCAAAAAACGAGGGTGAACAGAGAAAGGTGAGGAGAGATGAGGTGTGTGAGGTTGAGCCACTTGTCAGTTGTCAAAAGACAAGACGTGATTGGTTTGTTTGGATTTACACCCGTCCCAACAGTCCTATGCTGTAAACACAGCCAGCATGGTGAGGAGGGGGTTTGTCACCTGGCGTCATGTGTGTCTGTGTAGCAGCCTGAATGAATACTCCATGAAGTATTGGACAACATGGTTGCATCAATGTTATCATAGCTTTTTGGTACACAGAGGCTACCGTAGTTGCAATACGCATTTGAAACAGTGAGGCGCTAGAGCGCGCTATGTGTGTGAATGCAATATATGATTTCAACGTTAGATGGGAGACATTCCTGCACACTGAGGTTTTAAACCTTCTTCAGACAGGATGTCAAAATAAAAGCCTGACAGGAAGCACCTGTGTGTGTTGGACTCACCTGGTCTCTTCTTTGGCCACTGATTTGACGTACTTGTCGTTGGAATAAAGAACAACGTTGGTCACCTGTTCGACTAAACAGGAAATGACACATTATTAATCTGATCATCTCTACCTGAACAGAGGAAGAAGAAAGTTACTTTCATAAATCAACAGGTGTGTTGACTCAAGCGGCGCTGTGATTGGCTGGAACATAAAACGACCAGAGAGAAAAGACATAATCTGCCCCGCCCCCAGAGTGACACGTCCACGACCCCAAATCCAGGAGACTGTGGACTCAGGTATGTTAGAGATGACAGATATGTTAGAGACGACAGGTGTGTTAGAGATGACAGGTGCGTTAGAGACAACAGGTGTGTTAGAGACAACAGATGTGTTAGAGACAACAGGTGCGTTAGAGACAACAGGTGTGTTAGAAGCAACAGGTATGAGGTCACCTGATGGACACAGGTGTGTTAGAGATGACACTTGTGTTAGAGACAACAGGTATGAGGTCACCTGATGGACACAGGTGTGTTAGAGACACAGGTGTGTTAGAAACAACAGGTATGAGGTCACCCAATGGACACAGGTGTGTTAGAGACGACAGGTCTGTTAGAGACGACAGGTATGAGGTCACCCGATGGACACAGGTGTGTTAGAGACACAGGTGTGTTAGAGACAACAGGTATGAGGTCACCTGATGGACACAGGTGTGTTAGAGACGACAGGTCTGTTAGAGACGACAGGTATGAGGTCACCCGATGGACACAGGTGTGTTAGAGACACAGGTGTGTTAGAGACAACAGGTATGAGGTCACCTGATGGACACAGGTGTGTTAGAGACACAGGTGTGTTAGAGACAACAGGTATGAGGTCACCTGACACGCTGATGTCTTTGATGTTCCTGCTGGACGAGTTGTTGATTTCTGCGTTGACTCTGACGGGTTCACCATGGTAGAACGTCTGTGGACAGACAGGTGGAGGGACAGGTCAGAGAAATACAGACAGGTGGAGGGACAGGTCAGAGACAGATGGACAGATATAGAGGCAGGTGACGGACGGACGGACGGACGGACAGAAGGATGGACAGACAGACAGACAGACAGACAGACCTCTTTGGGCATGCTCAGTTTGACATGCAGCGGTTTCTCAGACATCAGGAACTCAAAGGTTGTCTCTGCTGTGGGGATGACTTTGCTGTCCTCTGGACTGTACTGGATCTTACGGATGGTGAGATGAACTGAACTCCTGTAAACACAATGTCAGGTCATCTCACTGATGATGATGATGATGAGGATGATGATCATCATCCACATCATTTTTACGTACTAAAGTTTGTTTTGGAGTTCCACAGGGTTCTGAGCTTGGACCGGCTCTGTTCACTTTATATCTGCTTCCCTAACGCCTGGTTCACACTACACATCAGTTGACTATGGAGTCACAAAACCGTGCCGTGACTTGGCTGACAGAAATGACAGACTCCATATTGGTCCACACCAATCATCACCGGTCGTCTTTCACGATGTGTGTGATGTCATCAGATTATTCACGTCCTATTATTATTATTATTATCTCAGTCACTGTGTCTGTTCATGTTCCAGCTGAACTGTTACTGTGGTAATATAAAAACTGTCACCAGATGGGCGGAGCTACATCTGAAGTACCAAATGAAAACTATGACAGTCACTGAATCCTCCACAGGAAGTTCCTGCAAATGTTTCACAATAAAAGCCTTTTTAGAAAATGGCTGAAATGATAAGGGGCTTTTAATTTGAAACAGAAACAGGAAGTGTTGAGTGTGAGAATGATAAATGGTGTGGTGTGTTTGAGATGCAGCTGGTAGCCTCTGCAGCTGTGCTGAGTAGAGGCCCAGACACTATCTGTGAGTTTGATTCCTTTATATCCTCCATTATGAAGAAAGAACTTTCTTTGCTAGCTTGATGCTAATGGCAGTACTCAGCGGGTTGATAAAGTGCCTCTGCTGTTTCCTTTTTACTCTGTGTGCTAACGTCCCTACAGGAAATATCTAAAAGGCTGGGCTGTTGTTGTCCTACAGATCCTATTGGTCAAAGTGACGGCTGTGACTGGAGAAGTCGTGGAAGACAAAAAGGAAATCAAACATGCTAGACTTTCTGTCAGAACGTTGTGAGGGGTCCCAGACATGGCGTCGGTTGTCGTCTACTATGACACACTACACCAGATGAAACCATGGATTATCGCACACTACACTCACGATCTCACGATCACGATTCACGATCCGAGCAGCACCGTACCATGCTGCGTCGGGTTGTAACCAGGCTGATATCATGTAGTGTGAACCAGGCATTAGTTAACATCATTAGAAACCACTCTGTAAGCTTCCACTGTTACAAAGATGATACATATTTATATCTATTGATCAGAAGGAACCGATCAATAACTAAACTTCACATGTCTCAGGCTGCGTTCACACCTATCCTGTTTGGTTTGGTTCAGTCAAACTCAGGTTGGATTGTGCAGGTGTGAACACACCAGAATGAGACTCGGTCCAGAGGACTGGATCATAACCAGTCTCTAAAGACACGATCCACAGGACTGGATCCTGGATCCAGGACTCTGTGGATCGTGTTCTAACAGGAACATGAAGAACGTTCTGCGACTCACTGTTTGTTGATCTTCTCGTCCTGGGTCTCACCACAGAAAGCTTTCACCTCAAACTCCACTGCACATTTCTGTCAGAGACACAGAGACACCGTCAAACATCCGCCCTCTGATGTCCTTGTGGTATTTTAAAGACATGAAGGTGACGTGATGACATCATTACCTTTCCCACGTCAGATGGTCCGGGCTGCAGAGCGACGGAACACGGCAAGTTGTCTGGAAACTAAACAAAGACACTGAATCATCAGGACAGGACAGGAGGACAGACCCACCTGGAGACAATCACTACATCATAAATAAAGTTTCAACTGGCAGCCATCTTGTTTTTACATGGATTAGTGTGTTGTGGTCTGACTACCACTAAATGGGACAGAAAGTGTCCACGAGGGAGGACAACAGGTCTGAGTGAAGCAGGGTGAAGTATAAGGAGTGGCAGACACAAAATGTGACGTCCTCATCCGAGGACACAGGGACTCAGGATGTCCTCCTGAACACCTTGCCTTGAAGGTTTCCTGTCCAACCAGCTCTAAGACACCACTGCAGACCCATGATGTGTCTTGATGTCTCAGTGTCTCACCTCGAAGAAGAAGGGGAAGGCGTTGTCCCCCAGCTTCCGCAGCAGCTTCTGCTGGATCTTGGTGTGAGTCAGCTTGTCTTTGTCCTGCAGCTCGGGGTAAACCTGCCGCGTTACCACGAACAGGTCCCTCCTGAAGGCCACGCCCATCACATCCATGTCCTGACGGCCGTAACGAAACGTACAGGACAGCATCACGAACACTAAGGACACAAACAGATGTCACATTAACAGTAAAGACATTTTACAGGGATACGTCTTCATGTTCAGCTTTAGTTTATTCAGAGATGAAAAAGTTATTTGAGTCCGATCAGAAACACAACGATGTAAAAATGTTCTGGTACCAGAAGATCTAAACTGTGAAGACGTGGGAATAACCTGCTGGATCCAGAAAATCTGAGACTGTGTGTATGTCTTTCCCTAAAATCACACTTTAGACAGTTCTTTAATGACGTTGTTGGGACTCTGTGAACCACAGATGATTCGTCATGTGTTGAGATCTAGACTGGACATGGGGAGGTTTGTCTGGGTCTTTCCGTCTGAAATGGTGGCTGACGCCGCATCTTCTCTGTTCCTCAAACAAATGACAGAGTTCGGCCCCTGTCCCAGTTTTCAAACTTGATTGGGCACTACTGTCACAGTGACATGTGACCCTGTGATGTCATGAACCTGGAACCAATGCTCCTTCCAGCCTTCCTCTGCCTGCTAACAAAAGCAGCACACCAAAAAGAGACTCTTCCTTTCATCCATTGAAGGATTGGTAATGTAACAACTGGGCATAGCTTTATCACAGCTGTGCAGGCTGAGCAAGACCTCAACTCTGTCGATTGTGATTTAATGCTGTTATTGAGCCATTGTTGTGATTATTGCAGTTAGGTCATGGGTTTGTTGTGATTTGATTTGATTTGATTTGAAAATCTTTAATGTCCCCAAAGGACAATTTGGTTTGCAACAGAAGTTAAAACATGCATATCTCACATGACAACAACACCATAAATCTTACATAACAATATAAAACAATACAGATAAACACCCAGTCATCACAGTTTCACAGCTATATAGTTCCCAACAAGCTGGCCTACAGCTTACTTACAAAGCTACTGGCAGATGGAACAAAGGATGTAAGGCACCTGCTTGATTTGGCCCTACAGGAGAAAGTAGACCTTCTCTTAGATGGACGAAGCTGAAACTCTGCATGAAGAGGATGGAGAGGGCTCACCAGAATGACCTTTGCCCTCTGAGTGGCTCTAGCTCGATACACACATTCAAGATCATTCAGGCTAATGTTAGGTTGCTAATGCCGTTCTCAGACAGAGTCTTGCATGTAACTAAACTTCCACTGCACTAATCCAGACTCTTTACAAGACATACCACATACTTCCTCCTGTCCTCACAGGTCTAACTGTTACCAACATATTCATCATTTTCCTGTCCAATAAAAACTGCTCTGTGTCGTAACAGGAAGTGAAGCTACAGTTTTATTTGATGACCTCCTCCCATTTTTACTTCCTCTTTTGGCTGTGGACTTTTTCCCAGGACAGGAAGCCATGTTGAGGACAGTCTCTGGATTTTGTCTTCTCTGTCATCAGTCTGAGTTCATGTTGTGTTTTCAGCTGACTGACTTCATTCATTAGACATTTTCACATATGGATATGTTTCTGTCCATCAGGGACAGAGACACTGTCTCACTGAGCATGTTCATGATACAGACCTCTGACTGGGTCTGATTCTGGTTGGAGAACTCTGAGTGTTTGAATGCAGAGTATCAATCTGACAGTCACCTGTCGCTGGTTTGACCTTTACCTACCTTTCTTTCCTTTGAGCTGCACCGGGTCGATCACAATAACTCCATCTGAAACACACAGGGGGAAGCTGTTAGCCTAGCTTAGCATAAATGCTGAAATCGGGGGAAACTCTTAGCCTAGCTTAGCACAAAGACTGAGATCAGGGGGAAATTGTTAGCCTAACTTAGCATAAAGACTGGAGGCAGGGAGAAACTGTTAGCTTAGCTTAGCACAAAGACTGGAGGCAGGGGGAAACTGTTAGCTTAGCTTAGCACAAAGACTGGAGGCAGGGGGAAACTGTCTTCCGGGCCGCTGCTCTGCTGGCGACCTGGGCCGTAGTGCTGCGGCTGCATATTGCGCTTTTTGCATTTATTTATGTTTCTACGTTATTTCTGTTTTACACCACGCTGGGAGACAATGTGGCCGTTGCCTAGCAGCTGGATCTTCAACCAGACAGCTGGGCAGCTTGTCACCACAGCGACTGATGGTGGGTGAACTTTTGGGGGTGATCTTGTCCCCATCATCCCCACAGGTGGAATGTCACCTTGTGTACTCTAGGGAGGCGGTGCTTGCTCTGTGGGACAAAAGCAAAGCACCCCCGGACCACCTGCCAGAGTACATTAAAGCGAAGCCAGCGGCGAAATCACAGCAGAGAAAGAGGGTCAGGAGAGGGGGCGTCAAACAGCGGCTCCGCAGATGCGGTAACAGACCACCGCTGCCCTCAATTATATTAAGCAACGTAAGGTCGCTGCGCTGTAAAATGGACAAGCACCGGGTAAACAGAAGATTTTGCCATCAACAAACAGAATCAAGCGTTATCACACTGACAGAGACATGGCTCCAGAGCTGGAGGGCTTCTTCTGCGTCTGTACGGACAGAAATGATTCATCAGGGAAATCAAGAGGTGGGGGGTTAATTGTCTATGTAAGTAATAACTGGTGCAAGCAATATACAGTAAAGCACTATTCGGACGGGATTAGTTTTACATAGGCACGTGGGGTAATGTCACTTTACCACAGGACGTCAGTAATATTAATGGCCGATTTGCACGGGATAAGAAATATCAGTAAAACTACTACAAGTGGGAGGGGTAAATCCATTCACGCTCCGCTGTGCCCTCCTGCCGTCATGTGCGTATGATAGGACCGTCAAAAGCACCAGGAAATTGAGTTCGAATATTTTCGAATTAATTTAGTAGCGTTCGAATAATATTAGAATTTGTTATTATTATTATTGATTTATTTATTTTACAAAAAAACCCACAAAAAATAAGATGCTTATTGCTGGCGCAGTATGAACGTGACGTTCGGATGAAAACACCCGTTCTGACCTCACTGAAGTGCCAGGTATGATCAACTTCTGTCTCGCTATCTGAGCAATGTTTGGATACTTCAGTGCGTAGTTTTCCACCACACGAGTGGATCCTGGCCGGCTCGTAGTGGTGTCTCATTCTGGTAACGTTTCATCTCTTCTTCAAAAAGTGTAGGCAGGGAGGCAGCAGGTGCAACACTCTCCCTGTATGTCTCCCCGAACAGGTCACACATCGCGGACAGCGCAGTGGGTGGTGTTGGTGCAGTGGGCTCCTCCGTCGGCGCCTCTCCCTCCGTCGCTGCGTCCCTCTCTGGCCCGGCTCGTGCGCGAGCCATCTCCGCCCGAATGGGATTCGCGGTGATATACAACATTATTGATAGTATTAATTGATTATTAATGATATTCGAATTATCAAATTTAGGTTCGAACTTATAAAAAAATAAATAGCCTATATTCGAATATATTTCTAACTTCAATTTTTTTTTTTTTTGACAGCCCTAACACACGTTTACTGCTGGTCTATTCGCACGGGATTAGTATTGCTTGAGGTAATTGTCCGGGACCCTTTTACAGAAGGTAAAAGTCGCGGTAATGATTACTGACATCGTGCGGTAATGATTACTGACATGGCACATTCGGACGGGACTAAAATCTCTGGTAATTATTACTTTGCCCCTCGTCCCTATGTAAAACTAATCCCGTCCGAATAGGGCTTAAGACAGAGTCTGTGCAGTCCTGATCTGGAGCTTCTATGTGTATCTATGCGTCCCTTTTACCTCCCTAGAGCTGCTAATCTTATATCCGAATGTGTTCACTCCCAACTCCAGCGTTCTCTGGGGGCCCGGTTTTTGTACTCGGGGATATGAACCATTGTAAACTGGAGCCAGCGCTACCGGGGTTTCAACAATATGTAAAGGGTGTCAGCAGAAACTCAAAAACACTGGATAAATGCTTTGGTCACATAGTTGATGCCTTCAGGTCATTTACCCTTCCTCCCATCGCTAACTCAGATCACTCAAGGATGCATCTTATGCCCACTTATAAATCAGTGCTGAAGTCAACTAAGCCCTGACGTGATGCTGACGTGGACTGAGGACAGCATTGGAACACTGAGGAGCTGCCTCCTCAGCACTGACTGGAGCATGTTTCATAGTTTAGAGCTTGATGAGCTTCATTGCTCTGACACTGAACAAAGCTTTAGAGCCATGGATAACAGGAGGTTATGGGACTGCATGAACATAACTAATATGACCCCATGTAAGAAACAGCGAGCAACCTTAGATGATTCAGGCAGGGCAAATGAACTAAATGACTTCTTCCTCAGGTTTGAGGATCAGGACTTCTCCTTGAAGGGGAGGGAGATTTCAGACACTATGAATCCTACGGGGAAATGTGACCTCTTAATTTCACCTCAGCAGGTGCAGAATGTCTTTAGCAAAGCTTGCAAAAGAAAATCAACAGGTCCCGACAGCCTGCCTGCCTTTTTGTTAAAAAGTTGTGCTGTGGAATTATCTGTTGCCTGATGTCCCATTTTACAACGGTCACTCAACAGTCACACACAACCTGTGGCTGCCGGATGTCTTAAATTACTCACTGTTGTTTGTTGTTGTTATCATTGTTTATGCTTTGTATTGACTGGCACTTTTTTCTTGATCGCTACTTGAGAGTGAGTGTGTGTTTTTGTGCCTCTATGCTGCTGCAACCTAATTTGCCCTTTGGGACATTAATAATAAAACTGAACTGAACTGAACTGAACAGTGCCAGGTCTGTGGAGAAAATCTGTCATTGTTCCCGTCCCCAAGGCTTCATGTCCAGCTGTGAATAATGACTACAGACCTGTCTCATTAACATCTGTTGTGATGAAATGTTTTGAAAGGATCATTGTCAGTATTGTCAGTAAATCTGAGGTTGATGGTTGTGTAGATCCTCTACAGTTTGCCTACACACAGGGTCGTAGCACTGAGGATGCAGCTATTTCTGTCACTCACTTAATTAATAAGCATCAAGAGGATCCCAAAACATATGCTAGAGTGTTATTTGCAGATTTTAGTTCAGCTTTTAACACAGTCCAACCTACCTGATCATTCATAAGTTAATCAGCATGAAGGTGAATTCTTTTATTATTAATCAAATGGTTTTATTCTTTCTTAACGAATACGACCCAACGAGCCAGAGTGAACAGCTCCCTCTCAGCAGTGACACAGTGGAGCACAGGTGTGCCTCAGGGCTGTGTCACTTCTCCTGTACTCTTTACACTGTACACCAATGAATGTAGGAGTTCACATCCCAACAATCATGTCATCAGATTTTCAGATGACATCATCATCTTGAGCCTGTTAGATGTGAATGCTTGCCCCTCTGTGTATTTAAGACGAAACAAAGTAAAGAGATGATCTTCCGTCGATCATGTTAACATTCTACAATGCCGGATATGGTGTGACAGTGTGGTTCGGCTCCCTTACGGTCCAGTGTGAGGCCAGACTTCAAGAAATGGTGACAACTGCCATGAAGTTAATGGGGAAACATGACCAACTCCAGTCTCTCCAGTCACTTTATGAGGGTCCCCTCTCCCTACTAGGGTAGTGGGGGGGCTACTGCTGTGGATCCACTACCCCAGACCTCTCCTGGGACAGTAAAGTCAATGTCTCTGGGTTGTGGACAAAACAAGACATTCATGTTCATGACATTCATGTTGAACTTTGGGAGGCACTGATGATTAATGGAGACAATGATGGAAGGATAAATGCAGACAATGATGGATGGATTAATGGAGACAATGATGGATGGATTAATGGAGACAATGATGGATGGATTAATGGAGACAATGATGGATGGATTAATGGAGACAATGATGGATGGATTAATGGAGAAAATGATGGATGGATTAATGGAGACAATGATGGAAGGATAAATGCAGACAATGATGGATGGATTAATGGAGACAATGATGGATGGATTAATGCAGACAATGATGGATGGATTAATGGAGACAATGATGGATGGATTAATGGAGACAATGATGGATGGATTAATGGAGACAATGATGGATGGATTAATGGAGACAATGATGGACGGATTAATGTAGACATTGATGGATGGATTAATGGAGAAAATGATGGATGGATTAATGGAGACAATGATGGAAGGATAAATGCAGACAATGATGGATGGATTAATGGAGACAATGATGGATGGATTAATGGAGACAATGATGGATGGATTAATGCAGACAATGATGGATGGATTAATGGAGACAATGATGGACGGATTAATGTAGACATTGATGGATGGATTAATGGAGAAAATGATGGATGGATTAATGGAGACAATGATGGAAGGATAAATGCAGACAATGATGGATGGATTAATGGAGACAATGATGGATGGATTAATGCAGACAATGATGGATGGATTAATGGAGACAATGATGGATGGATTAATGGAGACAATGATGGATGGATTAATGCAGACAATGATGGATGGATTAATGGAGACAATGATGGATGGATTAATGGAGACAATGATGGACGGATTAATGTAGACATTGATGGATGGATTAATGGAGAAAATGATGGATGGATTAATGGAGACAATGATGGAAGGATAAATGCAGACAATGATGGATGGATTAATGGAGACAATGATGGATGGATTAATGCAGACAATGATGGATGGATTAATGGAGACAATGATGGATGGATTAATGGAGACAATGATGGACGGATTAATGTAGACAATGATGGATGGATTAATGGAGACAATGATGGACGGATTAATGGAGACAATGATGGAAGGATTAATGGAGACAATGATGGATGGATTAATGGAGACAATGATGGACGGATTAATGGAGACAATGATGGATGGATTAATGGAGACAATGATGGATGGATTAATGGAGACAATGATGGACGGATTAATGGAGACAATGATGGACGGATTAATGCAGACAATGATGGATGGATTAATGGAGACAATGATGGATGGATTAATGGAGACAATGATGGATGGATTAATGGAGACAATGATGGACGGATTAATGTAGACATTGATGGATGGATTAATGGAGAAAATGATGGATGGATTAATGGAGACAATGATGGAAGGATAAATGCAGACAATGATGGATGGATTAATGGAGACAATGATGGATGGATTAATGGAGACAATGATGGATGGATTAATGCAGACAATGATGGATGGATTAATGGAGACAATGATGGACGGATTAATGTAGACATTGATGGATGGATTAATGGAGAAAATGATGGATGGATTAATGGAGACAATGATGGAAGGATAAATGCAGACAATGATGGATGGATTAATGGAGACAATGATGGATGGATTAATGCAGACAATGATGGATGGATTAATGGAGACAATGATGGATGGATTAATGGAGACAATGATGGATGGATTAATGCAGACAATGATGGATGGATTAATGGAGACAATGATGGATGGATTAATGGAGACAATGATGGACGGATTAATGTAGACATTGATGGATGGATTAATGGAGAAAATGATGGATGGATTAATGGAGACAATGATGGAAGGATAAATGCAGACAATGATGGATGGATTAATGGAGACAATGATGGATGGATTAATGCAGACAATGATGGATGGATTAATGGAGACAATGATGGATGGATTAATGGAGACAATGATGGACGGATTAATGTAGACAATGATGGATGGATTAATGGAGACAATGATGGACGGATTAATGGAGACAATGATGGAAGGATTAATGGAGACAATGATGGATGGATTAATGGAGACAATGATGGACGGATTAATGGAGACAATGATGGATGGATTAATGGAGACAATGATGGATGGATTAATGGAGACAATGTTGGACGGATTAATGGAGACAATGATGGACGGATTAATGGAGACAATGATGGACGGATTAATGCAGACAATGATGGACGGATTAATGCAGACAATGATGGACGGATTAATGGAGACAATGATGGATGGATTAATGGAGACAATGATGGAAGGATTAATGGAGACAATGATGGACGGATTAATGGAGACAATGATGGACGGATTAATGGAGACAATGATGGATGGATTAATGGAGACAATGATGGACGGATTAATGGAGACGATGTTGGACGGATTAATGGAGACAATGATGGATGGATTAATGGAGACAATGATGGATGGATTAATGGAGACAATGTTGGACGGATTAATGGAGACAATGATGGACGGATTAATGCAGACAATGATGGATGGATTAATGGAGACAATGATGGATGGATTAATGGAGACAATGATGGATGGATTAATGGAGACAATGATGGATGGATTAATGGAGACAATGATGGACGGATTAATGTAGACATTGATGGATGGATTAATGGAGAAAATGATGGATGGATTAATGGAGACAATGATGGAAGGATAAATGCAGACAATGATGGATGGATTAATGGAGACAATGATGGATGGATTAATGGAGACAATGATGGATGGATTAATGCAGACAATGATGGATGGATTAATGGAGACAATGATGGACGGATTAATGTAGACATTGATGGATGGATTAATGGAGAAAATGATGGATGGATTAATGGAGACAATGATGGAAGGATAAATGCAGACAATGATGGATGGATTAATGGAGACAATGATGGATGGATTAATGCAGACAATGATGGATGGATTAATGGAGACAATGATGGATGGATTAATGCAGACAATGATGGATGGATTAATGGAGACAATGATGGATGGATTAATGGAGACAATGATGGACGGATTAATGTAGACATTGATGGATGGATTAATGGAGAAAATGATGGATGGATTAATGGAGACAATGATGGAAGGATAAATGCAGACAATGATGGATGGATTAATGGAGACAATGATGGATGGATTAATGCAGACAATGATGGATGGATTAATGGAGACAATGATGGATGGATTAATGGAGACAATGATGGACGGATTAATGTAGACAATGATGGATGGATTAATGGAGACAATGATGGACGGATTAATGGAGACAATGATGGAAGGATTAATGGAGACAATGATGGATGGATTAATGGAGACAATGATGGACGGATTAATGGAGACAATGATGGATGGATTAATGGAGACAATGATGGATGGATTAATGGAGACAATGATGGACGGATTAATGGAGACAATGATGGACGGATTAATGGAGACAATGATGGACGGATTAATGCAGACAATGATGGACGGATTAATGCAGACAATGATGGACGGATTAATGGAGACAATGATGGATGGATTAATGGAGACAATGATGGAAGGATTAATGGAGACAATGATGGACGGATTAATGGAGACAATGATGGACGGATTAATGGAGACAATGATGGATGGATTAATGGAGACAATGATGGACGGATTAATGGAGACGATGTTGGACGGATTAATGGAGACAATGATGGATGGATTAATGGAGACAATGATGGACGGATTAATGGAGACAATGATGGACGGATTAATGGAGACAATGATGGACGGATTAATGGAGACAATGATGGACGGATTAATGGAGACAATGATGGACGGATTAATGGAGACAATGATGGATGGATTAATGAAGACAATGATGGACGGATTAATGGACACAATGATGGATGGATGAATGTAGACAATGATGGACGGATTAATGGAGACAATGATGGACGGATTAATGTAGACAATGATGGATGGATTAATGGAGACAATGATGGATGGATTAATGGAGACAATGATGGACGGATTAATGAAGACAATGATGGACGGATTAATGGAGACAATGATTGGCGGATTAATGGAGAAAATGATTGACGGATTAATGTAGACAATGATGGACGGATTAATGCAGACAATGATGGATGGATTAATATAGACAATGATGGATGGATTAATGGAGACAATGATGGACGGATTAATGCAGACAATGATGGACGGATTAATGGAGACAATGATAGATGGATTAATGGAGACAATGATGGACGGATTAATGCAGACAATGATGGATGGATTAATATAGACAATGATGGATGGATTAATGGAGACAATGATGGACGGATTAATGGAGACAATGATGGACGGATTAATGGAGACAATGATAGATGGATTAATGTAGACAATGATGGACGGATTAATGTAGACAATGATGGATGGATTAATGTAGACAATTATGGATGGATTAATATAGACAATGATGGACGGATTAATGTAGACAATGATGGACGGATTAATGCAGACAATGATGGATGGATTAATATAGACAATGATGGATGGATTAATGGAGACAATGATGGACGGATTAATGGAATGAAATGAATGAATGAAATGAAATTTATTTTTGAACATGAGAATCAACAAGGAAGCATTTTTCACATGACATTTCTCACAGAAAATAAATAAATTAAAGGTCTCTACATGTTCAAAAAAGGAGAAGGAAGAAGCTAACTTATGTTTACCTTCCCCTTTTATACATCTTAATTTTCTAACACAGCTACTGTTTATTTTATCAAAGTACCGCCATTTGTCCAAATGAGAAACTCTTGATTCATCTGAGGTAGTTAGTTCTGGAAATAAAAAACAATATATACTGAAAATATAATACAAGAGAATATTTGAAAAAAAGGAAAAAAATGCAGACTTTATGGCTAAACAATTCAGTACAACCTCTTAAAGTGGAAATGAAACATTTGGCCCACCTTCACCTCAATTGTTATAGTTTTCTAATGTGAGAATTTTAAACTGTCTTTTGAATTGAGCAATGTGTTTACTTTCTTTGATCGTTACAGGTAAATTATTCCACAACCTCACCCCATTGACAGATATGCACATGCTTTTGAGTGTGGTACGCACCTTGGATTGTAAGAGATTCCCTCTCCTTCTTAAATTATAACCACTTTCTCTTTCTTTAAACCATTTTTGTATGTTATTAGGGAGTAAGTTGTTTTTGGCTTTGTAAATAATTTGTGTGGTCTTGAAATCCACTATATCCATAAATTTTAATGTTTGTAATTTTAAAAATAAATCATTTGTTTGTGCATTATAGCCAACATTGCTAACTATTCTTATTGCCTTTTTCTGCATGGTGTATATTGTCTTTAGGGTGGATTTGTAGGTATTACCCCACACCTCAGCACAATAGGACAAATAAGGAAGAAAAAGTGAGCAGTATAGAATGTACATTGTTTTCTGATTCAGTTTGTGTTTGACTTTACAAAGTATACCATTAGTCTTTGCCAATTTAGAGCAAATGTGTTTGACTTGCGGTTTCCAGCTGAGATTGTGATCAATTATTACTCCCAGGAAGGAATTTTCATAAACTCTTTCTAATCTGGTGTTATCACACAGTACTTCAATGGTTAAGTCTTCTGGAATTTTGCGTTTCCCAAAAATCATATATTTGGTTTTCTTTGTATTGAGAGATAATTTATTTGTATCAAACCACAGTTTTAGCTTGGCTAGCTCTTCAGAGATGATCTTTAACAGCTGTTGGAGGTTCTCTCCTTTACAAAAGATATTTGTGTCATCTGCAAAAATCACAAATTTCAAAATATTAGAAGTATTAATAATATCATTTATGTATAATATAAATAATTTTGGTCCCATTATTGATCCTTGTGGTACACCGCAAGTTATATTTAGGAGCATTGACTTTTCCTCTCCCATCTGCACAAACTGTTGTCTATGTTCTAAATAACTTTTTATCCAACTGAGCCCTACACCCCTAATCCCATATCTTTCCAGTTTTTGAAGCAAAATATGATGATTAATTGTGTCAAAGGCCTTTTTAAGGTCAAGAAATACCCCTATGGCGAACTTCTTGTCATCAGTGCTGGTAGTTAGTTCTTCCACAAGGTCAATTAGAGCCAAAGATGTAGATCGATTTGGTCTAAAACCATATTGACTATCAGTTAAGATCTCATGCTTATCAATAAAACTGTCCAATCTGGTGGCAAATATCTTCTCCAAGATTTTAGAAAATTGGGGAAGCAATGAAATTGGCCTGTAGTTAGTATAAAGATTCTGCTCACCAGCTTTAAAGATGGGAATGACTTTAGCTATTTTCATCTTAATGGGAAAGGTGCCCAGTTTCAGTGAGAGATTGCAGATATGTGCAATGGGATCTGCTATAGCTACAATTACTTGTTTAATTAAGAATAGATCAATATCATCACAATCCCTTGATGTCTTGTTCTTAAAATTATTAACAATGTCAATTATTTCGGTTTTATCTGTATCTCTCAGAAAAATAGTAGCTGAGTTTGTTTCTTCAAAAATTTGTGAGACACCTCGCCCTTGTGGAGGGATTATCTCATCGGCCAGCTTGGTCCCGACATTTACAAAGAATCTGTTGAAGCCTGCCACCACTTCATCACTGTTTTTAATTATCTTACCATTATCAAGAAATTCATTTGGAAATCCAACACTTGTTTTTTTTCTTCTAATAATTGAATTTAAAATATTCCAGGTGCCCTTTATGTTATTTTTATTGGTTTCCAACAATTTACTATAATAATCTTTCTTACATTTTCTTAGGATATCCGACAATGATGGACGGATTAATGGAGACAATGATGGACGGATTAATGCAGACAATGATGGACGGATTAATGTAGACAATGATGGATGGATTAATGGAGACAATGATGGACGGATTAATGTAGACAATGATGGATGGATTAATATAGACAATTATGGATGGATTAATATAGACAATGATGGATGGATTAATGTAGACAGTGATGGACGGATTAATGCAGACAATGATGGATGGATTAATATAGACAATGATGGACGGATTAATGGAGACAATGATGGACGGATTAATGGAGACAATGATGGACGGATTAATGTAGACAGTGATGGACGGATTAATATAGACAATGACGGACGGATTAATGGAGACAATGATGGACGGATTAATGGAGACAATGATGGACGGATTAATGGAGACAATGATGGATGGATTAATGTAGACAATGATGGACAGATTAATGTAGACAATGATGGATGGATTAATGGAGACAATGATCAATGGATTAATAGAGACAATGATGGACGGATTAATGTAGACAATGATGGATGGATTAATGGAGACAATGATGGACGGATTAATGGAGACAATGATGGATGGATTAATATAGACAATTATGGACGGATTAATGTAGACAATGATGGATGGATTAATATAGACAATTATGGACGGATTAATGTAGACAATGATGGATGGATTAATATAGACAATGATGGATGGATTAATGTAGACAGTGATGGACGGATTAATGCAGACAATGATGGATGGATTAATATAGACAATGATGGACGGATTAATGTAGACAATGATGGATGGATTAATATAGACAATTATGGACGGATTAATGTAGACAATGATGGATGGATTAATATAGACAATTATGGACGGATTAATGTAGACAATGATGGATGGATTAATATAGACAATTATGGATGGATTAATATAGACAATGATGGATGGATTAATGTAGACAGTGATGGACGGATTAATGCAGACAATGATGGATGGATTAATATAGACAATGATGGACGGATTAATGTAGACAATGATGGATGGATTAATATAGACAATTATGGATGGATTAATATAGACAATGATGGATGGATTAATGTAGACAGTGATGGACGGATTAATGCAGACAATGATGGATGGATTAATATAGACAATGATGGACGGATTAATGGAGACAATGATGGACGGATTAATGGAGACAATGATGGACGGATTAATGGAGACAATGATGGATGGATTAATGTAGACAATGATGGACAGATTAATGTAGACAATGATGGATGGATTAATGGAGACAATGATCAATGGATTAATAGAGACAATGATGGACGGATTAATGTAGACAATGATGGATGGATTAATGGAGACAATGATGGACGGATTAATGGAGACAATGATGGACGGATTAATGTAGACAATGATGGATGGATTAATGGAGACAATGATGGACTGATTAATGGAGACAATGATGGATGGATTAATATAGACAATTATGGATGGATTAATGTAGACAGTGATGGACGGATTAATGCAGACAATGATGGATGGATTAATGGAGACAATGATGGACGGATTAATGGAGACAATGATGGACGGATTAATGCAGACAATGATGGACGGATTAATGTAGACAATGATGGATGGATTAATGGAGACAATGATGGACGGATTAATGTAGACAATGATGGATGGATTAATATAGACAATTATGGATGGATTAATATAGACAATGATGGATGGATTAATGTAGACAGTGATGGACGGATTAATGCAGACAATGATGGATGGATTAATATAGACAATGATGGACGGATTAATGGAGACAATGATGGACGGATTAATGGAGACAATGATGGACGGATTAATGTAGACAGTGATGGACGGATTAATATAGACAATGACGGACGGATTAATGGAGACAATGATGGACGGATTAATGGAGACAATGATGGACGGATTAATGGAGACAATGATGGATGGATTAATGTAGACAATGATGGACAGATTAATGTAGACAATGATGGATGGATTAATGGAGACAATGATCAATGGATTAATAGAGACAATGATGGACGGATTAATGTAGACAATGATGGATGGATTAATGGAGACAATGATGGACGGATTAATGGAGACAATGATGGATGGATTAATATAGACAATTATGGACGGATTAATGTAGACAATGATGGATGGATTAATATAGACAATTATGGACGGATTAATGTAGACAATGATGGATGGATTAATATAGACAATTATGGATGGATTAATATAGACAATGATGGATGGATTAATGTAGACAGTGATGGACGGATTAATGCAGACAATGATGGATGGATTAATATAGACAATGATGGACGGATTAATGTAGACAATGATGGATGGATTAATATAGACAATTATGGATGGATTAATATAGACAATGATGGATGGATTAATGTAGACAGTGATGGACGGATTAATGCAGACAATGATGGATGGATTAATATAGACAATGATGGACGGATTAATGGAGACAATGATGGACGGATTAATGGAGACAATGATGGACGGATTAATGGAGACAATGATGGATGGATTAATGTAGACAATGATGGACAGATTAATGGAGACAATGATGGACGGATTAATGGAGACAATGATCAATGGATTAATAGAGACAATAATGGACGGATTAATGTAGACAATGATGGATGGATTAATGGAGACAATGATGGATGGATTAATGGAGACAATGATGGACGGATTAATGCAGACAATGATGGACTGATTAATGGAGACAATGATGGATGGATTAATATAGACAATTATGGATGGATTAATGTAGACAGTGATGGACGGATTAATGCAGACAATGATGGATGGATTAATGGAGACAATGATGGACGGATTAATGGAGACAATGATGGACGGATTAATGCAGACAATGATGGACGGATTAATGTAGACAATGATGGATGGATTAATGGAGACAATGATGGACGGATTAATGTAGACAATGATGGATGGATTAATATAGACAATTATGGATGGATTAATATAGACAATGATGGATGGATTAATGTAGACAGTGATGGACGGATTAATGCAGACAATGATGGATGGATTAATATAGACAATGATGGATGGATTAATGGAGACAATGATGGACGGATTAATGGAGACAATGATGGACGGATTAATGTAGACAGTGATGGATGGATTAATATAGACAATGACGGACGGATTAATGGAGACAATGATGGACGGATTAATGGAGACAATGATGGACGGATTAATGGAGACAATGATGGATGGATTAATGTAGACAATGATGGACAGATTAATGTAGACAATGATGGATGGATTAATGGAGACAATGATCAATGGATTAATAGAGACAATGATGGACGGATTAATGTAGACAATGATGGATGGATTAATGGAGACAATGATGGACGGATTAATGGAGACAATGATGGACGGATTAATGCAGACAATGATGGACGGATTAATGTAGACAATGATGGATGGATTAATGGAGACAATGATGGACTGATTAATGGAGACAATGATGGACTGATTAATGGAGACAATGATGGATGGATTAATGTAGACAATGATGGATGGATTAATGGAGACAATGATGGACTGATTAATGGAGACAATGATGGACGGATTAATGGAGACAATGATGGACGGATTAATGAAGACAATGATGGATGGATTAATGGAGACAATGATGGACTGATTAATCGAGACAATGATGGATGGATTAATGGAGACAATGATGGACGGATTAATGGAGACAATGATGGACGGATTAATGGAGACAATGATGGACAGATTAATGGAGACAATGATGGACGGATTAATAGAGACAATGATGGATGGATTAATGGAGACAATGATGGATGGATTAATGGAGACAATGATGGACGGATTAATATAGACAATGATGGATGGATTAATGGAGACAATGATGGACAGAATAATGGAGACAATGATGGACAGAATAATGGAGACAATGATGGACGGATTAATGGAGACAATGATGGATGGATTAATGGAGACAATGATGGACGGATTAATGGAGACAATGATGGACAGAATAATGGAGACAATGATGGATGGATTAATGGAGACAATGATGCGTGGATTAATGTAGATAATGATAGATGGATTAACGTACACAATAATGGACAGATTAATGGAGACAATTGTGGACGGATGATGGACAATAAGACAGCGAGACATAAACCTGATGTCTGTCTTTGGAAGACATATTTTAGGTTGTACTCACCGACTGGATCCACAAAATCACAGTGATCCACAAAGTCTCTCTTGCCCATGTAGACGGACACCTGGAGGACAGAGCATCCACATGACGTTCAAAGTGAGACAGTAACACAGGACAGAGCTGACAACCTCAGGTCTCTACAGAACAATTGTTGGTGCAAAACTTACCGACTTGTCCCGAGACACTTTCTTAAAGACGATGTGTTTAGGACTCATATTGATGGACAGACAGACGTCTCAACCTGCAGGACAGGACTCACACATGAAATATCTTCAACCTCCTTAGACCAAAATGTCCAAGTGTCCCCAGATGAGACAATAAGTTCCCAATGTCCTTAAATGAGATGATAATAAAGTCACAGTGTCTTCAAATGAGACAGTAATAAAGTCCAAGTGTCCTCAAATGAGACAGTAATAAAGTCCCAATGTCCTCAAATTAGACAAAAGTAAAGTCCCAAGTGTCCTCAAACGAGACGACAATAAAGTCCCAACGTCCTCAAACCAGACGATAATAAAGTCGCAATGTCCTCAAACCAGACGATAATAAAGTCCCAACGTCCTCAAACCAGACGACGATAAAGTCGCAACGTCCTCAAACCAGACGATAATAAAGTCGCAACGTCCTCAAACCAGACGATAATAAAGTCCCAACGTCCTCAAACCAGACAACGATAAAGTCGCAATGTCCTCAAACCAGACGATAATAAAGTCCCAACGTCCTCAAACCAGACGATAATAAAGTCCCAACGTCCTCAAACCAGACGACGATAAAGTCCCAACGTCCTCAAACCAGACGATAATAAAGTCCCAACGTCCTCAAACCAGACGACGATAAAGTCCCAACGTCCTCAAACCAGACGATAATAAAGTCCCAACGTCCTCAAACCAGACGACGATAAAGTCTCAACGTCCTGAAACCAGACGATAATAAAGTCCCAACGTCCTCAAACCAGACGATAATAAAGTCGCAATGTCCTCAAACCAGACGATAATAAAGTCCCAACGTCCTCAAACCAGACGACGATAAAGTCTCAACATCCTCAAATCAGACGACGATAAAGTCTCAACGTCCTCAAACCAGACGACGATAAAGTCTCAATGTCCTCAAACCAGACGACGATAAAGTCTCAACATCCTCAAATCAGACGACGATAAAGTCTCAACATCCTCAAATCAGACGACGATAAAGTCCCAACGTCCTCAAACCAGACGACGATAAAGTCTCAACATCCTCAAACCAGACGATAATAAAGTCCCAACGTCCTCAAACCAGACGATACTAAAGTCCCAACGTCCTCAAACCAGACGACAATAAAGTCCCAACGTCCTCAAAATAGACGATAATAAAGTCCCAACGTCCTCAAAATGAGATGACAGTAAAGTCCAAATGTCCTCAAATGAGACAATGTTAAAGTCCAAATGTCCTCAAATGAGACGATAATTAATGTCAATGTCAATTTTATTCATATAGCACAATTCATTTCAAGTAAACTCAAAGTGCTTTACATTAAAAAAAAACAAAATATTACACAACATTAAAATCCAGAAAAACATCAACACAATTATATAGCGACAGTGGTAATTGTAATAAGTGTAGCTTATTTGCTGCGTTGGAGGCGAGGCTTAGTGAATTAGAAGCGCGGCTCCACACCATGGAAAACCATTCAGTAGCTGCGGTAGTTAGCCAGCCCCCTGTAGCCGGTGCGGAGCCACATAGCATAGCCTTAGCCTCTGCTAACTGTCCTCCGGCAACTCCCGTTCAGCCGGGAGGCTGGGTTAAGGTTCATGAGAGGCGCAGCTCCAAGCCGAAGCCCACGGCTCACCACCGGCCTGTTCACGTTTCCAACCGCTTTTCCCCACTCAGCGACACACCGATAATAATTTGTTATAGTGTACCATGCTCCTGGCCCGTATTCTGAATTTGTATCTGAATTCTCAGAGTTTTTATCCAGTTTAGTTCTTAAATCAGATAAAGTTATTATTGTAGGCAATTTTAACATTCATGTTGACGTTGATAATGGCTCCCTGGCTACCGCGTTTATCTCATTAATAGACTCCATTGGCTTCAGTCAGGGTGTACATGAACCCACTCACTGTTTTAACCATACCCTCGATCTAGTTCTGACGTATGGAATTGAATTTGATAACCTAAAAGTCTTTCCACAGAATCCCTCGCTATTGTATCATTATCTGATTACTTTTGATTTCTTTTTACTCGATTACACGCCACTCAGCAACAGTTACTCTACTAGATGTTTATCAGATAGTGCTGTCGCAAAATTTAAGGAAAAGATTACTCCGTCATTAAATTCAATTCGAAGTCCCTCAGTAACAGAGGTTTCCTGTACTGACTTTGATCATTTTGTCGATAGTGCCGTAGGCTCGCTGCGAACAACACTTGACTCTGTAGCTCCTCTTAAAAAGAAGTTAAAAAAGCAAAGAAAGTTTGCTCCTCGGTATAACTCTCAAACCCGTAGGTTAAAACAAATATCACGAAAATTTGAAAGGAATTGGCGATTAACCAAACTGGAAGAATCTCGTTTAATCTGGACAGACAGTCTCAACACTTATAAGAGGGGCCTCCGCAATGCCAGAGCAAACTATTACTCAGCATTAATAGAAGACAATAAGAACAACCCCAGGTTTCTTTTCAGCACTGTAGCCAGGCTGACTGAGAGTCAAAGCTCTATTGAGCCTTGTATTCCTTTAGCCCTTAGCAGTAATGATTTTATGAGCTTTTTTTAATGACAAAATTCTAACTATTAGAGGCAAAATTCATGACCTCCTGTCCTCAGATAGTACCTATCTAACCTCAAACACAGCTGTAAGACCTAATATATATTTAGATTGCTTCTCCCCAATTTCTCTTCAAGAATTGACGGCAGTGATTTCTTCATCTAAATCATCAACGTGTCTCTTAGACCCCATCCCAACTAGGCTACTTAAGGAGGTCTTACCTTTAGTTAACACTCATATATTAGATATGATCAATATATCCTTATTAACAGGCTATGTACCACAGTCTTTTAAGGTAGCTGTAATTAAACCTCTCCTAAAAAAGCCCACCCTGGATCCAGAGGTGTTAGCCAACTATAGACCAATATCTAATCTTCCTTTAATGTCAAAGATCCTTGAGAAAGTAGTCGCAGACCAGCTGTGTGATTTTCTCCATGATAATAATTTATTTGAGGAATTTCAGTCAGGATTTAGAGTGCATCATAGCACTGAGACAGCACAAAGTTAAAATTACAAATGACCTTCTGATTGCTTCAGACAAAGGACTCGTCTCTGTACTTGTTTTATTAGATCTTAGTGCGGCGTTTGACACTATTGACCATCAAATTCTGCTGCAGAGACTGGATCACTTAATTGGCCTAAAAGGTTCTGCACTAAGCTGGTTTAAATCTTATTTATCTGATCGTTTTCAGTTTGTTGACGTTCATAATGAATCATCCTTACGTACTAAAGTTTGTTTTGGAGTTCCGCAAGGTTCTGTGCTCGGACCAATCCTATTTACTCTATATATGCTTCCTTTAGGTAACATCATTAGAAATCACTCTGTAAATTTCCATTGTTATGCAGATGATACTCAGTTGTATTTATCGATGAAGCCAGAAGAAAGTAATCAATTAACTAAACTCCAGAACTGCCTTAAAGACATAAAAACTTGGATGAGCACCAATTTCCTGATGTTAAATTCAGACAAAACTGAAGTTATTGTTCTTGGCCCCAAACAACTCAGAGACTCTTTATCTGATGACATAGTTTCTCTAGATGGCATTGCTCTGGCCTCTAGCACTACCGTAAGAAACCTCGGAGTAATATTTGATCAAGATTTGTCTTTTAATTCTCATTTAAAACAAACCTCACAGACTGCATTTTTTCATCTGCATAATATTGCGAAAATTAGGCCTATCCTGACCCGAAAAGATGCAGAAAAATTGGTCCACGCTTTTGTTACCTCAAGGCTGGATTACTGTAACTCTCTATTATCAGGTAGCTCTAGTAAGTCCTTAAAAACTCTCCAGCTAATTCAGAATGCAGCAGCACGTGTACTAACAGGAACTAAGAAACGAGATCATATTTCTCCTGTTTTAGCTTCTCTGCACTGGCTCCCTGTAAAATCCAGAATTGAATTTAAAATCCTACTGTTAACTTATAAAGCTCTAAATGGTCAAGCTCCGTCATATCTTAGAGAGCTCATAGTGCCATATTATCCCACCAGAACACTGCGCTCTGAGAACGCAGGGTTACTCGTGGTCCCTAAAGTCTCCAAAAGTAGATCAGGAGCCAGAGTCTTCAGCTATCAGGCTCCTCTCCTGTGGAATCATCTTCCTGTTACGGTCCGGGAGGCAGACACCGTCTCCACATTTAAGACTAGACTCAAGACTTTCCTCTTTGATAAAGCTTATTAGTTAGGCTTATAAGCTTGCTCTTGCTAACTCGGCTTCTTCTCCAGAGCCTTTGTGCTCCACTGTCTCTCAGATTAACTCATATCACAGCGGTGCCTGGACAGCGTGACGTGTGTGGTTGTGCTGCTGCCGTGGTCCTGCCAGATGCCTCCTGCTGCTGCTGCCATCATTAGTCATTAGTCATACTTCTACTGTTATTATACACATATGACTATTGTCACACATGTATACTGCCAGATATTAATACATACTTTCAACATATTGTACCACAGTAGCCAGAACTATAACTATAATATTATTACTTTCAATAATGTTGTTGTAACCTACTGTCATTACCGTCTGTCCTGCATCTGTCTCTCTCTCTCTCTCTCTCTCTCTCTCTGTCTCATTGTGTCATATGGATTACTGTTAATTTATTATGCTGATCTGTTCTGTACGACATCTATTGCACGTCTGTCCGTCCTGGAAGAGGGATCCCTCCTCAGTTGCTCTTCCTGAGGTTTCTACCGTTTTTTCCCCGTTAAAGGGTTTTTTTGGGGAGTTTTTCCTGATCAGCTGTGAGGGTCTTAAGGACAGAGGGATGTCGTATGCTGTAAAGCCCTGTGAGGCAAATTGTGATTTGTGATATTGGGCTTTATAAATAAAATTGATTGATTGATTGACTGATTGATATAGAAGCCCCTGCCCTGTCACATAGCCGCACATCAAATAAAGTCCCAACGTCCTCAAACCAGATGATTATAAGGTCCTAGTGTCCTCAACCGAGATGACAGTAAAGTCCCAATGTCCTCAAATGAGTACGTGCTAATTAACAGCGTCTCGTTAACCCTGTTGATAAATCGGTCTCATGTGTCTTCATATCAAACTACAAACACTATGAATCATAAATAAAGATTCAACCATAAAATCGAATCAGGTTTTGGACCTCGTCAACGTCTGTCTCAGGATCAGCTGCAGACTGACTTGGCAGAGATGGCAGCCATCTTGTTTTTAAATGGATTAGTGTATTGTGGTCTCACTGTCACTTGATGGGACAGAAAGTGTCCACGATGGAGGACAACAGGTCTGAGTGAAGCAGGGTGAAGTATAAGGAACATTAAACCCAGAATGCGACGTCCTCATCTGAGGACACAGGGTCTCAGTTTGAAATGACCTGATTATCGTCTGTTAAAAATCAGGTTTGATTTCATGTCTTGCTTTAATAATATTTTTCTGGTAAAATTAAAACTAATAAATTATTTTCACTTTCATTAACAAAGAAAACAAAAGAATCTGTTTTTCTGTTTCTGGCAAACAAACTGAAATAATATTTAAGAGTCAAACTGATTCACCAAGTAAAGAATTTAGAATAAAATCAATAAAATTTTCAAATGATAAAGTCACATTTCTTCTGTCTGCTTACAACATTTATAATAATGATAATCATAATAATAACGATGATCATAAAAATGATTATCAATTAAAAAAAGAATTAATAATAAAGGCATAAAGCAGAGACTGACCTGGGAGTAGAGATGTGAGTGTGTTGACAGCAGCAGCAGGTTTCAAACAGCTGATCAGCTCAATTTATAATTCTCTCACACACACACACACACACACACACACACACACACACACACACACACGCCGGGTCAGCAGGCGGATTATTATGGACAGAACACACACACCCATAATCTTCCACACAACAACACTCAACAAACACACCTGTCTGTAACACAGACCGTGGAACCGGGGGGGCCAGAGAGGCCATGGCCCAGGTAACTTTTGTACTCTGACATAGAAGGCTGCATTGGGATTGGGTCCCGCAGGTCCCCATTAAACAGTAGAAGAAGAAGAAAAAGAAGAAGAAGAAGATGTAGCCTAGCGACAGGATGTCAACACAGGAACTTGGTGCACATGCATGAGCGTTTCCACTCCATATTTATTCATAAATGGACGAATATGCCCTGAACCAGCTTTCATGCCAATTTGCTGCTTGCTCCACCTGTCTGTCTGTCTGTCTGTCTGTCTGTCAGCTCCATCTCTCATGAGACAAACATGAAAGAAGACGTGCAGTTTATTGTGTTTCACCGGTGACGAGCTGTCATTACGCGTGACTATTACGCACGTCTGCGCGCTCTTTATAACTCACTATGTGAACCTATGTTGCATAATAAAGATTTGCCCCCTCGTAATTTTTAACCGCCCCCTAAATAACTTCATCCTGGCGCCGGGCTTGCCTTAACCTCAATCACTGCGTGATCATATAAAGGTAGAAAAATAAATAAATACAGAGAACAGAATATGAAACAGCCTTTATTTCATTAAAAACTAAATGAAAACAACGAAATAGGAGCGCTATTCCTGACCAGTGCGTCAAAAGACATGCAGGCCAGGGAAACGAAACAAACAACCCCATGAATCTCTTTATTAATAGCCTATAAAATGACGTGTTTTCTCCTGTGGGACGGGAGAAGACACAAAATCAATGCATCTCTATTATTGTGCGGGCATCAATTCTCAGAGTTTTGCGGTTGGGGGCGGTAATGGTCAGAAATTCAGCGTTCTGGTTACTTTTCAGTAACTGCGCAGCTGCGCTTGTTTTGTTGTTGGGTGTGTGTGTGTGTGTGTGGGTGTGTGTGTGTGTGTGCGCGGCTCTGCACATCAGTCTGATATGAGTGCTGACTTGTGATGATAATGAATATGATGTTGATTTAGATTCAAGGCAGCAAGATGAGTTTTGGTTGTGGACTGGATGTACTTTGTTGTTTGCTATAGTTTCATCTGTGCGTTTATGTGTAAATAGGCTTGGCCTGTTGTGTGTGAATGTTAGAGTGGGATCAGAGGGGTTAATCTGAGCAAGCATGTGTTCGTGTTCATGCGTGTACTGTAGATGTGACTGTGTGGTGTCAGAATAAAAAAAAGTGCTCCGCAACGTTATTTAATACATCAGTAATATTGTCTGTTTCAATGCATATGGCCCCCCACCCCCTCCGCGTGACTTGAAATTACCTGTCTGAAACACACCTGTTTGTGTGACACACCTGTCACTAACACACCTGTCTGTAACACATGTCTGAAACACACCTGTCACTAACACACCTGTTTGTGTGACACACCTGTCACTAACACACCTGTCTGAAACACACCTGTTTGTGTGACACACCTGTCACTAACACACCTGTCTGTAACACACCTGTCACTAACACACCTGTCTGTAAAACCTGTCTGTAACACACCTGTATGTGTGACACACCTGTCACTAACACACCTGTCTGTAAAACCTGTCTGTAACACACCTGTTTGTGTGACACACCTGTCTGTAACACACCTGTCACTAACACACCTGTCTGTAAAACCTGTCTGTAACACACCTGTTTGTGTGACACACCTGTCACTAACACAGCTGTCTGTAAAACCTGTCTGTAACACACCTGTTTGTGTGACACACCTGTCTGAAACAAATCTGTCTGTAACGCACCTGTCACTAACACACCTGTCTGTAAAACCTGTCTGTAACACACCTGTCTGTAAAACCTGTCTGTAACACACCTGTCACTAACACACCTGTCTGTGAAACCTGTCTGTAACACACCTGTCTGTAACACACCTGTCACTAACACACCTGTTTGTGTGACACACCTCTCACCAACACACCTGTCTGTAAAACCTGTCTGTAACACACGTCTGAAACACACCTGTCACTAACACACCTGTCTGTAACACACGTCTGAAACACACCTGTCTGTAACACACCTGTCACTAACACACCTGTCTGAAACACACCTGTTTGTGTGACACACCTGTCTGTAAAACCTGTCTGTAACACACCTGTCACTAACACACCTGTCTGTAACACACCTGTCTCTAACACACCTGTTTGTGTGACACACCTCTCACTAACACACCTGTCTGTAAAACCTGTCTGCAACACACGTCTGAAACACACCTGTCACTAACACACCTGTCTGTAACACACCTGTCTGTAACACACCTGTCACTAACACAGCTGTCTGCAACACACATGCCTGTAACACACCTGTCTGAAACACACCTGTCACTATCACACCTGTTTGCGTGACACACGTCACTAACACACCTGTCTGTAAAACCTGTCTGTAACACACATGCCTGTAATAAACCTGTCTGTAAAACACATGCCTGTAACACACCTGTCACTAACACACCTGTTTGTGTGACACACCTGTCACTAACACACATGCCTGTAACACACCTGTCTGTAACAAACCTGTCTGTAACACACCTGTCACTAACACACTTGTCTGTAAAACACATGCCCGTAACACACCTGTCACTAACACACTTGTCTGTAAAACACATGCCTGTAACACACCTGTCATTAACACACTTGTCTGTAAAACACATGCCTGTAACACACCTGTCACTAACACGCCTGTCTGTAACACACCTGTCACTAACACACCTGTCACTAACACACCTGTTTGTGTGACACACCTGTCACTAACACACATGCCTGTAACACACCTGTTTGCGTGACGCACTTGTCACTAACACATCTGTCTGAAACAAACCTGTCTGAAATACACCTGTCACTAACACACCTGTCTGTAACACACATGCCTGTAACAAACCTGTCACTAACACACCTGTTTGTGTGACACACTTGTCACTAACACATCTGTCTGAAACAAACCTGTCTGAAACACACATGCCTGTAACACATCTGTCTGAAACACACCTGTCACTAACACACCTGTCTGTAAAACCTGTCTGTAACACACGTCTATAACACACATGTCTGTAACACACGTCTGTAACAGACATGTCTGAAACACACCTGTCACTAACACACCTGTCTGTAACACACCTGTTTGTGTGACACACCTGTCACTAACACACCTGTCTGTAACAAACCTGTCTGAAATACACCTGTCACTAACACATCTGTTTGCGTGACACACCTGTCTGTAACACACATGCTTGTAACACATCTGTCTGAAACACACCTGTCACTAGCACACCTGTTTGTGTGACACACCTGTCACTAACACACCTAGGGATGGGTACCGAACCCCAGTATTAAACGAGCCCCGGGGCTACATTCTTCAAGATCGCAGTGTTGATAAGGTCTGACCTTAACGGTTCTGCTATAGGTACTGCAGCAGTCACGTTTGTTTGTTTTTACAAGATAAACGTTATCTTGCACATTTATCTCACCAACTCCGTCAATTATCCGTCATTGTATCATAATTTTCGCTATCCTCCCTGAAGATGGGAGATCTGTGTCGCTCACCCTGGCTACCTGCTGTGTGTGAGTGGAGAGCAGGGGGGCAGGGCTGTTGTTCCAGTGACACGCACACGCACACACACACACACACACACACACACACACACACACACACACAAAGACAGCGCATACACCAACTCAAGCTTGTAGCCTACCTTTAAGATAGATAATGATGGCGGAGAGAGCCAAACGATCGAAAGTGTGGCTTTACATTACAAGAGTTGATGCAGACACAGCGCGTTGTCACAAGTGTGACAAATGTTTTGCGTGTAAGGGCGGCAACAATAGTAATTTGTCAAAACACCTTGCGAAAGTGCATCATATTCAGGCAGAAAGATGTACAGGGTTTGACTGCCCTAGCACAGCTACTTCATCTACGTCCAGTCCAGGTTTGTAACATTATGCCAGCAGCCAACACGTGGAGTTAATAACCATTAGCTATTTTGCGACCCTATTTACTAAATAGGGTTTCAGATTTGGGATTTTATTTGTGTATTTTTCAGATACTTCTAAATACATGAATATAAGCATAATTATAGCCTGGGCTGGGTGCGTGGGATTTCCCCCCCTCTGGTCTATATATCCATAGTGATTAATGTTACATCACCATATAAAATACCTCGAATACCTAGAATACCTAATATTTTTACTTGTAGGCTAGATTTGTTTATATATGCTACAGTGATTTGTTTTCCACAGAGCTCTATGGTGCGAGCATTTTACTGCATTTGCGACTGAAAATAGTTTTATGCAAGTAAAAGAAATCATTCAGGAGCATGCTGTGCGAGTACAGATTTCAACCAGCAGCAGAATCCTGTCGGTTCTGGTTTGAACGGGGGGTCACAGACACAGACAGGAATACATATTCCTGTCAATTACGGTGGCCATAGTGCTCCGCGGCCCATCGAAACCCATCCCTAAACACACCTGTCTGTAACACACCTATCTGAAACACACTTGTCACTAACACAACTGTCACTAACACATCTGTCTGCAACACACCTGTCACTAACACACCTGTCTTTACTTACAGTGGTGGAAAAAAGTTTTCGGACGCCCTTAAAATTTTACACAATCTCAAATATTACCATGAAATATTTGTGGAAAAATCTTTTTTGTGTTTCAAAAGGTGTGGCTGCATTAGACAGATACAAACAAATACAAATTATATTTTTTTGTTTATTGTTTACAAGAAAAACTAACAAAACTAAATTCTTGACAGTTTCAATATGTCAGTTCTCAACATTGTCGGTATCAAAGTCAACAAATAACAGAGAATGTGTTCAAAACTGAACAAAAAATAAATAAACCATCACATCATCAAATTAATATTTAGTAGTCCTGTCATTGGCACGTAGTAGAGCTCTAATCCTGGCTGGCATGTTCCCCACGAGCCTTTCACACTGTTGAGGGGTAATCTTGTCCCATTCTTCTTGAATTACTGCTTTTAATTCTTCTAAATTCTTTGGTTTATGCTTTGAAACAGACCTTTTGATAATCCACCACAGATTTTCAATGGGGCTCATGTCCGGGGATTGAGCTGGCCACTCTAAGACCTGGATACTGTGCTCCTGCAGCCAAGTTCTACTGGCCTTGGATGTGTGGCAAGGGCCATTATCTTGTTGAAACATCCAGTTTTTACCTCGATGGAACAGTGCACGCGCAGAAGGGAGCATGTGGGTTTCGAGAATGGTACAATACTTGGTAGAGTTCAATGTGCCATCACAGACAGTGAGATGACCAACACCAGCAGCACTCATGCATCCCCAAACCATGATACTGCCTCCACCATGCTTGACAGTACGTACTGTACATGCTGGAGATAATGCTTCGCCGGGCCTTCTGCGTACCCTCACATTAGTAGGAGGAAGATAAAGCTGGAAACTGGACTCATCTGACCACAAAATCTTCTTCCAATTCCTGGCTGTCCAGTTCTTGTGTGCCTGGGCCCAACGACGCCGGGCTAACCCCTGTCTCTCATTGATCAGGGGCTTCTTGATAGCCTTGTAGGACCTTAAGCCATGATCTAAAAGTCGGCCACGTACAGTGCGGGTGGAACACTGGACACCAGTTTGGTTTGACCACTGCTGCTGAAGCTCCTGTGATGTCATTCGGCGGTTTTGCCTGCACATGCGGATCAGGATGCGGTCATTTCTTGCTGAAGAAACCTTTGGATGCCCAGATATTGGTTTGTCTTCCAAGCTGTTGGTTCGTCTGTATTTCTGCAGAGTGTATCCAACTGCTGAAGGACTGCATCTGCACTTCCTGGCTATCTGGCGGCAGCTGTATCCTTCCTGGCTGAGAATCTTTATCTTCAGGTGTGTTTCCTGCGTTAGGTTCCTTGTTTTAGCCATTTTTGTATCTGAAGAACTTTCAAATGTGCTGGCTTTATGTAGACACGAAGCTTGGCAACAAAAATTGTGTCTTTTAATAAAAAGACCTTCATCACTGGTACCAAAATGACCCAATACTCAAAATTTCTGATGTATTTTTATGGAACCAATCAATTTTAAGTTTTTAATGGCTTTTTTAGGATTTATTTAGTATTTTGGCTGTGACTGTACTAAAAGAAATTGCACTTGAAGACCTAAGAGTGATTCTTAATGCAATATTTCACAAATGCATGGGGGGTCCGAAAACTTTTTTCCACCACTGTATATTATCTGGACCCAGGCTTTTTCCAACTTTAGAGTGTTTAAAAGATTTCACCACAGAGAGAACATCAAAAGGAGTATGACCAGAAAAGGAAAGTTTGTTTTTCAGATTTAAAATCTCATTACTAAAATCAAAGCAATCAAACCTAAGGTAAAACTTGTTGAACTCATGTGCCAATTGCTTATCAGAATTAAAACCAGTAAGAGCCACCTTTTTGTTGCCGTTGATCTCTGAACCAACTATAGTTTTTAAATCATTCCAAACTGGGCCCAATCTGTTGTTGGCAAGTTCTCTTTGCAGCTTCTCCTTGTAATTCAATTTTGCCTTTTTTATTTCATTCTTAATCTCCCTCTCTAATGTGTGTGACACACCTGTCTGTAACACACCTGTCTGAAACACATCTGTCACTAACACACCTGTCTTACACACCTGTCTGTAACACATCTGTCTGAAACACACCTGTCTGTAACACACTTGTCTGTAACACATCTGTCTGAAACACACCAGTCACTAACACACCTGTCTGTAAAACCTGTCACTAACACACCTGTCTGTAAAACCTGTCACTAACACACCTGTCTGTAACACATCTGTCTGAAACACACCTGTCTGTAACACACCTGTCTGTAACACACCTGTCTGTAAAACCTGTCACTAACACACCTGTCTGTAAAACATGCCTGTAACACACCTGCCACTAACACACCTGCCACTAACACACCTGTCTGAAACACACCTGTCACTAACAGCTGTCTGAAACACACTTGTCACTAACACACCTGTCTGAAACACACCTGTCACTAACACACCTGTCTGTAAAACATGCTTGCAACACATCTATCTGGAACACACCTGTCACTAACACACCTGTCACTAACACACCTGTCTGTAACACACCTGTCACTAACACACCTGTCTGTAAAACATGCCTGTAACACACCTGTCACTAACACACCTGCCACTAACACACCTGTCACTAACACACCTGTCTGTAAAACATGCCTGTAACACACCTGCCACTAACACACCTGTCTGAAACACACCTGTCACTAACAGCTGTCTGAAACACACTTGTCACTAACACACCTGTCTGAAACACACCTGTCACTAACACACCTGTCTGTAAAACATGCTTGCAACACATCTATCTGGAACACACCTGTCACTAACACACCTGTCTGTAACACACCTGTCACTAACACACCTGTCTGTAAAACATGCTTGCAACACATCTATCTGGAACACACCTGTCACTAACACACCTGTCACTAACACACCTGTCTGAAACACACCTGTCACTAACACACCTGTCTGTAAAACATGCTTGCAACACATCTATCTGGAACACACCTGTCACTAACACACCTGTCACTAACACACCTGTCTGAAACACACCTGTCACTAACAGCTGTCTGAAACACACTTGTCACTAACACACCTGTCTGAAACACACCTGTCACTAACACACCTGTCTGTAAAACATGCTTGCAACACATCTATCTGGAACACACCTGTCACTAACACACCTGTCACTAACACTCCTGTCTTTCAAATGAATGAATAAATGAAAATGTTTATTTCGGTCAGGTCATTTAAAAAAATACACAGTTTAATAGAAAATATCAGTATAACTAGAAAATAATCAAACCGAAAAGGCATACGCTGAAGCTAACGCTTATTTTCGCCTACCCTTCTGACATGATCAGCTTAGTCAGATTAAATCATTCTAAACATTAAACAGAAAATACCATATTACATAAATCTGTCTGAAACACACCTGTCTGTAACACACCTGTCACTAACACACCTGTCTGTAACACACCTGTCACTAACACACCTGTCTGTAACACACGTGTCTGAAACACACCTGTCACTAACACACCTGTCTGTAACACACCTGTCACTAACACACCTGTCTGTAAAACCTGTCTGTAACACACCTATCACTAACACACGTGTCTGAAACACACCTGTCACTAACACACCTGTCTGTAAAACCTGTCTGTAACACACCTGTCCGTAACACACCTGTCTGTAAGACATCTGTCTGAAACACACCTGTCACTAACACACCTGTTTTTGTAACACACCTGTCACTAACACACCTGTCTGTAAAACCTGTCTGTAACACACCTGTCACTAACACACCTGTTTGTGTGACACACCTGTCACTAACACACCTGTCTGTAACACATCTGTCTGAAACACACCTGTCTGTAACACACCTGTCACTAACACACCTGTTTGTGTGACACACCTGTCACTAACACATCTGTCCGTAACACACCTGTCACTAACACACCTGTCACTAACACACCTGTCACTAACACATCTGTCTGTAAAACCTGTCTGTAACACACCTGTCTGAAACACACCTGTCACTAACACACCTGTCACTAACACACCTGTCTGTAAAACATGCCTGTAACACACCTGTCACTAACACACCTGTTTGTGTGACACACCTGTCACTAACACACCTGTCTGTAACACATCTGTCTGAAACACACCTGTCTGTAACACACCTGTCACTAACACACCTGTTTGTGTGACACACCTGTCACTAACACATCTGTCCGTAACACACCTGTCTGTAACACACCTGTCACTAACACACCTGTCACTAACACACCTGTCACTAACACATCTGTTTGTAAAACCTGTCTGTAACACACCTGTCTGAAACACACCTGTCACTAACACACCTGTCACTAACACACCTGTCTGTAAAACATGCCTGTAACACACCTGTCACTAACACATCTGTTTGTGTTACACATCTGTTTGTGTGACACACCTGTCACTAACACACCTGTCTGTAACACATCTGTCTGAAACACATTTGTCACTAACACATCTGTTTGTGTTACACATCTGTTTGTGTGACACACCTGTCACTAACACACCTGTCTGTAACACGTTTGTCTGAAACACACCTGTCACTAACACACCTTTCTGTAACACACCTGTCGGTAACGCATCTGTCTGTAACAAACATGCCTTTAAAACACCTGTCTGTAACACACATGCCTGTTTTTGTGACACACTTGTCACTAACACACCTGGCTGTAACAGACCTGTTTGTAACACACCTGTCACTAACACACCTGTTTGTGTGACACACTTGTCACTAACACACCTGTCTGTAACACACCTATCTTTAAAACCTGTCACTAACACACCTGTCTGTAACACATCTGTCTGAAACACACCTGTCTGTAATACACCTGTCACTAACACACCTATCTTTAAAATCTGTCACTAACACACCTGTCTGTAACACATCTGTCTGAAATACACCTGTCACTAACACACCTGTCTGTAACACATCTGTCTGAAATACACCTGTCACTAACACACCTGCCTGTAACACACCTTTCGGTAACACACCTGCCTGTAACGCACCTGTCTGTAACGCATTCGTCTGTAACACACATGCCTTTAACACATCTGTCTGTAAAACCTGTCTGAAACACACCTGTCTGTAACACACATCTGTAACACACCTGTCTGTAACACACGTCTGCAACACACATGCCTGTTTGTGTGGCACACTTGTCACTGACACACCTGGCTGTAACAGACCTGTCATTACACACCTGTCACTAACACACCTGTTTGTAACACACCTGTCTGTAACACACCTGTCTGTAACACACCTGTCTGAAACACAACACATCTCTAAAAACATACGCACATCAGCCTCACTCGGGGCTGGTTCAGCCTGAGCCAGCCCTGACCAAAAACGTTTTCAAAGAGTAAACTCTTCAGTCTGCTCTGAAATGTGGAGACAGAGGAGCTGGATGAATTTTAATTGTCCTATTTTTATTACTTTTACTATTATTTCAGTCACTGTGTCTGTTCATGTGCCAGCTGAAATGTTGTTGTAGTCACCTAAAAGTGTCACCAGATGGCAGGAGCTACATTTGAAGTATCGTACTAAACATTCTAGCTACTGAATCCTCCACAACCAAGTTACTGGAAATGTTTCACAATAAAAGCCTATTTAGAAAATGGAGGGATCCTCTCAGCCGAGGTTATAAGGGGCTTTTAATCTGAAACAAATTCAGGAAGTGTTGAGTGTGAAATGACAGTGCGATATGTTAACTTTATAAAGACAATGGGAGCAGATAAAAACTAAATATATAAACACACAGAGGGGTTAATAAATAACGGAGCGTCTATAATGTAGTTTGTTTCAAATGAAGCTGGGAGCCGCTGCAGTTGTGGTGAGTAAAAGCCCTGCCGCTATTTGTTAATGTTATTACTTTATGTCCGACCGTGAGGATGTACCATTGTTTGCTAGCTTGATGCTAATGACAGTAACGTTAACTCAGCGGGTTGACAAAGTGCCTCTGCTGTTTCACACCATCATTTCCCCCTTTTACTCTGTGTGGTAACATCCCTAGAGGAAATATTAAAAACACTGGGGTGTTGTTGTCATACAGTTGTCTACGGCAGCAGATCGTTCTGTGTTTCTACTGGTCAAAGTGACAGCTGTGATGGGAGTAATCGTGAACGACAAAAAGAAAATCAAACATGCTAGACTTTGTTAGACAGAAAGTACATTGTACTCTTTATTCTATTTGTTTTTTAAAATAAAACTTGGTTAAATGATTTCAGTGTGTGTAAATGTACTTTTTGAACATTTTGAGCACATGTTGATCTGTTCTGTACGACATCTATTGCACGTCTGTCCGTCCTGGAAGAGGGATCCCTCCTCAGTTGCTCTTCCTGAAGTTTCTACCATTTTTTTCCCGTTAAAGGGTTTTTTGGGGAGTTTTTCCTGATCAGCTGTGAGGGTCATAAGGACAGAGGGATGTCGTATGCTGTAAAGCCCTGTGAGGCAAACTGTGATTTGTGATATTGGGCTTTATAAATAAAATTGATTTAAACAATACTGCCATAATTTTGGTCACAATAACTGTGATATGAAATTTTCATACCATTACACCTCTACCATTGACATGTCTGACCTTACACTGAGTGTACAGACACAGATCTCACTGTGGTCAGACAGGGACCAGATGGCTTGTGGAAGCAACCCTGGTACCCCGTATGTGCACAGTACCCCCAAAAGACTCCCCATGGAACAGGGTCGTAAGCCTTCTCCAAGTCTACAAACACATATAGACTGGACAGACAAACTCACACGACCCCTCCAGCAGCCCTGCGACGGTAAAGAGCTGCTCCACTGTTCCACCACCAGGACGGAGTCACTATCGCTCCTCCTGAAACTCAGGTTTGACAGTCAGTCAGAACCTCCTGTCCAGCACGCTGGAGTGAACTCTCCCAGAGAGGCTGAGCAGTGTGATACCTTGATAACTGGAGCACACCCTCCGGTCCCCTTTTTGAAAAATGGGAACCACCACCCTGGTCTGCCACTCCACAGGCACTGCACCTGACCTCCACATGACACTGACAAGGCCTGTCAACCAAGACAGTCAATTCAATTCAATTCAATTCAATTCAAACAACTTTATTAATCCCACAAGGGGCAATTAGTTATGAGCAGCAGGTTGTTGTGATACATGTAGCCTACATGGCACACAATAAATAATAAGTACATCAGACAACATCATACAAAAGAGCCTATGATAGCCTGGAAAAAAAAAAAAAAAAAGATTTTGTTTCACACACAGGTAGGATAGCGGCGTCCTGAAGACAACAGAGAGAATTCAGTTGCAAGAACATGAGTCGGGGAGGCTAAAATGCACTCTGCTTTTCGGGGGATTTGCTGGTTGCAGAAGGAACTTAAGCCTCTTAATTTCACTCCGATAATCTTAGAGCAGGACTTAACAGTACTGGTCAGGATGTTTCTGTCTTTAACTGAAAAACAATGAAACCAGCAAATAAAAGAAAAACACACAAGGCTCTCAATAAATGCTTGATAAGTCCAACAATGTTTGGGTTTACCAGGTATGTCCTGCAGCCTCCCCCGCCAACTGATCCAACTCACCACCAGGTGGTGATCAGCTGACAGCTCTACTCCTCTCTTCACCCGAGTGTCTGAGACATACAGCCGCAGATCTGAAGATATTACCATAAAGTCGATCATTGACCTTTGACTACAGTGTTCTGGTACCAGGTACACTTAGGAACCTCTCGTGCTCGAACATGGTGTTCATTATGGCCGAGTCATGACTGACACAGAAGTCCAATAACAAAACACCATCTCCGTCATTGCCCACATGACTGTCGAAGTCCCCCAGTCGAGTCCCCAGCCAGCACCGCTTCCAGGACACCTCCCAATGACTCCATGAAGGCCAGGTACTCCAAACTGCTGTTAAGTACATAACAACCAACACCAGACAAGAGACCTGCTCTTAGCAACTCAGTCACATCGAGGCGACATAGCTTCGACACAACTCTGTCATAGCTCCAACACAACTCCAACACAGCTTCTACACAGCTCCAACACAGCTTCTACACAGCTTCAACACATTTTCTACACAGCTTCTACACAGCTTCTACACAGCTTTTACACAGCTTTTACACAGCTTCTTCACAGCTTCTACACAGCTTCCACACAGCTTCTACACATTTTCTACACAGTTTCAACACAGCTTCTACACAGCTTCTACACATCTTCTACACAGCTCCAACACAGCTTCTACACAGCTTCTACACAGCTTCTACACATTTTCTACACAGCTTCTACACAGCTTCTACACAGCTTCCACACAGCTTCTACACAGCTTCCACACAGCTTCTACACAGCTTCTACACAGCTTCCACACAGCTTCTACACAGCTTCTACACAGCTTCCACACAGCTTCCACACAGCTTCTACACAGCTTCTACACAGCTTCCACACAGCTTCTACACAGCTTCTACACAGGTTCTACACAGCTTCCACACAGCTTCTACACAGCTTCTACACACCTTCCACACAGCTCCAACACAGCTTCTACACAGCTTCCACACAGCTTCCACACAGCTTCTACACACCTTCCACACAGCTCCAACACAGCTTCTACACAGCTTCCACACAGCTTCCACACAGCTTCTACACAGCTTCCACACAGCTTCCACACAGCTTCTACACAGCTTCCACACAGCTTCTACACAGCTTCCACACAGCTTCTACACACCTTCCACACAGCTCCAACACAGCTTCTACACAGCTTCTACACAGCTTCTACACAGCTTCCACACAGCTTCTACACACCTTCCACACAGCTCCAACACAGCTTCCACACAGCTTCTACACACCTTCCACACAGCTCCAACACAGCTTCCACACAGCTTCCACACAGCTTCTACACAGCTTCCACACAGCTTCCACACAGCTTCCACACAGCTTCCACACACCTTCCACACAGCTCCAACACAGCTTCTACACAGCTTCTACACAGCTTCTACACAGCTTCCACACAGCTTCTACACAGCTTCCACACAGCTTCTACACAGCTTCCACACAGCTTCTACACAGCTTCTACACAGCTTCCACACAGCTTCTACACAGCTTCCACACAGCTTCTACACAGCTTCTACACAGCTTCCACACAGCTTCTACACAGCTTCCACACAGCTTCCACACAGCTTCTACACAGCTTCCACACAGCTTCCACACAGCTTCCACACAGCTTCTACACAGCTTCCACACAGCTTCCACACAGCTTCTACACAGCTTCCACACAGCTTCTACACAGCTTCTACACAGCTTCCACACAGCTTCTACACAGCTTCTACACAGCTTCCACACAGCTTCTACACAGCTTCTACACAGCTTCCACACAGCTTCTACACAGCTTCTACACAGCTTCCACACAGCTTCTACACAGCTTCTACACAGCTTCCACACAGCTTCTACACAGCTTCTACACACCTTCCACACAGCTCAAACACAGCTTCTACACAGCTTCCACACAGCTTCCACACAGCTCAAACACAGCTTCTACACAGCTTCCACACAGCTTCCACACAGCTTCCACACAGCTTCTACACAGCTCCCACACAGCTCCAACACAGCTTCCACACAGCTTCCACACAGCTTCCACACAGCTTCCACACAGCTTCTACACAGCTTCTACACAGCTTCTACACAGCTTCTACACAGCTTCTACACATTTTCTACACAGCTTCTACACATTTTCCACACAGCTTCTACACAGCTTCTACACATTTTCTACACAGCTTCTACACAGCTTCTACACATTTTCTACACAGCTTCTACACATTTTCCACACAGCTTCTACACAGCTTCTACACATTTTCTACACAGCTTCTACACAGCTTCCACACAGCTTCTACACAGCTTCTACACAGCTTCTACACATTTTCTACACAGCTTCTACACAGCTTCTACACAGCTCCAACACAGCTTCAACAAAGCTCCAACACAGCTTCCACACAGCTTCTACACAGCTTCTACACATTTTCTACACAGCTTCTACACAGCTTCTACACAGCTTCCACACAGCTTCTACACAGCTTCTACACATTTTCTACACAGCTTCCACACAGCTTCTACACAACTTCTACACATTTTCTACACAGCTTCTACACAGCTTCTACACAGCTTCCACACAGCTTCTACACATTTTCTACACAGTTTCAACACAGCTTCTACACAGCTTCTACACATCTTCTACACAGCTCCAACACAGCTTCTACACAGCTTCTACACAGCTTCTACACATTTTCTACACAGCTTCTACACAGCTTCTACACAGCTTCTACACATCTTCTACACAGCTCCAACACAGGTTCCACACAGCTTCTACACAGCTTCCACACAGCTTCCACACAGCTTCTACACAGCTTCTACACATCTTCTACACATCTTCTACACAGCTCCAACACAGCTTCGACACAGCTCCAACACAGCTTCCACACAGCTTCCACACAGCTTCCACACAGCTTCCACACAACTTCCACACAGCTTCAACACAGCTTCCACACAGCTTCCACACAGCTTCCACACAGCTTCCACACAGCTTCAACACAGCTTCCACACAGCTTCCACACAGCTTCAACACAGCTTCCACACAGCTTCCACACAGCTTCCACACAGCTCCTACACAGCTTCCACACAGCTTCTACACAGCTTCTACACAGCTTCTACACAGCTTCAACACAGCTCCAACACAGCTTCTACACAGCTTCAACACAGCTCCAACACAGCTTCAACACAGCTTCCACACAGCTTCCACACAGCTTCCACACAGCTTCTACACAGGTTCTACACAGCTTCCACACAGCTTCTACACAGCTTCTACACACCTTCCACACAGCTCCAACACAGCTTCTACACAGCTTCCACACAGCTTCCACACAGCTTCTACACACCTTCCACACAGCTCCAACACAGCTTCTACACAGCTTCCACACAGCTTCCACACAGCTTCTACACAGCTTCCACACAGCTTCCACACAGCTTCTACACAGCTTCCACACAGCTTCTACACAGCTTCCACACAGCTTCTACACACCTTCCACACAGCTCCAACACAGCTTCTACACAGCTTCTACACAGCTTCTACACAGCTTCCACACAGCTTCTACACACCTTCCACACAGCTCCAACACAGCTTCCACACAGCTTCTACACACCTTCCACACAGCTCCAACACAGCTTCCACACAGCTTCCACACAGCTTCTACACAGCTTCCACACAGCTTCCACACAGCTTCCACACAGCTTCTACACACCTTCCACACAGCTCCAACACAGCTTCTACACAGCTTCTACACAGCTTCTACACAGCTTCCACACAGCTTCTACACAGCTTCCACACAGCTTCTACACAGCTTCCACACAGCTTCTACACAGCTTCTACACAGCTTCCACACAGCTTCTACACATCTTCCACACAGCTTCTACACAGCTTCTACACAGCTTCTACACAGCTTCCACACAGCTTCTACACAGCTTCCACACAGCTTCTACACAGCTTCTACACAGCTTCCACACAGCTTCTACACAGCTTCTACACAGCTTCCACACAGCTTCTACACAGCTTCCACACAGCTTCCACACAGCTTCCACACAGCTTCCACACAGCTTCCACACAGCTCCTACACAGCTTCCACACAGCTTCTACACAGCTTCTACACAGCTTCTACACAGCTTCAACACAGCTCCAACACAGCTTCTACACAGCTTCAACACAGCTCCAACACAGCTTCAACACAGCTTCCACACAGCTTCCACACAGCTTCCACACAGCTTCTACACAGGTTCTACACAGCTTCCACACAGCTTCTACACAGCTTCTACACACCTTCCACACAGCTCCAACACAGCTTCTACACAGCTTCCACACAGCTTCTACACACCTTCCACACAGCTCCAACACAGCTTCTACACAGCTTCCACACAGCTTCCACACAGCTTCCACACAGCTTCTACACAGCTTCCACACAGCTTCTACACAGCTTCCACACAGCTTCTACACACCTTCCACACAGCTCCAACACAGCTTCTACACAGCTTCTACACAGCTTCTACACAGCTTCCACACAGCTTCTACACACCTTCCACACAGCTCCAACACAGCTTCCACACAGCTTCTACACACCTTCCACACAGCTCCAACACAGCTTCCACACAGCTTCCACACAGCTTCTACACAGCTTCCACACAGCTTCCACACAGCTTCCACACAGCTTCTACACACCTTCCACACAGCTCCAACACAGCTTCTACACAGCTTCTACACAGCTTCTACACAGCTTCCACGCAGCTTCTACACAGCTTCCACACAGCTTCTACACAGCTTCCACACAGCTTCTACACAGCTTCTACACAGCTTCCACACAGCTTCTACACAGCTTCCACACAGCTTCTACACAGCTTCTACACAGCTTCCACACAGCTTCTACACAGCTTCTACACAGCTTCTACACATCTTCTACACAGCTCCAACACAGGTTCCACACAGCTTCTACACAGCTTCCACACAGCTTCCACACAGCTTCTACACAGCTTCTACACATCTTCTACACATCTTCTACACAGCTCCAACACAGCTTCGACACAGCTCCAACACAGCTTCCACACAGCTTCTACACAGCTTCTACACATCTTCTACACATCTTCTACACAGCTCCAACACAGCTTCGACACAGCTCCAACACAGCTTCCACACAGCTTCCACACAGCTTCCACACAACTTCCACACAGCTTCAACACAGGTTCCACACAGCTTCCACACAGCTTCCACACAGCTTCCACACAGCTTCAACACAGCTTCCACACAGCTTCCACACAGCTTCCACACAGCTTCAACACAGCTTCCACACAGCTTCCACACAGCTCCTACACAGCTTCCACACAGCTTCTACACAGCTTCTACACAGCTTCTACACAGCTTCAACACAGCTCCAACACAGCTTCTACACAGCTTCAACACAGCTCCAACACAGCTTCAACACAGCTTCCACACAGCTTCCACACAGCTTCCACACAGCTTCTACACAGGTTCTACACAGCTTCCACACAGCTTCTACACAGCTTCTACACACCTTCCACACAGCTCCAACACAGCTTCTACACAGCTTCCACACAGCTTCCACACAGCTTCTACACACCTTCCACACAGCTCCAACACAGCTTCTACACAGCTTCCACACAGCTTCCACACAGCTTCTACACAGCTTCCACACAGCTTCCACACAGCTTCTACACAGCTTCCACACAGCTTCTACACAGCTTCCACACAGCTTCTACACACCTTCCACACAGCTCCAACACAGCTTCTACACAGCTTCTACACAGCTTCTACACAGCTTCCACACAGCTTCTACACATCTTCCACACAGCTCCAACACAGCTTCCACACAGCTTCTACACACCTTCCACACAGCTCCAACACAGCTTCCACACAGCTTCCACACAGCTTCTACACAGCTTCCACACAGCTTCCACACAGCTTCCACACAGCTTCTACACACCTTCCACACAGCTCCAACACAGCTTCTACACAGCTTCTACACAGCTTCTACACAGCTTCCACACAGCTTCTACACAGCTTCCACACAGCTTCTACACAGCTTCCACACAGCTTCTACACAGCTTCTACACAGCTTCCACACAGCTTCTACACATCTTCCACACAGCTTCTACACAGCTTCTACACAGCTTCTACACAGCTTCCACACAGCTTCTACACAGCTTCCACACAGCTTCTACACAGCTTCTACACAGCTTCCACACAGCTTCTACACAGCTTCTACACAGCTTCCACACAGCTTCTACACAGCTTCCACACAGCTTCCACACAGCTTCCACACAGCTTCCACACAGCTTCCACACAGCTCCTACACAGCTTCCACACAGCTTCTACACAGCTTCTACACAGCTTCTACACAGCTTCAACACAGCTCCAACACAGCTTCTACACAGCTTCAACACAGCTCCAACACAGCTTCAACACAGCTCCAACACAGCTTCCACACAGCTTCCACACAGCTTCTACACAGGTTCTACACAGCTTCCACACAGCTTCTACACAGCTTCTACACACCTTCCACACAGCTCCAACACAGCTTCTACACAGCTTCCACACAGCTTCCACACAGCTTCCACACAGCTTCTACACAGCTTCCACACAGCTTCTACACAGCTTCCACACAGCTTCTACACACCTTCCACACAGCTCCAACACAGCTTCTACACAGCTTCTACAAAGCTTCTACACAGCTTCCACACAGCTTCTACACACCTTCCACACAGCTCCAACACAGCTTCCACACAGCTTCTACACACCTTCCACACAGCTCCAACACAGCTTCCACACAGCTTCCACACAGCTTCTACACAGCTTCCACACAGCTTCCACACAGCTTCCACACAGCTTCTACACACCTTCCACACAGCTCCAACACAGCTTCTACACAGCTTCTACACAGCTTCTACACAGCTTCCACACAGCTTCTACACAGCTTCCACACAGCTTCTACACAGCTTCCACACAGCTTCTACACAGCTTCTACACAGCTTCCACACAGCTTCTACACAGCTTCCACACAGCTTCTACACAGCTTCTACACAGCTTCCACACAGCTTCTACACAGCTTCCACACAGCTTCTACACAGCTTCTACACAGCTTCCACACAGCTTCTACACAGCTTCTACACAGCTTCCACACAGCTTCTACACAGCTTCCACACAGCTTCTACACAGCTTCTACACAGCTTCCACACAGCTTCTACACAGCTTCTACACAGCTTCTACACACCTTCCACACAGCTCCAACACAGCTTCTACACAGCTTCCACACAGCTTCCACACAGCTTCCACACAGCTTCCACACAGCTCCCACACAGCTCCAACACAGCTTCCACACAGCTTCCACACAGCTTCCACACAGCTTCTACACAGCTTCTACACATTTTCTACACAGCTTCTACACAGCTTCTACACATTTTCTACACAGCTTCTACACATTTTCCACACAGCTTCTACACAGCTTCTACACATTTTCTACACAGCTTCTACACAGCTTCTACACATTTTCTACACAGCTTCTACACATTTTCCACACAGCTTCTACACAGCTTCTACACATTTTCTACACAGCTTCTACACAGCTTCCACACAGCTTCTACACAGCTTCTACACAGCTTCTACACATTTTCTACACAGCTTCTACACAGCTTCTACACAGCTCCAACACAGCTTCAACAAAGCTCCAACACAGCTTCCACACAGCTTCTACACAGCTTCTACACATTTTCTACACAGCTTCTACACAGCTTCTACACAGCTTCCACACAGCTTCTACACAGCTTCTACACATTTTCTACACAGCTTCCACACAGCTTCTACACAACTTCTACACATTTTCTACACAGCTTCTACACAGCTTCCACACAGCTTCTACACAGCTTCCACACAGCTTCTACACAGCTTCCACACAGCTTCCACACAGCTTCCACACAGCTTCTACACAGCTTCCACACAGCTTCCACACAGCTTCTACACAGCTTCCACACAGCTTCTACACAGCTTCTACACAGCTTCCACACAGCTTCTACACAGCTTCTACACAGCTTCCACACAGCTTCTACACAGCTTCTACACAGCTTCCACACAGCTTCTACACAGCTTCTACACAGCTTCCACACAGCTTCTACACAGCTTCTACACAGCTTCCACACAGCTTCTACACAGCTTCTACACACCTTCCACACAGCTCAAACACAGCTTCTACACAGCTTCCACACAGCTTCCACACAGCTCAAACACAGCTTCTACACAGCTTCCACACAGCTTCCACACAGCTTCCACACAGCTTCTACACAGCTCCCACACAGCTCCAACACAGCTTCCACACAGCTTCCACACAGCTTCCACACAGCTTCCACACAGCTTCTACACAGCTTCTACACAGCTTCTACACAGCTTCTACACAGCTTCTACACATTTTCTACACAGCTTCTACACATTTTCCACACAGCTTCTACACAGCTTCTACACATTTTCTACACAGCTTCTACACAGCTTCTACACATTTTCTACACAGCTTCTACACATTTTCCACACAGCTTCTACACAGCTTCTACACATTTTCTACACAGCTTCTACACAGCTTCCACACAGCTTCTACACAGCTTCTACACAGCTTCTACACATTTTCTACACAGCTTCTACACAGCTTCTACACAGCTCCAACACAGCTTCAACAAAGCTCCAACACAGCTTCCACACAGCTTCTACACAGCTTCTACACATTTTCTACACAGCTTCTACACAGCTTCTACACAGCTTCCACACAGCTTCTACACAGCTTCTACACATTTTCTACACAGCTTCCACACAGCTTCTACACAACTTCTACACATTTTCTACACAGCTTCTACACAGCTTCTACACAGCTTCCACACAGCTTCTACACATTTTCTACACAGTTTCAACACAGCTTCTACACAGCTTCTACACATCTTCTACACAGCTCCAACACAGCTTCTACACAGCTTCTACACAGCTTCTACACATTTTCTACACAGCTTCTACACAGCTTCTACACAGCTTCTACACATCTTCTACACAGCTCCAACACAGGTTCCACACAGCTTCTACACAGCTTCCACACAGCTTCCACACAGCTTCTACACAGCTTCTACACATCTTCTACACATCTTCTACACAGCTCCAACACAGCTTCGACACAGCTCCAACACAGCTTCCACACAGCTTCCACACAGCTTCCACACAGCTTCCACACAACTTCCACACAGCTTCAACACAGCTTCCACACAGCTTCCACACAGCTTCCACACAGCTTCCACACAGCTTCAACACAGCTTCCACACAGCTTCCACACAGCTTCAACACAGCTTCCACACAGCTTCCACACAGCTTCCACACAGCTCCTACACAGCTTCCACACAGCTTCTACACAGCTTCTACACAGCTTCTACACAGCTTCAACACAGCTCCAACACAGCTTCTACACAGCTTCAACACAGCTCCAACACAGCTTCAACACAGCTTCCACACAGCTTCCACACAGCTTCCACACAGCTTCTACACAGGTTCTACACAGCTTCCACACAGCTTCTACACAGCTTCTACACACCTTCCACACAGCTCCAACACAGCTTCTACACAGCTTCCACACAGCTTCCACACAGCTTCTACACACCTTCCACACAGCTCCAACACAGCTTCTACACAGCTTCCACACAGCTTCCACACAGCTTCTACACAGCTTCCACACAGCTTCCACACAGCTTCTACACAGCTTCCACACAGCTTCTACACAGCTTCCACACAGCTTCTACACACCTTCCACACAGCTCCAACACAGCTTCTACACAGCTTCTACACAGCTTCTACACAGCTTCCACACAGCTTCTACACACCTTCCACACAGCTCCAACACAGCTTCCACACAGCTTCTACACACCTTCCACACAGCTCCAACACAGCTTCCACACAGCTTCCACACAGCTTCTACACAGCTTCCACACAGCTTCCACACAGCTTCCACACAGCTTCTACACACCTTCCACACAGCTCCAACACAGCTTCTACACAGCTTCTACACAGCTTCTACACAGCTTCCACACAGCTTCTACACAGCTTCCACACAGCTTCTACACAGCTTCCACACAGCTTCTACACAGCTTCTACACAGCTTCCACACAGCTTCTACACATCTTCCACACAGCTTCTACACAGCTTCTACACAGCTTCTACACAGCTTCCACACAGCTTCTACACAGCTTCCACACAGCTTCTACACAGCTTCTACACAGCTTCCACACAGCTTCTACACAGCTTCTACACAGCTTCCACACAGCTTCTACACAGCTTCCACACAGCTTCCACACAGCTTCCACACAGCTTCCACACAGCTTCCACACAGCTCCTACACAGCTTCCACACAGCTTCTACACAGCTTCTACACAGCTTCTACACAGCTTCAACACAGCTCCAACACAGCTTCTACACAGCTTCAACACAGCTCCAACACAGCTTCAACACAGCTTCCACACAGCTTCCACACAGCTTCCACACAGCTTCTACACAGGTTCTACACAGCTTCCACACAGCTTCTACACAGCTTCTACACACCTTCCACACAGCTCCAACACAGCTTCTACACAGCTTCCACACAGCTTCTACACACCTTCCACACAGCTCCAACACAGCTTCTACACAGCTTCCACACAGCTTCCACACAGCTTCCACACAGCTTCTACACAGCTTCCACACAGCTTCTACACAGCTTCCACACAGCTTCTACACACCTTCCACACAGCTCCAACACAGCTTCTACACAGCTTCTACACAGCTTCTACACAGCTTCCACACAGCTTCTACACACCTTCCACACAGCTCCAACACAGCTTCCACACAGCTTCTACACACCTTCCACACAGCTCCAACACAGCTTCCACACAGCTTCCACACAGCTTCTACACAGCTTCCACACAGCTTCCACACAGCTTCCACACAGCTTCTACACACCTTCCACACAGCTCCAACACAGCTTCTACACAGCTTCTACACAGCTTCTACACAGCTTCCACGCAGCTTCTACACAGCTTCCACACAGCTTCTACACAGCTTCCACACAGCTTCTACACAGCTTCTACACAGCTTCCACACAGCTTCTACACAGCTTCCACACAGCTTCTACACAGCTTCTACACAGCTTCCACACAGCTTCTACACAGCTTCTACACAGCTTCTACACATCTTCTACACAGCTCCAACACAGGTTCCACACAGCTTCTACACAGCTTCCACACAGCTTCCACACAGCTTCTACACAGCTTCTACACATCTTCTACACATCTTCTACACAGCTCCAACACAGCTTCGACACAGCTCCAACACAGCTTCCACACAGCTTCTACACAGCTTCTACACATCTTCTACACATCTTCTACACAGCTCCAACACAGCTTCGACACAGCTCCAACACAGCTTCCACACAGCTTCCACACAGCTTCCACACAACTTCCACACAGCTTCAACACAGGTTCCACACAGCTTCCACACAGCTTCCACACAGCTTCCACACAGCTTCAACACAGCTTCCACACAGCTTCCACACAGCTTCCACACAGCTTCAACACAGCTTCCACACAGCTTCCACACAGCTCCTACACAGCTTCCACACAGCTTCTACACAGCTTCTACACAGCTTCTACACAGCTTCAACACAGCTCCAACACAGCTTCTACACAGCTTCAACACAGCTCCAACACAGCTTCAACACAGCTTCCACACAGCTTCCACACAGCTTCCACACAGCTTCTACACAGGTTCTACACAGCTTCCACACAGCTTCTACACAGCTTCTACACACCTTCCACACAGCTCCAACACAGCTTCTACACAGCTTCCACACAGCTTCCACACAGCTTCTACACACCTTCCACACAGCTCCAACACAGCTTCTACACAGCTTCCACACAGCTTCCACACAGCTTCTACACAGCTTCCACACAGCTTCCACACAGCTTCTACACAGCTTCCACACAGCTTCTACACAGCTTCCACACAGCTTCTACACACCTTCCACACAGCTCCAACACAGCTTCTACACAGCTTCTACACAGCTTCTACACAGCTTCCACACAGCTTCTACACATCTTCCACACAGCTCCAACACAGCTTCCACACAGCTTCTACACACCTTCCACACAGCTCCAACACAGCTTCCACACAGCTTCCACACAGCTTCTACACAGCTTCCACACAGCTTCCACACAGCTTCCACACAGCTTCTACACACCTTCCACACAGCTCCAACACAGCTTCTACACAGCTTCTACACAGCTTCTACACAGCTTCCACACAGCTTCTACACAGCTTCCACACAGCTTCTACACAGCTTCCACACAGCTTCTACACAGCTTCTACACAGCTTCCACACAGCTTCTACACATCTTCCACACAGCTTCTACACAGCTTCTACACAGCTTCTACACAGCTTCCACACAGCTTCTACACAGCTTCCACACAGCTTCTACACAGCTTCTACACAGCTTCCACACAGCTTCTACACAGCTTCTACACAGCTTCCACACAGCTTCTACACAGCTTCCACACAGCTTCCACACAGCTTCCACACAGCTTCCACACAGCTTCCACACAGCTCCTACACAGCTTCCACACAGCTTCTACACAGCTTCTACACAGCTTCTACACAGCTTCAACACAGCTCCAACACAGCTTCTACACAGCTTCAACACAGCTCCAACACAGCTTCAACACAGCTCCAACACAGCTTCCACACAGCTTCCACACAGCTTCTACACAGGTTCTACACAGCTTCCACACAGCTTCTACACAGCTTCTACACACCTTCCACACAGCTCCAACACAGCTTCTACACAGCTTCCACACAGCTTCCACACAGCTTCCACACAGCTTCTACACAGCTTCCACACAGCTTCTACACAGCTTCCACACAGCTTCTACACACCTTCCACACAGCTCCAACACAGCTTCTACACAGCTTCTACAAAGCTTCTACACAGCTTCCACACAGCTTCTACACACCTTCCACACAGCTCCAACACAGCTTCCACACAGCTTCTACACACCTTCCACACAGCTCCAACACAGCTTCCACACAGCTTCCACACAGCTTCTACACAGCTTCCACACAGCTTCCACACAGCTTCCACACAGCTTCTACACACCTTCCACACAGCTCCAACACAGCTTCTACACAGCTTCTACACAGCTTCTACACAGCTTCCACACAGCTTCTACACAGCTTCCACACAGCTTCTACACAGCTTCCACACAGCTTCTACACAGCTTCTACACAGCTTCCACACAGCTTCTACACAGCTTCCACACAGCTTCTACACAGCTTCTACACAGCTTCCACACAGCTTCTACACAGCTTCCACACAGCTTCTACACAGCTTCTACACAGCTTCCACACAGCTTCTACACAGCTTCTACACAGCTTCCACACAGCTTCTACACAGCTTCCACACAGCTTCTACACAGCTTCTACACAGCTTCCACACAGCTTCTACACAGCTTCTACACAGCTTCTACACACCTTCCACACAGCTCCAACACAGCTTCTACACAGCTTCCACACAGCTTCCACACAGCTTCCACACAGCTTCCACACAGCTCCCACACAGCTCCAACACAGCTTCCACACAGCTTCCACACAGCTTCCACACAGCTTCTACACAGCTTCTACACATTTTCTACACAGCTTCTACACAGCTTCTACACATTTTCTACACAGCTTCTACACATTTTCCACACAGCTTCTACACAGCTTCTACACATTTTCTACACAGCTTCTACACAGCTTCTACACATTTTCTACACAGCTTCTACACATTTTCCACACAGCTTCTACACAGCTTCTACACATTTTCTACACAGCTTCTACACAGCTTCCACACAGCTTCTACACAGCTTCTACACAGCTTCTACACATTTTCTACACAGCTTCTACACAGCTTCTACACAGCTCCAACACAGCTTCAACAAAGCTCCAACACAGCTTCCACACAGCTTCTACACAGCTTCTACACATTTTCTACACAGCTTCTACACAGCTTCTACACAGCTTCCACACAGCTTCTACACAGCTTCTACACATTTTCTACACAGCTTCCACACAGCTTCTACACAACTTCTACACATTTTCTACACAGCTTCTACACAGCTTCCACACAGCTTCTACACAGCTTCCACACAGCTTCTACACATTTTCTACACAGTTTCAACACAGCTTCTACACAGCTTCTACACATCTTCTACACAGCTCCAACACAGCTTCTACACAGCTTCTACACAGCTTCTACAAATTTTCTACACAGCTTCTACACATCTTCTACACAGCTCCAACACAGGTTCCACACAGCTTCTACACAGCTTCCACACAGCTTCCACACAGCTTCTACACAGCTTCTACACATCTTCTACACATCTTCTACACAGCTCCAACACAGCTTCTACACAGCTCCAACACAGCTTCCACACAGCTTCCACACAGCTTCCACACAGCTTCCACACAGCTTCCACACAGCTCCTACACAGCTTCCACACAGCTTCTACACAGCTTCTACACAGCTTCTACACAGCTTAAACACAGCTCCAACACAGCTTCTACACAGCTTCTACACAGCTTTAACACAGCTTCAACACAGCTCCAACACAGCTTCCACACAGCTTCCACACAGCTTCCACACAGCTTCAACACAGCTTCCACACAGCTTCAACACAGCTTCCACACAGCTTCTACACAGCTTCAACACAGCTTCCACACAGCTTCCACACAGCTTCAACACAGCTTCCACACAGCTTCTACACAGCTTCAACACAGCTTCAACACAGCTCCAACACAGCTTCAACACAGCTTCCACACAGCTTCCACACAGCTCCAACACAGCTTCCACACAGCTTCCACACAGCTTCAACACAGCTTCCACACAGCTTCTACACAGCTTCTACACAGCTTCTACACAGCTTCCACACAGCTTCAACATAGCTTCCACAGCTTCTACACAGCTTCCACACAGCTTCTACACAGCTTCTACACAGCTTCCACACAGCTTCAACACAGCTTCCACAGCTTCCACACAGCTTCCACAGCTTCTACACAGCTTCCACACAGCTTCTACACAGCTTCTACACAGCTTCTACACAGCTTCTACACAGCTTCCACAGCTTCCACACAGCTTCAACACAGCTTCTACACAGCTTCTACACAGCTTCCACACAGCTTCAACACAGCTCCAACACAGCTTCCACAGCTTCTACACAGCTTCAACACAGCTTCTACACAGCTTCAACACAGCTTTAACACAGCTTCTACACAGCTTCTACACAGCTTCCACACAGCTTTAACACAGCTTCTACACAGCTTCTACACAGCTTCTACACAGCTTCCACACAGCTTCTACACATCTTCTACACAGCTCCAACACAGCTTCCACACAGCTTCTACACAGCTTCTACACAGCTTCAACACAGCTTCTACACAGCTCCAACACAGCTTCCACACAGCTTCTACACAGCTTCTACACAGCTCCAACACAGCTTCTACACAGCTCCAACACAGCTTCCACACAGCTTCTACACAGCTTCAACACAGCTTCCACACAGCTTCAACACAGCTTCAACACAGCCTCCACACAGCTTCCACACAGCTTCAACACAGCTCCAACACAGCTTCTACACAGCTTCAACACAGCTTCCACAGCTTCTACACAGCTTCTACACAGCTTCAACACAGCTCCAACACAGCTTCTACACATCTTCTACACAGCTCCAACACAGCTTCCACACAGCTTCTACACAGCTTCTACACAGCTCCAACACAGCTTCTACACAGCTTCTACACAGCTTCAACACAGCTTCTACACAGCTTCTACACAGCTTCTACACAGCTTCTACACATCTTCTACACAGCTCCAACACAGGTTCCACACAGCTTCTACACAGCTTCCACACAGCTTCCACACAGCTTCTACACAGCTTCTACACATCTTCTACACAGCTCCAACACAGCTTCGACACAGCTCCAACACAGCTTCCACACAGCTTCCACACAGCTTCCACACAGCTTCCACACAACTTCCACACAGCTTCAACACAGCTTCCACACAGCTTCCACACAGCTTCCACACAGCTTCCACACAGCTTCCACACAGCTCCTACACAGCTTCCACACAGCTTCTACACAGCTTCTACACAGCTTCTACACAGCTTCAACACAGCTCCAACACAGCTTCTACACAGCTTCAACACAGCTCCAACACAGCTTCAACACAGCTTCCACACAGCTTCCACACAGCTTCCACACAGCTTCTACACAGGTTCTACACAGCTTCCACACAGCTTCTACACAGCTTCTACACACCTTCCACACAGCTCCAACACAGCTTCTACACAGCTTCCACACAGCTTCCACACAGCTTCTACACACCTTCCACACAGCTCCAACACAGCTTCTACACAGCTTCCACACAGCTTCCACACAGCTTCTACACAGCTTCCACACAGCTTCCACACAGCTTCTACACAGCTTCCACACAGCTTCTACACAGCTTCCACACAGCTTCTACACACCTTCCACACAGCTCCAACACAGCTTCTACACAGCTTCTACACAGCTTCTACACAGCTTCCACACAGCTTCTACACACCTTCCACACAGCTCCAACACAGCTTCCACACAGCTTCTACACACCTTCCACACAGCTCCAACACAGCTTCCACACAGCTTCCACACAGCTTCTACACAGCTTCCACACAGCTTCCACACAGCTTCCACACAGCTTCTACACACCTTCCACACAGCTCCAACACAGCTTCTACACAGCTTCTACACAGCTTCTACACAGCTTCCACACAGCTTCTACACAGCTTCCACACAGCTTCTACACAGCTTCCACACAGCTTCTACACAGCTTCTACACAGCTTCCACACAGCTTCTACACATCTTCCACACAGCTTCTACACAGCTTCTACACAGCTTCTACACAGCTTCCACACAGCTTCTACACAGCTTCCACACAGCTTCTACACAGCTTCTACACAGCTTCCACACAGCTTCTACACAGCTTCTACACAGCTTCCACACAGCTTCTACACAGCTTCCACACAGCTTCCACACAGCTTCCACACAGCTTCCACACAGCTCCTACACAGCTTCCACACAGCTTCTACACAGCTTCTACACAGCTTCTACACAGCTTCAACACAGCTCCAACACAGCTTCTACACAGCTTCAACACAGCTCCAACACAGCTTCAACACAGCTCCAACACAGCTTCCACACAGCTTCCACACAGCTTCTACACAGGTTCTACACAGCTTCCACACAGCTTCTACACAGCTTCTACACACCTTCCACACAGCTCCAACACAGCTTCTACACAGCTTCCACACAGCTTCCACACAGCTTCCACACAGCTTCTACACAGCTTCCACACAGCTTCTACACAGCTTCCACACAGCTTCTACACACCTTCCACACAGCTCCAACACAGCTTCTACACAGCTTCTACAAAGCTTCTACACAGCTTCCACACAGCTTCTACACACCTTCCACACAGCTCCAACACAGCTTCCACACAGCTTCTACACACCTTCCACACAGCTCCAACACAGCTTCCACACAGCTTCCACACAGCTTCTACACAGCTTCCACACAGCTTCCACACAGCTTCCACACAGCTTCCACACACCTTCCACACAGCTCCAACACAGCTTCTACACAGCTTCTACACAGCTTCTACACAGCTTCCACACAGCTTCTACACAGCTTCCACACAGCTTCTACACAGCTTCCACACAGCTTCTACACAGCTTCTACACAGCTTCCACACAGCTTCTACACAGCTTCCACACAGCTTCTACACAGCTTCTACACAGCTTCCACACAGCTTCTACACAGCTTCCACACAGCTTCTACACAGCTTCTACACAGCTTCCACACAGCTTCTACACAGCTTCTACACAGCTTCCACACAGCTTCTACACAGCTTCCACACAGCTTCTACACAGCTTCTACACAGCTTCCACACAGCTCCAACACAGCTTCTACACAGCTTCCACACAGCTTCCACACAGCTTCCACACAGCTTCCACACAGCTTCTACACAGCTTCTACACATTTTCTACACAGCTTCTACACAGCTTCTACACATTTTCTACACAGCTTCTACACATTTTCCACACAGCTTCTACACAGCTTCTACACATTTTCTACACAGCTTCTACACAGCTTCTACACATTTTCTACACAGCTTCTACACATTTTCCACACAGCTTCTACACAGCTTCTACACATTTTCTACACAGCTTCTACACAGCTTCCACACAGCTTCTACACAGCTTCTACACAGCTTCTACACATTTTCTACACAGCTTCTACACAGCTTCTACACAGCTCCAACACAGCTTCAACAAAGCTCCAACACAGCTTCCACACAGCTTCTACACAGCTTCTACACATTTTCTACACAGCTTCTACACAGCTTCTACACAGCTTCCACACAGCTTCTACACAGCTTCTACACATTTTCTACACAGCTTCCACACAGCTTCTACACAACTTCTACACATTTTCTACACAGCTTCTACACAGCTTCCACACAGCTTCTACACAGCTTCCACACAGCTTCTACACATTTTCTACACAGTTTCAACACAGCTTCTACACAGCTTCTACACATCTTCTACACAGCTCCAACACAGCTTCTACACAGCTTCTACACAGCTTCTACAAATTTTCTACACAGCTTCTACACAGCTTCTACACATCTTCTACACAGCTCCAACACAGGTTCCACACAGCTTCTACACAGCTTCCACACAGCTTCCACACAGCTTCTACACAGCTTCTACACATCTTCTACACATCTTCTACACAGCTCCAACACAGCTTCTACACAGCTCCAACACAGCTTCCACACAGCTTCCACACAGCTTCCACACAGCTTCCACACAGCTTCCACACAGCTCCTACACAGCTTCCACACAGCTTCTACACAGCTTCTACACAGCTTCTACACAGCTTAAACACAGCTCCAACACAGCTTCTACACAGCTTCTACACAGCTTTAACACAGCTTCAACACAGCTCCAACACAGCTTCCACACAGCTTCCACACAGCTTCCACACAGCTTCAACACAGCTTCCACACAGCTTCAACACAGCTTCCACACAGCTTCTACACAGCTTCAACACAGCTTCCACACAGCTTCCACACAGCTTCAACACAGCTTCCACACAGCTTCTACACAGCTTCAACACAGCTTCAACACAGCTCCAACACAGCTTCAACACAGCTTCCACACAGCTTCCACACAGCTCCAACACAGCTTCCACACAGCTTCCACACAGCTTCAACACAGCTTCCACACAGCTTCTACACAGCTTCTACACAGCTTCTACACAGCTTCCACACAGCTTCAACATAGCTTCCACAGCTTCTACACAGCTTCCACACAGCTTCTACACAGCTTCTACACAGCTTCCACACAGCTTCAACACAGCTTCCACAGCTTCCACACAGCTTCCACAGCTTCTACACAGCTTCCACACAGCTTCTACACAGCTTCTACACAGCTTCTACACAGCTTCTACACAGCTTCCACAGCTTCCACACAGCTTCAACACAGCTTCTACACAGCTTCTACACAGCTTCCACACAGCTTCAACACAGCTCCAACACAGCTTCCACAGCTTCTACACAGCTTCAACACAGCTTCTACACAGCTTCAACACAGCTTTAACACAGCTTCTACACAGCTTCTACACAGCTTCCACACAGCTTTAACACAGCTTCTACACAGCTTCTACACAGCTTCTACACAGCTTCCACACAGCTTCTACACATCTTCTACACAGCTCCAACACAGCTTCCACACAGCTTCTACACAGCTTCTACACAGCTTCAACACAGCTTCTACACAGCTCCAACACAGCTTCCACACAGCTTCTACACAGCTTCTACACAGCTCCAACACAGCTTCTACACAGCTCCAACACAGCTTCCACACAGCTTCTACACAGCTTCAACACAGCTTCCACACAGCTTCAACACAGCTTCAACACAGCCTCCACACAGCTTCCACACAGCTTCAACACAGCTCCAACACAGCTTCTACACAGCTTCAACACAGCTTCCACAGCTTCTACACAGCTTCTACACAGCTTCAACACAGCTCCAACACAGCTTCTACACATCTTCTACACAGCTCCAACACAGCTTCCACACAGCTTCTACACAGCTTCTACACAGCTCCAACACAGCTTCTACACAGCTTCTACACAGCTTCAACACAGCTTCTACACAGCTTCTACACAGCTTCTACACAGCTTCTACACATCTTCTACACAGCTCCAACACAGGTTCCACACAGCTTCTACACAGCTTCCACACAGCTTCCACACAGCTTCTACACAGCTTCTACACATCTTCTACACATCTTCTACACAGCTCCAACACAGCTTCGACACAGCTCCAACACAGCTTCCACACAGCTTCCACACAGCTTCCACACAGCTTCCACACAACTTCCACACAGCTTCAACACAGCTTCCACACAGCTTCCACACAGCTTCCACACAGCTTCCACACAGCTTCCACACAGCTTCCACACAGCTCCTACACAGCTTCCACACAGCTTCTACACAGCTTCTACACAGCTTCTACACAGCTTCAACACAGCTCCAACACAGCTTCTACACAGCTTCAACACAGCTCCAACACAGCTTCAACACAGCTTCCACACAGCTTCCACACAGCTTCCACACAGCTTCTACACAGGTTCTACACAGCTTCCACACAGCTTCTACACAGCTTCTACACACCTTCCACACAGCTCCAACACAGCTTCTACACAGCTTCCACACAGCTTCCACACAGCTTCTACACACCTTCCACACAGCTCCAACACAGCTTCTACACAGCTTCCACACAGCTTCCACACAGCTTCTACACAGCTTCCACACAGCTTCCACACAGCTTCTACACAGCTTCCACACAGCTTCTACACAGCTTCCACACAGCTTCTACACACCTTCCACACAGCTCCAACACAGCTTCTACACAGCTTCTACACAGCTTCTACACAGCTTCCACACAGCTTCTACACACCTTCCACACAGCTCCAACACAGCTTCCACACAGCTTCTACACACCTTCCACACAGCTCCAACACAGCTTCCACACAGCTTCCACACAGCTTCTACACAGCTTCCACACAGCTTCCACACAGCTTCCACACAGCTTCTACACACCTTCCACACAGCTCCAACACAGCTTCTACACAGCTTCTACACAGCTTCTACACAGCTTCCACACAGCTTCTACACAGCTTCCACACAGCTTCTACACAGCTTCCACACAGCTTCTACACAGCTTCTACACAGCTTCCACACAGCTTCTACACATCTTCCACACAGCTTCTACACAGCTTCTACACAGCTTCTACACAGCTTCCACACAGCTTCTACACAGCTTCCACACAGCTTCTACACAGCTTCTACACAGCTTCCACACAGCTTCTACACAGCTTCTACACAGCTTCCACACAGCTTCTACACAGCTTCCACACAGCTTCCACACAGCTTCCACACAGCTTCCACACAGATTCCACACAGCTCCTACACAGCTTCCACACAGCTTCTACACAGCTTCTACACAGCTTCTACACAGCTTCAACACAGCTCCAACACAGCTTCTACACAGCTTCAACACAGCTCCAACACAGCTTCAACACAGCTTCCACACAGCTTCCACACAGCTTCCACACAGCTTCTACACAGGTTCTACACAGCTTCCACACAGCTTCTACACAGCTTCTACACACCTTCCACACAGCTCCAACACAGCTTCTACACAGCTTCCACACAGCTTCCACACAGCTTCTACACACCTTCCACACAGCTCCAACACAGCTTCTACACAGCTTCCACACAGCTTCCACACAGCTTCTACACAGCTTCCACACAGCTTCTACACAGCTTCCACACAGCTTCTACACACCTTCCACACAGCTCCAACACAGCTTCTACACAGCTTCTACACAGCTTCCACACAGCTTCTACACACCTTCCACACAGCTCCAACACAGCTTCCACACAGCTTCTACACACCTTCCACACAGCTCCAACACAGATTCCACACAGCTTCCACACAGCTTCCACACAGCTTCCACACAGCTTCCACACAGCTTCTACACAGGTTCTACACAGCTTCCACACAGCTTCTACACAGCTTCTACACACCTTCCACACAGCTCCAACACAGCTTCTACACAGCTTCCACACAGCTTCCACACAGCTTCCACACAGCTTCTACACAGCTTCCACACAGCTTCTACACAGCTTCTACACAGCTTCCACACAGCTTCTACACACCTTCCACACAGCTCCAACACAGCTTCTACACAGCTTCTACAAAGCTTCTACACAGCTTCCACACAGCTTCTACACACCTTCCACACAGCTCCAACACAGCTTCCACACAGCTTCTACACACCTTCCACACAGCTCCAACACAGCTTCCACACAGCTTCCACACAGCTTCTACACAGCTTCCACACAGCTTCCACACAGCTTCCACACAGCTTCTACACACCTTCCACACAGCTCCAACACAGCTTCTACACAGCTTCTACACAGCTTCTACACAGCTTCCACACAGCTTCTACACAGCTTCCACACAGCTTCTACACAGCTTCCACACAGCTTCTACACAGCTTCTACACAGCTTCCACACAGCTTCTACACAGCTTCCACACAGCTTCTACACAGCTTCTACACAGCTTCCACACAGCTTCTACACAGCTTCTACACAGCTTCTACACAGCTTCCACACAGCTTCTACACAGCTTCTACACAGCTTCCACACAGCTTCTACACAGCTTCCACACAGCTTCTACACAGCTTCTACACAGCTTCCACACAGCTTCTACACAGCTTCTACACAGCTTCTACACACCTTCCACACAGCTCCAACACAGCTTCTACACAGCTTCCACACAGCTTCCACACAGCTTCCACACAGCTTCCACACAGCTCCCACACAGCTCCAACACAGCTTCCACACAGCTTCCACACAGCTTCCACACAGCTTCTACACAGCTTCTACACATTTTCTACACAGCTTCTACACAGCTTCTACACATTTTCTACACAGCTTCTACACATTTTCCACACAGCTTCTACACAGCTTCTACACATTTTCTACACAGCTTCTACACAGCTTCTACACATTTTCTACACAGCTTCTACACATTTTCCACACAGCTTCTACACAGCTTCTACACATTTTCTACACAGCTTCTACACAGCTTCCACACAGCTTCTACACAGCTTCTACACAGCTTCTACACATTTTCTACACAGCTTCTACACAGCTTCTACACAGCTCCAACACAGCTTCAACAAAGCTCCAACACAGCTTCCACACAGCTTCTACACAGCTTCTACACATTTTCTACACAGCTTCTACACAGCTTCTACACAGCTTCCACACAGCTTCTACACAGCTTCTACACATTTTCTACACAGCTTCCACACAGCTTCTACACAACTTCTACACATTTTCTACACAGCTTCTACACAGCTTCCACACAGCTTCTACACAGCTTCCACACAGCTTCTACACATTTTCTACACAGTTTCAACACAGCTTCTACACAGCTTCTACACATCTTCTACACAGCTCCAACACAGCTTCTACACAGCTTCTACACAGCTTCTACAAATTTTCTACACAGCTTCTACACAGCTTCTACACATCTTCTACACAGCTCCAACACAGGTTCCACACAGCTTCTACACAGCTTCCACACAGCTTCCACACAGCTTCTACACAGCTTCTACACATCTTCTACACATCTTCTACACAGCTCCAACACAGCTTCTACACAGCTCCAACACAGCTTCCACACAGCTTCCACACAGCTTCCACACAGCTTCCACACAGCTTCCACACAGCTCCTACACAGCTTCCACACAGCTTCTACACAGCTTCTACACAGCTTCTACACAGCTTAAACACAGCTCCAACACAGCTTCTACACAGCTTCTACACAGCTTTAACACAGCTTCAACACAGCTCCAACACAGCTTCCACACAGCTTCCACACAGCTTCCACACAGCTTCAACACAGCTTCCACACAGCTTCAACACAGCTTCCACACAGCTTCTACACAGCTTCAACACAGCTTCCACACAGCTTCCACACAGCTTCAACACAGCTTCCACACAGCTTCTACACAGCTTCAACACAGCTTCAACACAGCTCCAACACAGCTTCAACACAGCTTCCACACAGCTTCCACACAGCTCCAACACAGCTTCCACACAGCTTCCACACAGCTTCAACACAGCTTCCACACAGCTTCTACACAGCTTCTACACAGCTTCTACACAGCTTCAACACAGCTTCAACATAGCTTCCACAGCTTCTACACAGCTTCCACACAGCTTCTACACAGCTTCTACACAGCTTCCACACAGCTTCAACACAGCTTCCACACAGCTTCCACAGCTTCTACACAGCTTCCACACAGCTTCTACACAGCTTCTACACAGCTTCTACACAGCTTCTACACAGCTTCCACAGCTTCCACACAGCTTCAACACAGCTTCTACACAGCTTCTACACAGCTTCCACACAGCTTCAACACAGCTCCAACACAGCTTCCACAGCTTCTACACAGCTTCAACACAGCTTCTACACAGCTTCAACACAGCTTTAACACAGCTTCTACACAGCTTCTACACAGCTTCCACACAGCTTTAACACAGCTTCTACACAGCTTCTACACAGCTTCTACACAGCTTCCACACAGCTTCTACACATCTTCTACACAGCTCCAACACAGCTTCCACACAGCTTCTACACAGCTTCTACACAGCTTCAACACAGCTTCTACACAGCTCCAACACAGCTTCCACACAGCTTCTACACAGCTTCTACACAGCTCCAACACAGCTTCTACACAGCTCCAACACAGCTTCCACACAGCTTCTACACAGCTTCAACACAGCTTCCACACAGCTTCAACACAGCTTCAACACAGCCTCCACACAGCTTCCACACAGCTTCAACACAGCTCCAACACAGCTTCTACACAGCTTCAACACAGCTTCCACAGCTTCTACACAGCTTCTACACAGCTTCAACACAGCTCCAACACAGCTTCTACACATCTTCTACACAGCTCCAACACAGCTTCCACACAGCTTCTACACAGCTTCTACACAGCTCCAACACAGCTTCTACACAGCTTCTACACAGCTTCAACACAGCTTCTACACAGCTTCTACACAGCTTCTACACAGCTTCTACACATCTTCTACACAGCTCCAACACAGGTTCCACACAGCTTCTACACAGCTTCCACACAGCTTCCACACAGCTTCTACACAGCTTCTACACATCTTCTACACATCTTCTACACAGCTCCAACACAGCTTCGACACAGCTCCAACACAGCTTCCACACAGCTTCCACACAGCTTCCACACAGCTTCCACACAACTTCCACACAGCTTCAACACAGCTTCCACACAGCTTCCACACAGCTTCCACACAGCTTCCACACAGCTTCCACACAGCTTCAACACAGCTTCCACACAGCTTCCACACAGCTTCCACACAGCTTCTACACAGCTTCTACACAGCTTCTACACAGCTTCCACACAGCTTCAACACAGCTCCAACACAGCTTCTACACAGCTTCAACACAGCTTCCACAGCTTCTACACAGCTTCTACACAGCTTCAACACAGCTCCAACACAGCTTCTACACAGCTCCAACACAGCTTCCACACAGCTTCTACACAGCTTCTACACAGCTCCAACACAGCTTCTACACAGCTTCTACACAGCTTCAACACAGCTTCTACACAGCTTCTACACAGCTTCTACACAGCTTCTACACATCTTCTACACAGCTCCAACACAGGTTCCACACAGCTTCTACACAGCTTCCACACAGCTTCCACACAGCTTCTACACAGCTTCTACACATCTTCTACACATCTTCTACACAGCTCCAACACAGCTTCGACACAGCTCCAACACAGCTTCCACACAGCTTCCACACAGCTTCCACACAGCTTCCACACAACTTCCACACAGCTTCAACACAGCTTCCACACAGCTTCCACACAGCTTCCACACAGCTTCCACACAGCTTCCACACAGCTTCAACACAGCTTCCACACAGCTTCCACACAGCTTCCACACAGCTTCCACACAGCTTCTACACAGCTTCTACACAGCTTCTACACAGCTCCAACACAGCTTCTACACAGCTTCAACACAGCTCCAACACAGCTTCAACACAGCTTCCACACAGCTTCCACACAGCTTCCACACAGCTTCTACACAGGTTCTACACAGCTTCCACACAGCTTCTACACAGCTTCTACACACCTTCCACACAGCTCCAACACAGCTTCTACACAGCTTCCACACAGCTTCCACACAGCTTCTACACACCTTCCACACAGCTCCAACACAGCTTCTACACAGCTTCCACACAGCTTCCACACAGCTTCTACACAGCTTCCACACAGCTTCCACACAGCTTCTACACAGCTTCCACACAGCTTCTACACAGCTTCCACACAGCTTCTACACACCTTCCACACAGCTCCAACACAGCTTCTACACAGCTTCTACACAGCTTCTACACAGCTTCCACACAGCTTCTACACACCTTCCACACAGCTCCAACACAGCTTCCACACAGCTTCTACACACCTTCCACACAGCTCCAACACAGCTTCCACACAGCTTCCACATAGCTTCTACACAGCTTCCACACAGCTTCCACACAGCTTCCACACAGCTTCTACACACCTTCCACACAGCTCCAACACAGCTTCTACACAGCTTCTACACAGCTTCTACACAGCTTCCACACAGCTTCTACACAGCTTCCACACAGCTTCTACACAGCTTCCACACAGCTTCTACACAGCTTCTACACAGCTTCCACACAGCTTCTACACATCTTCCACACAGCTTCTACACAGCTTCTACACAGCTTCTACACAGCTTCCACACAGCTTCTACACAGCTTCCACACAGCTTCTACACAGCTTCTACACAGCTTCCACACAGCTTCTACACAGCTTCTACACAGCTTCCACACAGCTTCTACACAGCTTCCACACAGCTTCCACACAGCTTCCACACAGCTTCCACACAGATTCCACACAGCTCCTACACAGCTTCCACACAGCTTCTACACAGCTTCTACACAGCTTCTACACAGCTTCAACACAGCTCCAACACAGCTTCTACACAGCTTCAACACAGCTCCAACACAGCTTCAACACAGCTTCCACACAGCTTCCACACAGCTTCCACACAGCTTCTACACAGGTTCTACACAGCTTCCACACAGCTTCTACACAGCTTCTACACACCTTCCACACAGCTCCAACACAGCTTCTACACAGCTTCCACACAGCTTCCACACAGCTTCTACACACCTTCCACACAGCTCCAACACAGCTTCTACACAGCTTCCACACAGCTTCCACACAGCTTCTACACAGCTTCCACACAGCTTCTACACAGCTTCCACACAGCTTCTACACACCTTCCACACAGCTCCAACACAGCTTCTACACAGCTTCTACACAGCTTCCACACAGCTTCTACACACCTTCCACACAGCTCCAACACAGCTTCCACACAGCTTCTACACACCTTCCACACAGCTCCAACACAGATTCCACACAGCTTCCACACAGCTTCTACACAGCTTCCACACAGCTTCCACACAGCTTCCACACAGCTTCTACACACCTTCCACACAGCTCCAACACAGCTTCTACACAGCTTCTACACAGCTTCTACACAGCTTCCACACAGCTTCTACACAGCTTCCACACAGCTTCTACACAGCTTCCACACAGCTTCTACACAGCTTCTACACAGCTTCTACACAGCTTCCACACAGCTTCTACACAGCTTCTACACAGCTTCCACACAGCTTCTACACAGCTTCCACACAGCTTCCACACAGCTTCTACACAGCTTCCACACAGCTTCTACACAGCTTCCACACAGCTTCTACACAGCTTCTACACAGCTTCCACACAGCTTCTACACAGCTTCTACACAGCTTCCACACAGCTTCTACACAGCTTCTACACAGCTTCCACACAGCTTCTACACAGCTTCTACACAGCTTCCACACAGCTTCTACACAGCTTCTACACACCTTCCACACAGCTCCAACACAGCTTCTACACAGCTTCCACACAGCTTCCACACAGCTTCCACACAGCTTCCACACAGCTCCAACACAGCTTCCACACAGCTTCCACACAGCTTCTACACAGCTTCTACACATTTTCTACACAGCTTCTACACAGCTTCTACACATTTTCTACACAGCTTCTACACATTTTCCACACAGCTTCTACACAGCTTCTACACATTTTCTACACAGCTTCTACACAGCTTCTACACATTTTCTACACAGCTTCTACACATTTTCCACACAGCTTCTACACAGCTTCTACACATTTTCTACACAGCTTCTACACAGCTTCCACACAGCTTCTACACAGCTTCTACACAGCTTCTACACATTTTCTACACAGCTTCTACACAGCTTCTACACAGCTCCAACACAGCTTCAACAAAGCTCCAACACAGCTTCCACACAGCTTCTACACAGCTTCTACACATTTTCTACACAGCTTCTACACAGCTTCTACACAGCTTCCACACAGCTTCTACACAGCTTCTACACATTTTCTACACAGCTTCCACACAGCTTCTACACAACTTCTACACATTTTCTACACAGCTTCTACACAGCTTCCACACAGCTTCTACACAGCTTCCACACAGCTTCTACACATTTTCTACACAGTTTCAACACAGCTTCTACACAGCTTCTACACATCTTCTACACAGCTCCAACACAGCTTCTACACAGCTTCTACACAGCTTCTACACATTTTCTACACAGCTTCTACACAGCTTCTACACATCTTCTACACAGCTCCAACACAGGTTCCACACAGCTTCTACACAGCTTCCACACAGCTTCCACACAGCTTCTACACAGCTTCTACACATCTTCTACACATCTTCTACACAGCTCCAACACAGCTTCTACACAGCTCCAACACAGCTTCCACACAGCTTCCACACAGCTTCCACACAGCTTCCACACAGCTTCAACACAGCTTCCACACAGCTTCCACACAGCTCCTACACAGCTTCCACACAGCTTCTACACAGCTTCTACACAGCTTCTACACAGCTTAAACACAGCTCCAACACAGCTTCTACACAGCTTCTACACAGCTTTAACACAGCTTCAACACAGCTCCAACACAGCTTCCACACAGCTTCCACACAGCTTCCACACAGCTTCAACACAGCTTCCACACAGCTTCCACACAGCTTCAACACAGCTTCCACACAGCTTCTACACAGCTTCAACACAGCTTCCACACAGCTTCCACACAGCTTCAACACAGCTTCCACACAGCTTCTACACAGCTTCAACACAGCTTCAACACAGCTCCAACACAGCTTCAACACAGCTTCCACACAGCTTCCACACAGCTTCAACATAGCTTCCACAGCTTCTACACAGCTTCCACACAGCTTCCACACAGCTTCCACACAGCTTCCACACAGATTCCACACAGCTCCTACACAGCTTCCACACAGCTTCTACACAGCTTCTACACAGCTTCTACACAGCTTCTACACAGCTTCAACACAGCTCCAACACAGCTTCTACACAGCTTCAACACAGCTCCAACACAGCTTCCACACAGCTTCCACACAGCTTCCACACAGCTTCTACACAGGTTCTACACAGCTTCTACACAGCTTCTACACACCTTCCACACAGCTCCAACACAGCTTCTACACAGCTTCCACACAGCTTCCACACAGCTTCTACACACCTTCCACACAGCTCCAACACAGCTTCTACACAGCTTCCACACAGCTTCCACACAGCTTCCACACAGCTTCTACACAGCTTCCACACAGCTTCTACACAGCTTCCACACAGCTTCTACACACCTTCCACACAGCTCCAACACAGCTTCTACACAGCTTCTACACAGCTTCCACACAGCTTCTACACACCTTCCACACAGCTCCAACACAGCTTCCACACAGCTTCTACACACCTTCCACACAGCTCCAACACAGCTTCCACACAGCTTCCACACAGCTTCTACACAGCTTCCACACAGCTTCCACACAGCTTCCACACAGCTTCTACACACCTTCCACACAGCTCCAACACAGCTTCTACACAGCTTCTACACAGCTTCTACACAGCTTCCACACAGCTTCTACACAGCTTCCACACAGCTTCTACACAGCTTCCACACAGCTTCTACACAGCTTCTACACAGCTTCCACACAGCTTCTACACAGCTTCCACACAGCTTCTACACAGCTTCTACACAGCTTCCACACAGCTTCTACACAGCTTCTACACAGCTTCCACACAGCTTCTACACAGCTTCCACACAGCTTCCACACAGCTTCTACACAGCTTCTACACAGCTTCCACACAGCTTCTACACAGCTTCTACACACCTTCCACACAGCTCCAACACAGCTTCTACACAGCTTCCACACAGCTTCCACACAGCTTCCACACAGCTTCCACACAGCTCCAACACAGCTTCCACACAGCTTCCACACAGCTTCCACACAGCTTCTACACAGCTTCTACACATTTTCTACACAGCTTCTACACAGCTTCTACACATTTTCTACACAGCTTCTACACATTTTCCACACAGCTTCTACACAGCTTCTACACATTTTCTACACAGCTTCTACACAGCTTCTACACATTTTCTACACAGCTTCTACACATTTTCCACACAGCTTCTACACATTTTCTACACAGCTTCTACACAGCTTCCACACAGCTTCTACACAGCTTCTACACAGCTTCTACACATTTTCTACACAGCTTCTACACAGCTTCTACACAGCTCCAACACAGCTTCAACAAAGCTCCAACACAGCTTCCACACAGCTTCTACACAGCTTCTACACATTTTCTACACAGCTTCTACACAGCTTCTACACAGCTTCCACACAGCTTCTACACAGCTTCTACACATTTTCTACACAGCTTCCACACAGCTTCTACACAACTTCTACACATTTTCTACACAGCTTCTACACAGCTTCCACACAGCTTCTACACAGCTTCCACACAGCTTCTACACATTTTCTACACAGTTTCAACACAGCTTCTACACAGCTTCCACACAGCTTCTACACAGCTCCAACACAGCTTCTACACAGCTTCTACACAGCTTCTACACATTTTCTACACAGCTTCTACACAGCTTCTACACATCTTCTACACAGCTCCAACACAGGTTCCACACAGCTTCTACACAGCTTCCACACAGCTTCCACACAGCTTCTACACAGCTTCTACACATCTTCTACACATCTTCTACACAGCTCCAACACAGCTTCTACACAGCTCCAACACAGCTTCCACACAGCTTCCACACAGCTTCCACACAGCTTCCACACAGCTTCAACACAGCTTCCACACAGCTTCCACACAGCTCCTACACAGCTTCCACACAGCTTCTACACAGCTTCTACACAGCTTCTACACAGCTTAAACACAGCTCCAACACAGCTTCTACACAGCTTCTACACAGCTTTAACACAGCTTCAACACAGCTCCAACACAGCTTCCACACAGCTTCCACACAGCTTCCACACAGCTTCAACACAGCTTCCACACAGCTTCCACACAGCTTCAACACAGCTTCCACACAGCTTCTACACAGCTTCAACACAGCTTCCACACAGCTTCCACACAGCTTCAACACAGCTTCCACACAGCTTCTACACAGCTTCAACACAGCTTCAACACAGCTCCAACACAGCTTCAACACAGCTTCCACACAGCTTCCACACAGCTCCAACACAGCTTCCACACAGCTTCCACACAGCTTCAACACAGCTTCCACACAGCTTCTACACAGCTTCTACACAGCTTCTACACAGCTTCAACATAGCTTCCACAGCTTCTACACAGCTTCCACACAGCTTCCACACAGCTTCCACACAGATTCCACACAGATTCCACACAGCTCCTACACAGCTTCCACACAGCTTCTACACAGCTTCTACACAGCTTCTACACATTTTCTACACAGCTTCTACACATTTTCCACACAGCTTCTACACAGCTTCTACACATTTTCTACACAGCTTCTACACAGCTTCTACACATTTTCTACACAGCTTCTACACATTTTCCACACAGCTTCTACACAGCTTCTACACATTTTCTACACAGCTTCTACACAGCTTCCACACAGCTTCTACACAGCTTCTACACAGCTTCTACACATTTTCTACACAGCTTCTACACAGCTTCTACACAGCTCCAACACAGCTTCAACAAAGCTCCAACACAGCTTCCACACAGCTTCTACACAGCTTCTACACATTTTCTACACAGCTTCTACACAGCTTCTACACAGCTTCCACACAGCTTCTACACAGCTTCTACACATTTTCTACACAGCTTCCACACAGCTTCTACACAACTTCTACACATTTTCTACACAGCTTCTACACAGCTTCCACACAGCTTCTACACAGCTTCCACACAGCTTCTACACATTTTCTACACAGTTTCAACACAGCTTCTACACAGCTTCTACACATCTTCTACACAGCTCCAACACAGCTTCTACACAGCTTCTACACAGCTTCTACACATTTTCTACACAGCTTCTACACAGCTTCTACACATCTTCTACACAGCTCCAACACAGGTTCCACACAGCTTCTACACAGCTTCCACACAGCTTCCACACAGCTTCTACACAGCTTCTACACATCTTCTACACATCTTCTACACAGCTCCAACACAGCTTCTACACAGCTCCAACACAGCTTCCACACAGCTTCCACACAGCTTCCACACAGCTTCCACACAGCTTCAACACAGCTTCCACACAGCTTCCACACAGCTCCTACACAGCTTCCACACAGCTTCTACACAGCTTCTACACAGCTTCCACACAGCTTAAACACAGCTCCAACACAGCTTCTACACAGCTTCTACACAGCTTTAACACAGCTTCAACACAGCTCCAACACAGCTTCCACACAGCTTCCACACAGCTTCCACACAGCTTCAACACAGCTTCCACACAGCTTCCACACAGCTTCAACACAGCTTCCACACAGCTTCTACACAGCTTCAACACAGCTTCCACACAGCTTCCACACAGCTTCAACACAGCTTCCACACAGCTTCTACACAGCTTCAACACAGCTTCAACACAGCTCCAACACAGCTTCAACACAGCTTCCACACAGCTTCCACACAGCTTCAACATAGCTTCCACAGCTTCTACACAGCTTCCACACAGCTTCCACACAGCTTCCACACAGCTTCCACACAGATTCCACACAGCTCCTACACAGCTTCCACACAGCTTCTACACAGCTTCTACACAGCTTCTACACAGCTTCTACACAGCTTCAACACAGCTCCAACACAGCTCCAACACAGCTTCAACACAGCTTCCACACAGCTTCCACACAGCTTCCACACAGCTTCTACACAGGTTCTACACAGCTTCCACACAGCTTCTACACAGCTTCTACACACCTTCCACACAGCTCCAACACAGCTTCTACACAGCTTCCACACAGCTTCTACACACCTTCCACACAGCTCCAACACAGCTTCTACACAGCTTCCACACAGCTTCCACACAGCTTCCACACAGCTTCTACACAGCTTCCACACAGCTTCTACACAGCTTCCACACAGCTTCTACACACCTTCCACACAGCTCCAACACAGCTTCTACACAGCTTCTACACAGCTTCCACACAGCTTCTACACACCTTCCACACAGCTCCAACACAGCTTCCACACAGCTTCTACACACCTTCCACACAGCTCCAACACAGCTTCCACACAGCTTCCACACAGCTTCTACACAGCTTCCACACAGCTTCCACACAGCTTCTACACACCTTCCACACAGCTCCAACACAGCTTCTACACAGCTTCTACACAGCTTCTACACAGCTTCCACACAGCTTCTACACAGCTTCCACACAGCTTCTACACAGCTTCCACACAGCTTCTACACAGCTTCTACACAGCTTCCACACAGCTTCTACACAGCTTCCACACAGCTTCTACACAGCTTCTACACAGCTTCCACACAGCTTCTACACAGCTTCCACACAGCTTCCACACAGCTTCTACACAGCTTCCACACAGCTTCTACACAGCTTCCACACAGCTTCTACACAGCTTCTACACAGCTTCCACACAGCTTCTACACAGCTTCTACACAGCTTCCACACAGCTTCTACACAGCTTCTACACAGCTTCCACACAGCTTCTACACAGCTTCTACACAGCTTCCACACAGCTTCTACACAGCTTCTACACACCTTCCACACAGCTCCAACACAGCTTCTACACAGCTTCCACACAGCTTCCACACAGCTTCCACACAGCTTCCACACAGCTTCCACACAGCTCCCACACAGCTCCAACACAGCTTCCACACAGCTTCCACACAGCTTCCACACAGCTTCTACACAGCTTCTACACATTTTCTACACAGCTTCTACACAGCTTCTACACATTTTCTACACAGCTTCTACACATTTTCCACACAGCTTCTACACAGCTTCTACACATTTTCTACACAGCTTCTACACAGCTTCTACACATTTTCTACACAACTTCTACACATTTTCCACACAGCTTCTACACAGCTTCTACACATTTTCTACACAGCTTCTACACAGCTTCCACACAGCTTCTACACAGCTTCTACACAGCTTCTACACATTTTCTACACAGCTTCTACACAGCTTCTACACAGCTCCAACACAGCTTCAACAAAGCTCCAACACAGCTTCCACACAGCTTCTACACAGCTTCTACACATTTTCTACACAGCTTCTACACAGCTTCTACACAGCTTCCACACAGCTTCTACACATTTTCTACACAGCTTCCACACAGCTTCTACACAACTTCTACACATTTTCTACACAGCTTCTACACAGCTTCCACACAGCTTCTACACAGCTTCCACACAGCTTCTACACATTTTCTACACAGTTTCAACACAGCTTCTACACAGCTTCTACACATCTTCTACACAGCTCCAACACAGCTTCTACACAGCTTCTACACAGCTTCTACACATTTTCTACACAGCTTCTACACAGCTTCTACACATCTTCTACACAGCTCCAACACAGGTTCCACACAGCTTCTACACAGCTTCCACACAGCTTCCACACAGCTTCTACACAGCTTCTACACATCTTCTACACATCTTCTACACAGCTCCAACACAGCTTCTACACAGCTCCAACACAGCTTCCACACAGCTTCCACACAGCTTCCACACAGCTTCCACACAGCTTCCACACAGCTTCAACACAGCTTCCACACAGCTTCCACACAGCTTCTACACAGCTTTAACACAGCTTCTACACAGCTTCTACACAGCTTCTACACAGCTTAAACACAGCTCCAACACAGCTTCTACACAGCTTCTACACAGCTTTAACACAGCTTCAACAAAGCTCCAACACAGCTTCCACACAGCTTCCACACAGCTTCCACACAGCTTCAACACAGCTTCCACACAGCTTCCACACAGCTTCAACACAGCTTCCACACAGCTTCTACACAGCTTCAACACAGCTTCCACACAGCTTCCACACAGCTTCAACACAGCTTCCACACAGCTTCTACACAGCTTCAACACAGCTTCAACACAGCTCCAACACAGCTTCAACACAGCTTCCACACAGCTTCCACACAGCTCCAACACAGCTTCCACACAGCTTCCACACAGCTTCAACACAGCTTCCACACAGCTTCTACACAGCTTCTACACAGCTTCTACACAGCTTCCACACAGCTTCAACATAGCTTCCACAGCTTCTACACAGCTTCCACACAGCTTCCACACAGCTTCCACACAGCTTCCACACAGATTCCACACAGCTCCTACACAGCTTCTACACAGCTTCTACACAGCTTCTACACAGCTTCTACACAGCTTCAACACAGCTCCAACACAGCTTCAACACAGCTTCCACACAGCTTCCACACAGCTTCCACACAGCTTCTACACAGGTTCTACACAGCTTCCACACAGCTTCTACACAGCTTCTACACACCTTCCACACAGCTCCAACACAGCTTCTACACAGCTTCCACACAGCTTCCACACAGCTTCTACACACCTTCCACACAGCTCCAACACAGCTTCTACACAGCTTCCACACAGCTTCCACACAGCTTCCACACAGCTTCTACACAGCTTCCACACAGCTTCTACACAGCTTCCACACAGCTTCTACACACCTTCCACACAGCTCCAACACAGCTTCTACACAGCTTCTACACAGCTTCCACACAGCTTCTACACACCTTCCACACAGCTCCAACACAGCTTCCACACAGCTTCTACACACCTTCCACACAGCTCCAACACAGCTTCCACACAGCTTCCACACAGCTTCTACACAGCTTCCACACAGCTTCCACACAGCTTCCACACAGCTTCTACACACCTTCCACACAGCTCCAACACAGCTTCTACACAGCTTCTACACAGCTTCTACACAGCTTCCACACAGCTTCTACACAGCTTCCACACAGCTTCTACACAGCTTCCACACAGCTTCTACACAGCTTCTACACAGCTTCCACACAGCTTCTACACAGCTTCCACACAGCTTCTACACAGCTTCTACACAGCTTCCACACAGCTTCTACACAGCTTCCACACAGCTTCCACACAGCTTCTACACAGCTTCCACACAGCTTCTACACAGCTTCCACACAGCTTCTACACAGCTTCTACACAGCTTCCACACAGCTTCTACACAGCTTCTACACAGCTTCCACACAGCTTCTACACAGCTTCTACACAGCTTCCACACAGCTTCTACACAGCTTCTACACACCTTCCACACAGCTCCAACACAGCTTCTACACAGCTTCCACACAGCTTCCACACAGCTTCCACACAGCTTCCACACAGCTCCCACACAGCTCCAACACAGCTTCCACACAGCTTCCACACAGCTTCCACACAGCTTCTACACAGCTTCTACACATTTTCTACACAGCTTCTACACAGCTTCTACACATTTTCTACACAGCTTCTACACATTTTCCACACAGCTTCTACACAGCTTCTACACATTTTCTACACAGCTTCTACACAGCTTCTACACATTTTCTACACAGCTTCTACACATTTTCCACACAGCTTCTACACAGCTTCTACACATTTTCTACACAGCTTCTACACAGCTTCCACACAGCTTCTACACAGCTTCTACACAGCTTCTACACATTTTCTACACAGCTTCTACACAGCTTCTACACAGCTCCAACACAGCTTCAACAAAGCTCCAACACAGCTTCCACACAGCTTCTACACAGCTTCTACACATTTTCTACACAGCTTCTACACAGCTTCTACACAGCTTCCACACAGCTTCTACACAGCTTCTACACATTTTCTACACAGCTTCCACACAGCTTCTACACAACTTCTACACATTTTCTACACAGCTTCTACACAGCTTCCACACAGCTTCTACACAGCTTCCACACAGCTTCTACACATTTTCTACACAGTTTCAACACAGCTTCTACACAGCTTCTACACATCTTCTACACAGCTCCAACACAGCTTCTACACAGCTTCTACACAGCTTCTACACATTTTCTACACAGCTTCTACACAGCTTCTACACATCTTCTACACAGCTCCAACACAGGTTCCACACAGCTTCTACACAGCTTCCACACAGCTTCCACACAGCTTCTACACAGCTTCTACACATCTTCTACACATCTTCTACACAGCTCCAACACAGCTTCTACACAGCTCCAACACAGCTTCCACACAGCTTCCACACAGCTTCCACACAGCTTCCACACAGCTTCCACACAGCTTCTACACAGCTTAAACACAGCTCCAACACAGCTTCTACACAGCTTCTACACAGCTTTAACACAGCTTCAACACAGCTCCAACACAGCTTCCACACAGCTTCCACACAGCTTCCACACAGCTTCAACACAGCTTCCACACAGCTTCCACACAGCTTCAACACAGCTTCCACACAGCTTCTACACAGCTTCAACACAGCTTCCACACAGCTTCCACACAGCTTCAACACAGCTTCCACACAGCTTCTACACAGCTTCAACACAGCTTCAACACAGCTCCAACACAGCTTCAACACAGCTTCCACACAGCTTCCACACAGCTCCAACACAGCTTCCACACAGCTTCCACACAGCTTCAACACAGCTTCCACACAGCTTCTACACAGCTTCTACACAGCTTCCACACAGCTTCCACACAGCTTCAACATAGCTTCCACAGCTTCTACACAGCTTCCACACAGCTTCTACACATCTTCTACACAGCTTCCACACAGCTTCAACACAGCTTCCACAGCTTCCACACAGCTTCCACAGCTTCTACACAGCTTCCACACAGCTTCTACACAGCTTCTACACAGCTTCTACACAGCTTCTACACAGCTTCAACACAGCTTCCACAGCTTCCACACAGCTTCAACACAGCTTCTACACAGCTTCTACACAGCTTCTACACAGCTTCCACACAGCTTCAACACAGCTCCAACACAGCTTCCACAGCTTCTACACAGCTTCAACACAGCTTCTACACAGCTTCAACACAGCTTTAACACAGCTTCTACACAGCTTCCACACAGCTTTAACACAGCTTCTACACAGCTTCTACACAGCTTCTACACAGCTTCCACACAGCTTCCACACAGCTTCTACACAGCTCCAACACAGCTTCCACACAGCTTCTACACAGCTTCTACACAGCTTCAACACAGCTTCTACACAGCTCCAACACAGCTTCCACACAGCTTCTACACAGCTTCTACACAGCTCCAACACAGCTTCTACACAGCTCCAACACAGCTTCCACACAGCTTCTACACAGCTTCAACACAGCTTCCACACAGCTTCAACACAGCTTCAACACAGCCTCCACACAGCTTCCACACAGCTTCAACACAGCTCCAACACAGCTTCTACACAGCTTCAACACAGCTTCCACAGCTTCTACACAGCTTCTACACAGCTTCAACACAGCTCCAACACAGCTTCTACACATCTTCTACACAGCTCCAACACAGCTTCCACACAGCTTCTACACAGCTTCTACACAGCTTCAACACAGCTTCTACACATCCTCTACACAGCTCCAACACAGCTTCCACACAGCTTCTACACAGCTTCAACACAGCTTCCACACAGCTTCAACACAGCTCCAACACAGCTTCCACACAGCTTCTACACAGCTTCTACACAGCTTCTACACAGCTTCAACACAGCTCCAACACAGCTTCCACACAGCTTCTACACAGCTTCCACACAGCTTCTACACATCTTCTACACAGCTCCAACACAGCTTCTACACAGCTCCAACACAGCTTCCACACAGCTTCTACACAGCTTCTACACAGCTCCAACACAGCTTCTACACAGCTTCTACACAGCTTCCACACAGCTTCTACACAGCTTCTACACATCTTCTACACAGCTCAAACACAGCTTCCACACAGCTTCTACACCTCTTCTACACAGCTACCAACACAGCTTCTACACAGCTTCTACACATCTTCTACACAGCTTCAACACAGCTTCTACACAGCTCCAACACAGCTTCAACACAGCTTCAACACAGCTTCCACACAGCTTCTACACAGCTTCCACACAGCTTCCACACAGCTTCCACACAGCTTCCACACAGCTTCTACACATTTTCTACACAGCTCCAACATAGTTTCTACACAGCTCCAACACAGCTTCCACACAACTTCTACACAGCTTCTACACAGCTTCTACACAGCTCCAACACAGCTTCTACACAGCTCCAACACAGCTTCCACACAGCTTCCACACAGCTCCAACACAGCTTCCACACAGCTTCTACACAGCTCCAACACAGCTTCAACACAGCTTCTACACATCCTCTACACAGCTCCAACACAGCTTCTACACAGCTCAAACACAGCTTCCACACAGCTTCCACACAGCTTCAACACAGCTCCAACACAGCTTCTACACAGCTCCAACACAGCTTCCACAGCTTCTACACAGCTTCTACACAGCTTCAACACAGCTTCTACACAGCTTCTTCACAGCTTCCACACAGCTTCCACACAGCTTCTACACAGCTTCTACACAGCTTCTACACAGCTTCCACACAGCTCCAACACAGCTTCCACACAGCTTCTACACAGCTTCCACACAGCTTCTACACATCTTCTACACAGCTCCAACACAGCTTCTACACAGCTCCAACACAGCTTCCACACAGCTTCTACACAGCTTCTACACAGCTTCTACACAGCTTCAACACAGCTCCAACACAGCTTCCACACAGCTTCTACACAGCTTCCACACAGCTTCTACACAGCTTCTACACAGCTCCAACACAGCTTCCACACAGCTTCTACACAGCTTCTACACAGCTCCAACACAGCTTCTACACAGCTTCTACACAGCTTCTACACAGCTTCCACACAGCTTCTACACAGCTTCTACACAGCTCCAACACAGCTTCCACACAGCTTCTACACAGCTCCAACACAGCTTCCACACAGCTTCTACACAGCTTCTACACAGCTCCAACACAGCTTCTACACAGCTTCTACACAGCTCCAACACAGCTTCTACACAGCTCCAACACAGCTTCAACACAGCTTCTACACAGCTTCTACACAGCTTCTACACAGCTCTAACACAGCTTCCACACAGCTCTAACACAGCTTCCACACAGCTTCTACACAGCTTCCACACAGCTTCTACACAGCTTCTACACAGCTTCTACACAGCTTCTACACAGCTTCCACACAGCTTCCACACAGCTTCTACACAGCTTCCACACAGCTTCTACACAGCTTCTACACAGCTCCAACACAGCTTCTACACAGCTTCTACACAGCTTCTACACAGCTCCAACACAGCTTCTACACAGCTCCAACACAGCTTCTACACAGCTTCTGCACAGCTTCTACACAGCTTCTACACAGCTCCAACACAACTTCCACACAGCTTCCACACAGCTTCTACACAGCTTCTACACAGCTCCAACACAACTTCCACACAGCTTCAACACAGCTTCTACACAGCTTCTACACAGCTTCTACACAGCTTCTACACAGCTCCAACACAACTTCCACACAGCTTCCACACAGCTTCTACACAGCTTCTACACAGCTTCAACACAGCTTCTACACAGCTCCAACACAGCTTCTACACAGCTTCAACACAGCTTCTACACAGCTCCAACACAGCTTCCACACAGCTTCCACACAGCTTCTACACAGCTTCCACACAGCTTCCACACAGCTTCTACACAGCTTCTACACAGCTTCCACACAGCTTCCACACAGCTTCCACACAGCTTCTACACAGCTTCAACACAGCTTCTACACAGCTTCTACACAGCTCCAACACAGCTTCTACACAGCTTCAACACAGCTCCAACACAGCTTCTACACAGCTTCTACACAGCTTCAACACAGCTCCAACACAGCTTCCACACAGCTTCCACACAGCTTCTACACAGCTTCAACACAGCTCCAACACAGCTTCCACACAGCTTCCACACAGCTTCTACACAGCTTCAACACAGCTCCAACACAGCTTCCACACAGCTTCCACACAGCTTCCACACAGCTCCAACACAGCTTCCACACAGCTTCTACACAGCTTCAACACAGCTCCAACACAGCTTCCACACAGCTTCTACACAGCTTCTACACAGCTCCAACACAGCTTCTACACAGCTTCCACACAGCTCCAACACAGCTTCCACACAGCTTCTACACAGCTTCCACAGCTTCTACACAGCTTCTACACAGCTTCTACACAGCTTCCACACAGCTTCCACACAGCTCCAACGCAGCTTCCACACAGCTTCCACACAGCTTCCACACAGCTTCCACACAGCTCCAACACAGCTTCCACACAGCTCCAACACAGCTTCTACACAGCTTCCACACAGCTTCCACACAGCTTCAACACAGCTTCCACACAGCTTCCACACAGCTTCTACACAGCTTCAACACAGCTTCAACACAGCTTCCACACAGCTTCTACACAGCTTCTACACAGCTTCCACACAGCTCCAACACAGCTTCCACACAGCTTCTACACAGCTTCCACACAGCTTCTACACAGCTTCAACACAACTCCAACACAGCTTCTACACAGCTTCTACACAGCTTCTACACAGCTCCAACACAGCTTCTACACAGCTTCTACACAGCTCCAACACAGCTTCCACACAGCTTCTACACAGCTTCCACACAGCTTCAACACAGCTTCTACATAGCTTCTACACAGCTTCAACACAGCTTCAACACAGCTTCAACACAGCTCCAACACAGCTTCCACACAGCTCCAACACAGCTTCAACACAGCTTCCACACAGCTTCCACACAGCTCCAACACAGCTTTTACACAGCTTCAACACAGCTTCCACAGCTTCTACACAGCTTCTACACAGCTTCAACACAGGTCCAACACAGCTCCAACACAGCTTCCACACAGCTTCTACACAGCTTCCACACAGCTTCTACACAGCTTCCACACAGCTTCTACACAGCTCCAAAACAGCTTCTACACAGCTTCTACACAGCTTCCACACAGCTTCTACACAGCTTCTACACAGCTTCTACACAGCTTCCACACAGCTTCTACACAGCTTCCACACAGCTTCTACACAGCTCCAACACAGCTTCCACACAGCTTCAACACAGCTCCAACACAGCTTCCACACAGCTTCTACACAGCTTCCACACAGCTTCTACACAGGTCCAACACAGCTTCTACACAGCTCCAACACAGCTTCCATACAGCTTCTACACAGCTCCAACACAGCTTCTACACAGCTCCAACACAGCTTCTACACAGCTTCTACACAGCTTCTACACAGCTCCAACACAGCTTCTACACAGCTTCTACACAGCTTCTACACATTTTCTACACAGCTCCAACACAGCTTCCACACAGCTTCTACACAGCTTCTACACAGCTCCAACACAGCTTCCACACAGCTTCTACACAGCTTCTACACAGCTCCAACACAGCTTCTACACAGCTTCTACACATCTTCTACACAGCTCCAACACAGCTTCTACACAGCTCCAACACAGCTTCAACACAGCTTCTACACAGCTTCTACACAGTTTCTACACAGCTCCAACACAGCTCCAACACAGCTCCAACACAGTTTCTACACAGCTCCAACACAGCTTCCACACAGCTTCTACACAGCTTCTACACATCTTCTACACAGCTCCAACACAGCTTCTACACATCTTCTACACAGCTCCAACACAGCTTCCACACAGCTTCCACACAGCTTCCACACAGCTTCAACACAGCTTCCACACAACTTCCACACAGCTTCAACACAGCTTCTACACAGCTTCCACACAGCTTCCACACAGCTTCCACACAGCTTCCACACAGCTTCTACACAGCTCCAACACATCTTCTACACAGCTCCAACACAGCTTCCACACAGCTTCCACACAGCTTCAACACAGCTTCCACACAACTTCCACACAGCTTCCACACAGCTTCCACACAGCTTCCACACAGCTTCAACACAGCTTCCACGCAGCTTCCACACAGCTTCCACGCAGCTTCAACACAGCTTCCACACAGCTTCCACACAGCTTCCACACAGCTCCAACACATCTTCTACACAGCTCCAACACAGCTTCCACACAGCTTCCACACAGCTTCCACACAGCTTCAACACAGCTTCCACACAACTTCCACACAGCTTCCACACAGCTTCCACACAGCTTCCACACAGCTTCAACACAGCTTCCACACAGCTTCAACACAGCTTCCACGCAGCTTCCACACAGCTTCCACGCAGCTTCAACACAGCTTCCACACAGCTTCCACACAGCTTCCACACAGCTCCAACACAGCTTCTACACAGCTCCAACACAGCTTCTACACAGCTCCAACACAGCTTCTACACAGCTCCAACACAGCTTCCACACAGCTTCCACACAGCTTGTACACAGCTTCTACACAGCTCCAACACAGCTTCTACACAGCTTCAACACAGCTCCAACACAGCTTCTACACAACTCCAACACAGCTTCCACACAGCTTCCACACAGCTTCTACACAGCTTCTACACAGCTCCAACACAGCTTCTACACAGCTCCAACACAGCTTCCACACAGCTTCCACACAGCTTCCACACAGCTTCAACACAGCTTCCACACAGCTTCCACACAGCTTCTACACAGCTTTAACACAGCTTCAACACAGCTCCAACACAGCTTCAACACAGCTTCCACACAGCTTCCACACAGCTCCAACACAGCTTCTACACAGCTTCTACACAGCTTCCACACAGCTTCAACACAGCTTCTACACAGCTTCTACACAGCTTCCACACAGCTTCAACACAGCTTCAACACAGCTTCTACACAGCTTCCACACAGCTTCTACACACCTTCCACACAGCTCCAACACAGCTTCTACACAGCTTCAACACAGCTTCCACACAGCTTCCACACAACTTCCACACAGCTTCAACACAGCTTCCACACAGCTTCCACACAGCTTCCACACAGCTTCCACACAGCTTCCACACAGCTTCCACACAGCTTCCACACAGCTCCTACACAGCTTCCACACAGCTTCTACACAGCTTCTACACAGCTTCTACACAGCTTCAACACAGCTCCAACACAGCTTCTACACAGCTTCAACACAGCTCCAACACAGCTTCAACACAGCTTCCACACAGCTTCCACACAGCTTCCACACAGCTTCTACACAGGTTCTACACAGCTTCCACACAGCTTCTACACAGCTTCTACACACCTTCCACACAGCTCCAACACAGCTTCTACACAGCTTCCACACAGCTTCCACACAGCTTCTACACACCTTCCACACAGCTCCAACACAGCTTCTACACAGCTTCCACACAGCTTCCACACAGCTTCTACACAGCTTCCACACAGCTTCCACACAGCTTCTACACAGCTTCCACACAGCTTCTACACAGCTTCCACACAGCTTCTACACACCTTCCACACAGCTCCAACACAGCTTCTACACAGCTTCTACACAGCTTCTACACAGCTTCCACACAGCTTCTACACACCTTCCACACAGCTCCAACACAGCTTCCACACAGCTTCTACACACCTTCCACACAGCTCCAACACAGCTTCCACACAGCTTCCACACAGCTTCTACACAGCTTCCACACAGCTTCCACACAGCTTCCACACAGCTTCTACACACCTTCCACACAGCTCCAACACAGCTTCTACACAGCTTCTACACAGCTTCTACACAGCTTCCACACAGCTTCTACACAGCTTCCACACAGCTTCTACACAGCTTCCACACAGCTTCTACACAGCTTCTACACAGCTTCCACACAGCTTCTACACATCTTCCACACAGCTTCTACACAGCTTCTACACAGCTTCTACACAGCTTCCACACAGCTTCTACACAGCTTCCACACAGCTTCTACACAGCTTCTACACAGCTTCCACACAGCTTCTACACAGCTTCTACACAGCTTCCACACAGCTTCTACACAGCTTCCACACAGCTTCCACACAGCTTCCACACAGCTTCCACACAGATTCCACACAGCTCCTACACAGCTTCCACACAGCTTCTACACAGCTTCTACACAGCTTCTACACAGCTTCAACACAGCTCCAACACAGCTTCTACACAGCTTCAACACAGCTCCAACACAGCTTCAACACAGCTTCCACACAGCTTCCACACAGCTTCCACACAGCTTCTACACAGGTTCTACACAGCTTCCACACAGCTTCTACACAGCTTCTACACACCTTCCACACAGCTCCAACACAGCTTCTACACAGCTTCCACACAGCTTCCACACAGCTTCTACACACCTTCCACACAGCTCCAACACAGCTTCTACACAGCTTCCACACAGCTTCCACACAGCTTCTACACAGCTTCCACACAGCTTCTACACAGCTTCCACACAGCTTCTACACACCTTCCACACAGCTCCAACACAGCTTCTACACAGCTTCTACACAGCTTCCACACAGCTTCTACACACCTTCCACACAGCTCCAACACAGCTTCCACACAGCTTCTACACACCTTCCACACAGCTCCAACACAGATTCCACACAGCTTCCACACAGCTTCTACACAGCTTCCACACAGCTTCCACACAGCTTCCACACAGCTTCTACACACCTTCCACACAGCTCCAACACAGCTTCTACACAGCTTCTACACAGCTTCTACACAGCTTCCACACAGCTTCTACACAGCTTCCACACAGCTTCTACACAGCTTCCACACAGCTTCTACACAGCTTCTACACAGCTTCTACACAGCTTCCACACAGCTTCTACACAGCTTCTACACAGCTTCCACACAGCTTCTACACAGCTTCCACACAGCTTCCACACAGCTTCTACACAGCTTCCACACAGCTTCTACACAGCTTCCACACAGCTTCTACACAGCTTCTACACAGCTTCCACACAGCTTCTACACAGCTTCTACACAGCTTCCACACAGCTTCTACACAGCTTCTACACAGCTTCCACACAGCTTCTACACAGCTTCTACACAGCTTCCACACAGCTTCTACACAGCTTCTACACACCTTCCACACAGCTCCAACACAGCTTCTACACAGCTTCCACACAGCTTCCACACAGCTTCCACACAGCTTCCACACAGCTCCAACACAGCTTCCACACAGCTTCCACACAGCTTCTACACAGCTTCTACACATTTTCTACACAGCTTCTACACAGCTTCTACACATTTTCTACACAGCTTCTACACATTTTCCACACAGCTTCTACACAGCTTCTACACATTTTCTACACAGCTTCTACACAGCTTCTACACATTTTCTACACAGCTTCTACACATTTTCCACACAGCTTCTACACAGCTTCTACACAGCTTCTACACATTTTCTACACAGCTTCTACACAGCTTCTACACAGCTCCAACACAGCTTCAACAAAGCTCCAACACAGCTTCCACACAGCTTCTACACAGCTTCTACACATTTTCTACACAGCTTCTACACAGCTTCTACACAGCTTCCACACAGCTTCTACACAGCTTCTACACATTTTCTACACAGCTTCCACACAGCTTCTACACAACTTCTACACATTTTCTACACAGCTTCTACACAGCTTCCACACAGCTTCTACACAGCTTCCACACAGCTTCTACACATTTTCTACACAGTTTCAACACAGCTTCTACACAGCTTCTACACATCTTCTACACAGCTCCAACACAGCTTCTACACAGCTTCTACACAGCTTCTACACATTTTCTACACAGCTTCTACACAGCTTCTACACATCTTCTACACAGCTCCAACACAGGTTCCACACAGCTTCTACACAGCTTCCACACAGCTTCCACACAGCTTCTACACAGCTTCTACACATCTTCTACACATCTTCTACACAGCTCCAACACAGCTTCTACACAGCTCCAACACAGCTTCCACACAGCTTCCACACAGCTTCCACACAGCTTCAACACAGCTTCCACACAGCTTCCACACAGCTCCTACACAGCTTCCACACAGCTTCTACACAGCTTCTACACAGCTTCTACACAGCTTAAACACAGCTCCAACACAGCTTCTACACAGCTTCTACACAGCTTTAACACAGCTTCAACACAGCTCCAACACAGCTTCCACACAGCTTCCACACAGCTTCCACACAGCTTCAACACAGCTTCCACACAGCTTCCACACAGCTTCAACACAGCTTCCACACAGCTTCTACACAGCTTCAACACAGCTTCCACACAGCTTCCACACAGCTTCAACACAGCTTCCACACAGCTTCTACACAGCTTCAACACAGCTTCAACACAGCTCCAACACAGCTTCAACACAGCTTCCACACAGCTTCCACACAGCTTCAACATAGCTTCCACAGCTTCTACACAGCTTCCACACAGCTTCCACACAGCTTCCACACAGCTTCCACACAGATTCCACACAGCTCCTACACAGCTTCCACACAGCTTCTACACAGCTTCTACACAGCTTCTACACAGCTTCTACACAGCTTCAACACAGCTCCAACACAGCTTCTACACAGCTTCAACACAGCTCCAACACAGCTTCAACACAGCTTCCACACAGCTTCCACACAGCTTCCACACAGCTTCTACACAGGTTCTACACAGCTTCTACACAGCTTCTACACACCTTCCACACAGCTCCAACACAGCTTCTACACAGCTTCCACACAGCTTCCACACAGCTTCTACACACCTTCCACACAGCTCCAACACAGCTTCTACACAGCTTCCACACAGCTTCCACACAGCTTCCACACAGCTTCTACACAGCTTCCACACAGCTTCTACACAGCTTCCACACAGCTTCTACACACCTTCCACACAGCTCCAACACAGCTTCTACACAGCTTCTACACAGCTTCCACACAGCTTCTACACACCTTCCACACAGCTCCAACACAGCTTCCACACAGCTTCTACACACCTTCCACACAGCTCCAACACAGCTTCCACACAGCTTCCACACAGCTTCTACACAGCTTCCACACAGCTTCCACACAGCTTCCACACAGCTTCTACACACCTTCCACACAGCTCCAACACAGCTTCTACACAGCTTCTACACAGCTTCTACACAGCTTCCACACAGCTTCTACACAGCTTCCACACAGCTTCTACACAGCTTCCACACAGCTTCTACACAGCTTCTACACAGCTTCCACACAGCTTCTACACAGCTTCCACACAGCTTCTACACAGCTTCTACACAGCTTCCACACAGCTTCTACACAGCTTCCACACAGCTTCCACACAGCTTCTACACAGCTTCCACACAGCTTCTACACAGCTTCCACACAGCTTCTACACAGCTTCTACACAGCTTCTACACAGCTTCTACACAGCTTCCACACAGCTTCTACACAGCTTCTACACAGCTTCCACACAGCTTCTACACAGCTTCCACACAGCTTCTACACAGCTTCTACACACCTTCCACACAGCTCCAACACAGCTTCTACACAGCTTCCACACAGCTTCCACACAGCTTCCACACAGCTTCCACACAGCTTCCACACAGCTCCCACACAGCTCCAACACAGCTTCCACACAGCTTCCACACAGCTTCCACACAGCTTCTACACAGCTTCTACACATTTTCTACACAGCTTCTACACAGCTTCTACACATTTTCTACACAGCTTCTACACATTTTCCACACAGCTTCTACACATTTTCCACACAGCTTCTACACAGCTTCTACACATTTTCTACACAGCTTCTACACAGCTTCCACACAGCTTCTACACAGCTTCTACACAGCTTCTACACATTTTCTACACAGCTTCTACACAGCTTCTACACAGCTCCAACACAGCTTCAACAAAGCTCCAACACAGCTTCCACACAGCTTCTACACAGCTTCTACACATTTTCTACACAGCTTCTACACAGCTTCTACACAGCTTCCACACAGCTTCTACACAGCTTCTACACATTTTCTACACAGCTTCCACACAGCTTCTACACAACTTCTACACATTTTCTACACAGCTTCTACACAGCTTCCACACAGCTTCTACACAGCTTCCACACAGCTTCTACACATTTTCTACACAGTTTCAACACAGCTTCTACACAGCTTCCACACAGCTTCTACACAGCTCCAACACAGCTTCTACACAGCTTCTACACAGCTTCTACACATTTTCTACACAGCTTCTACACAGCTTCTACACATCTTCTACACAGCTCCAACACAGGTTCCACACAGCTTCTACACAGCTTCCACACAGCTTCCACACAGCTTCTACACAGCTTCTACACATCTTCTACACATCTTCTACACAGCTCCAACACAGCTTCTACACAGCTCCAACACAGCTTCCACACAGCTTCCACACAGCTTCCACACAGCTTCCACACAGCTTCAACACAGCTTCCACACAGCTTCCACACAGCTCCTACACAGCTTCCACACAGCTTCTACACAGCTTCTACACAGCTTAAACACAGCTCCAACACAGCTTCTACACAGCTTCTACACAGCTTTAACACAGCTTCAACACAGCTCCAACACAGCTTCCACACAGCTTCCACACAGCTTCCACACAGCTTCCACACAGCTTCCACACAGCTTCCACATAGCTTCAACACAGCTTCCACACAGCTTCTACACAGCTTCAACACAGCTTCCACACAGCTTCCACACAGCTTCAACACAGCTTCCACACAGCTTCTACACAGCTTCAACACAGCTTCAACACAGCTCCAACACAGCTTCAACACAGCTTCCACACAGCTTCCACACAGCTCCAACACAGCTTCCACACAGCTTCCACACAGCTTCTACACAGCTTCTACACAGCTTCTACACAGCTTCCACACAGCTTCAACATAGCTTCCACAGCTTCTACACAGCTTCCACACAGCTTCCACACAGCTTCCACACAGATTCCACACAGATTCCACACAGCTCCTACACAGCTTCCACACAGCTTCTACACAGCTTCTACACAGCTTCTACACATTTTCTACACAGCTTCTACACATTTTCCACACAGCTTCTACACAGCTTCTACACATTTTCTACACAGCTTCTACACAGCTTCTACACATTTTCTACACAGCTTCTACACATTTTCCACACAGCTTCTACACAGCTTCTACACATTTTCTACACAGCTTCTACACAGCTTCCACACAGCTTCTACACAGCTTCTACACAGCTTCTACACATTTTCTATACAGCTTCTACACAGCTTCTACACAGCTCCAACACAGCTTCAACAAAGCTCCAACACAGCTTCCACACAGCTTCTACACAGCTTCTACACATTTTCTACACAGCTTCTACACAGCTTCTACACAGCTTCCACACAGCTTCTACACAGCTTCTACACATTTTCTACACAGCTTCCACACAGCTTCTACACAACTTCTACACATTTTCTACACAGCTTCTACACAGCTTCCACACAGCTTCTACACAGCTTCCACACAGCTTCTACACATTTTCTACACAGTTTCAACACAGCTTCTACACAGCTTCTACACATCTTCTACACAGCTCCAACACAGCTTCTACACAGCTTCTACACAGCTTCTACACATTTTCTACACAGCTTCTACACAGCTTCTACACATCTTCTACACAGCTCCAACACAGGTTCCACACAGCTTCTACACAGCTTCCACACAGCTTCCACACAGCTTCTACACAGCTTCTACACATCTTCTACACATCTTCTACACAGCTCCAACACAGCTTCTACACAGCTCCAACACAGCTTCCACACAGCTTCCACACAGCTTCCACACAGCTTCCACACAGCTTCAACACAGCTTCCACACAGCTTCCACACAGCTCCTACACAGCTTCCACACAGCTTCTACACAGCTTCTACACAGCTTCTACACAGCTTAAACACAGCTCCAACACAGCTTCTACACAGCTTCTACACAGCTTTAACACAGCTTCAACACAGCTCCAACACAGCTTCCACACAACTTCCACACAGCTTCCACACAGCTTCAACACAGCTTCCACACAGCTTCCACACAGCTTCAACACAGCTTCCACACAGCTTCTACACAGCTTCAACACAGCTTCCACACAGCTTCCACACAGCTTCAACACAGCTTCCACACAGCTTCTACACAGCTTCAACACAGCTTCAACACAGCTCCAACACAGCTTCAACACAGCTTCCACACAGCTTCCACACAGCTTCAACATAGCTTCCACAGCTTCTACACAGCTTCCACACAGCTTCCACACAGCTTCCACACAGCTTCCACACAGATTCCACACAGCTCCTACACAGCTTCCACACAGCTTCTACACAGCTTCTACACAGCTTCTACACAGCTTCAACACAGCTCCAACACAGCTTCTACACAGCTTCAACACAGCTCCAACACAGCTTCAACACAGCTTCCACACAGCTTCCACACAGCTTCCACACAGCTTCTACACAGGTTCTACACAGCTTCCACACAGCTTCTACACAGCTTCTACACACCTTCCACACAGCTCCAACACAGCTTCTACACAGCTTCCACACAGCTTCCACACAGCTTCTACACACCTTCCACACAGCTCCAACACAGCTTCTACACAGCTTCCACACAGCTTCCACACAGCTTCCACACAGCTTCTACACAGCTTCCACACAGCTTCTACACAGCTTCCACACAGCTTCTACACACCTTCCACACAGCTCCAACACAGCTTCTACACAGCTTCTACACAGCTTCCACACAGCTTCTACACACCTTCCACACAGCTCCAACACAGCTTCCACACAGCTTCTACACACCTTCCACACAGCTCCAACACAGCTTCCACACAGCTTCCACACAGCTTCTACACAGCTTCCACACAGCTTCCACACAGCTTCCACACAGCTTCTACACACCTTCCACACAGCTCCAACACAGCTTCTACACAGCTTCTACACAGCTTCTACACAGCTTCCACACAGCTTCTACACAGCTTCCACACAGCTTCTACACAGCTTCCACACAGCTTCTACACAGCTTCTACACAGCTTCCACACAGCTTCTACACAGCTTCCACACAGCTTCTACACAGCTTCTACACAGCTTCCACACAGCTTCTACACAGCTTCCACACAGCTTCCACACAGCTTCTACACAGCTTCCACACAGCTTCTACACAGCTTCCACACAGCTTCTACACAGCTTCTACACAGCTTCCACACAGCTTCTACACAGCTTCTACACAGCTTCCACACAGCTTCTACACAGCTTCTACACAGCTTCCACACAGCTTCTACACAGCTTCTACACAGCTTCCACACAGCTTCTACACAGCTTCTACACACCTTCCACACAGCTCCAACACAGCTTCTACACAGCTTCCACACAGCTTCCACACAGCTTCCACACAGCTTCCACACAGCTTCCACACAGCTCCCACACAGCTCCAACACAGCTTCCACACAGCTTCCACACAGCTTCCACACAGCTTCTACACAGCTTCTACACATTTTCTACACAGCTTCTACACAGCTTCTACACATTTTCTACACAGCTTCTACACATTTTCCACACAGCTTCTACACAGCTTCTACACATTTTCTACACAGCTTCTACACAGCTTCTACACATTTTCTACACAGCTTCTACACATTTTCCACACAGCTTCTACACAGCTTCTACACATTTTCTACACAGCTTCTACACAGCTTCTACACAGCTCCAACACAGCTTCAACAAAGCTCCAACACAGCTTCCACACAGCTTCTACACAGCTTCTACACATTTTCTACACAGCTTCTACACAGCTTCTACACAGCTTCCACACAGCTTCTACACAGCTTCTACACATTTTCTACACAGCTTCCACACAGCTTCTACACAACTTCTACACATTTTCTACACAGCTTCTACACAGCTTCCACACAGCTTCTACACAGCTTCCACACAGCTTCTACACATTTTCTACACAGTTTCAACACAGCTTCTACACAGCTTCTACACATCTTCTACACAGCTCCAACACAGCTTCTACACAGCTTCTACACAGCTTCTACACATTTTCTACACAGCTTCTACACAGCTTCTACACATCTTCTACACAGCTCCAACACAGGTTCCACACAGCTTCTACACAGCTTCCACACAGCTTCCACACAGCTTCTACACAGCTTCTACACATCTTCTACACATCTTCTACACAGCTCCAACACAGCTTCTACACAGCTCCAACACAGCTTCCACACAGCTTCCACACAGCTTCCACACAGCTTCCACACAGCTTCCACACAGCTTCAACACAGCTTCCACACAGCTTCCACACAGCTCCTACACAGCTTCCACACAGCTTCTACACAGCTTCTACACAGCTTCTACACAGCTTAAACACAGCTCCAACACAGCTTCTACACAGCTTCTACACAGCTTTAACACAGCTTCAACAAAGCTCCAACACAGCTTCCACACAGCTTCCACACAGCTTCCACACAGCTTCCACACAGCTTCAACACAGCTTCCACACAGCTTCCACACAGCTTCAACACAGCTTCCACACAGCTTCTACACAGCTTCAACACAGCTTCCACACAGCTTCCACACAGCTTCAACACAGCTTCCACACAGCTTCTACACAGCTTCAACACAGCTTCAACACAGCTCCAACACAGCTTCAACACAGCTTCCACACAGCTTCCACACAGCTCCAACACAGCTTCCACACAGCTTCCACACAGCTTCAACACAGCTTCCACACAGCTTCTACACAGCTTCTACACAGCTTCTACACAGCTTCCACACAGCTTCAACATAGCTTCCACAGCTTCTACACAGCTTCCACACAGCTTCCACACAGCTTCCACACAGCTTCCACACAGATTCCACACAGCTCCTACACAGCTTCCACACAGCTTCTACACAGCTTCTACACAGCTTCTACACAGCTTCTACACAGCTTCCACACAGCTTCTACACAGCTTCCACACAGCTTCTACACACCTTCCACACAGCTCCAACACAGCTTCTACACAGCTTCTACACAGCTTCCACACAGCTTCTACACACCTTCCACACAGCTCCAACACAGCTTCCACACAGCTTCTACACACCTTCCACACAGCTCCAACACAGCTTCCACACAGCTTCCACACAGCTTCTACACAGCTTCCACACAGCTTCCACACAGCTTCCACACAGCTTCTACACACCTTCCACACAGCTCCAACACAGCTTCTACACAGCTTCTACACAGCTTCCACACAGCTTCTACACAGCTTCCACACAGCTTCTACACAGCTTCCACACAGCTTCTACACAGCTTCTACACAGCTTCCACACAGCTTCTACACAGCTTCCACACAGCTTCTACACAGCTTCTACACAGCTTCCACACAGCTTCTACACAGCTTCCACACAGCTTCCACACAGCTTCTACACAGCTTCCACACAGCTTCTACACAGCTTCCACACAGCTTCTACACAGCTTCTACACAGCTTCCACACAGCTTCTACACAGCTTCTACACAGCTTCCACACAGCTTCTACACAGCTTCTACACAGCTTCCACACAGCTTCTACACAGCTTCTACACACCTTCCACACAGCTCCAACACAGCTTCTACACAGCTTCCACACAGCTTCCACACAGCTTCCACACAGCTTCCACACAGCTTCCACACAGCTCCCACACAGCTCCAACACAGCTTCCACACAGCTTCCACACAGCTTCCACACAGCTTCCACACAGCTTCTACACAGCTTCTACACATTTTCTACACAGCTTCTACACAGCTTCTACACATTTTCTACACAGCTTCTACACATTTTCCACACAGCTTCTACACAGCTTCTACACATTTTCTACACAGCTTCTACACATTTTCTACACAGCTTCTACACATTTTCCACACAGCTTCTACACAGCTTCTACACATTTTCTACACAGCTTCTACACAGCTTCCACACAGCTTCTACACAGCTTCTACACAGCTTCTACACAGCTTCTACACAGCTTCTACACAGCTCCAACACAGCTTCAACAAAGCTCCAACACAGCTTCCACACAGCTTCTACACAGCTTCTACACATTTTCTACACAGCTTCTACACAGCTTCTACACAGCTTCCACACAGCTTCTACACAGCTTCTACACATTTTCTACACAGCTTCCACACAGCTTCTACACAACTTCTACACATTTTCTACACAGCTTCTACACAGCTTCCACACAGCTTCTACACAGCTTCCACACAGCTTCTACACATTTTCTACACAGTTTCAACACAGCTTCTACACAGCTTCTACACATCTTCTACACAGCTCCAACACAGCTTCTACACAGCTTCTACACAGCTTCTACACATTTTCTACACAGCTTCTACACAGCTTCTACACATCTTCTACACAGCTCCAACACAGGTTCCACACAGCTTCTACACAGCTTCCACACAGCTTCCACACAGCTTCTACACAGCTTCTACACATCTTCTACACATCTTCTACACAGCTCCAACACAGCTTCTACACAGCTCCAACACAGCTTCCACACAGCTTCCACACAGCTTCCACACAGCTTCCACACAGCTTCTACACAGCTTAAACACAGCTCCAACACAGCTTCTACACAGCTTCTACACAGCTTTAACACAGCTTCAACACAGCTCCAACACAGCTTCCACACAGCTTCCACACAGCTTCCACACAGCTTCAACACAGCTTCCACACAGCTTCCACACAGCTTCAACACAGCTTCCACACAGCTTCTACACAGCTTCAACACAGCTTCCACACAGCTTCCACACAGCTTCAACACAGCTTCCACACAGCTTCTACACAGCTTCAACACAGCTTCAACACAGCTCCAACACAGCTTCAACACAGCTTCCACACAGCTTCCACACAGCTCCAACACAGCTTCCACACAGCTTCCACACAGCTTCAACACAGCTTCCACACAGCTTCTACACAGCTTCTACACAGCTTCCACACAGCTTCCACACAGCTTCAACATAGCTTCCACAGCTTCTACACAGCTTCCACACAGCTTCTACACAGCTTCTACACAGCTTCCACACAGCTTCAACACAGCTTCCACAGCTTCCACACAGCTTCCACAGCTTCTACACAGCTTCCACACAGCTTCTACACAGCTTCTACACAGCTTCTACACAGCTTCTACACAGCTTCAACACAGCTTCCACAGCTTCCACACAGCTTCAACACAGCTTCTACACAGCTTCTACACAGCTTCTACACAGCTTCCACACAGCTTCAACACAGCTCCAACACAGCTTCCACAGCTTCTACACAGCTTCAACACAGCTTCTACACAGCTTCAACACAGCTTTAACACAGCTTCTACACAGCTTCCACACAGCTTTAACACAGCTTCTACACAGCTTCTACACAGCTTCTACACAGCTTCCACACAGCTTCTACACATCTTCTACACAGCTCCAACACAGCTTCCACACAGCTTCTACACAGCTTCTACACAGCTTCAACACAGCTTCTACACAGCTCCAACACAGCTTCCACACAGCTTCTACACAGCTTCTACACAGCTCCAACACAGCTTCTACACAGCTCCAACACAGCTTCCACACAGCTTCTACACAGCTTCAACACAGCTTCCACACAGCTTCAACACAGCTTCAACACAGCCTCCACACAGCTTCCACACAGCTTCAACACAGCTCCAACACAGCTTCTACACAGCTTCAACACAGCTTCCACAGCTTCTACACAGCTTCTACACAGCTTCAACACAGCTCCAACACAGCTTCTACACATCTTCTACACAGCTCCAACACAGCTTCCACACAGCTTCTACACAGCTTCTACACAGCTTCAACACAGCTTCTACACATCCTCTACACAGCTCCAACACAGCTTCCACACAGCTTCTACACAGCTTCAACACAGCTTCCACACAGCTTCAACACAGCTCCAACACAGCTTCCACACAGCTTCTACACAGCTTCTACACAGCTTCTACACAGCTTCAACACAGCTCCAACACAGCTTCCACACAGCTTCTACACAGCTTCCACACAGCTTCTACACAGCTTCCACACAGCTTCTACACATCTTCTACACAGCTCCAACACAGCTTCTACACAGCTCCAACACAGCTTCCACACAGCTTCTACACAGCTTCTACACAGCTCCAACACAGCTTCTACACAGCTTCTACACAGCTTCCACACAGCTTCTACACAGCTTCTACACATCTTCTACACAGCTCAAACACAGCTTCCACACAGCTTCTACACCTCTTCTACACAGCTACCAACACAGCTTCTACACAGCTTCTACACATCTTCTACACAGCTTCAACACAGCTTCTACACAGCTCCAACACAGCTTCAACACAGCTTCAACACAGCTTCCACACAGCTTCTACACAGCTTCCACACAGCTTCCACACAGCTTCCACACAGCTTCCACACAGCTTCTACACATTTTCTACACAGCTCCAACATAGTTTCTACACAGCTCCAACACAGCTTCCACACAACTTCTACACAGCTTCTACACAGCTTCTACACAGCTCCAACACAGCTTCTACACAGCTCCAACACAGCTTCCACACAGCTTCCACACAGCTCCAACACAGCTTCCACACAGCTTCTACACAGCTCCAACACAGCTTCAACACAGCTTCTACACATCCTCTACACAGCTCCAACACAGCTTCTACACAGCTCAAACACAGCTTCCACACAGCTTCCACACAGCTTCAACACAGCTCCAACACAGCTTCTACACAGCTTCCACACAGCTTTAACACAGCTTCTACACAGCTTCTACACAGCTTCTACACAGCTTCCACACAGCTTCTACACATCTTCTACACAGCTCCAACACAGCTTCCACACAGCTTCTACACAGCTTCTACACAGCTTCAACACAGCTTCTACACAGCTCCAACACAGCTTCCACACAGCTTCTACACAGCTTCTACACAGCTCCAACACAGCTTCTACACAGCTCCAACACAGCTTCCACACAGCTTCTACACAGCTTCAACACAGCTTCCACACAGCTTCAACACAGCTTCAACACAGCCTCCACACAGCTTCCACACAGCTTCAACACAGCTCCAACACAGCTTCTACACAGCTTCAACACAGCTTCCACAGCTTCTACACAGCTTCTACACAGCTTCAACACAGCTCCAACACAGCTTCTACACATCTTCTACACAGCTCCAACACAGCTTCCACACAGCTTCTACACAGCTTCTACACAGCTTCAACACAGCTTCTACACATCCTCTACACAGCTCCAACACAGCTTCCACACAGCTTCTACACAGCTTCAACACAGCTTCCACACAGCTTCCACACAGCTCCAACACAGCTTCCACACAGCTTCTACACAGCTTCTACACAGCTTCTACACAGCTTCAACACAGCTCCAACACAGCTTCCACACAGCTTCTACACAGCTTCCACACAGCTTCTACACATCTTCTACACAGCTCCAACACAGCTTCTACACAGCTCCAACACAGCTTCCACACAGCTTCTACACAGCTTCTACACAGCTCCAACACAGCTTCTACACAGCTTCTACACAGCTTCCACACAGCTTCTACACAGCTTCTACACATCTTCTACACAGCTCAAACACAGCTTCCACACAGCTTCTACACCTCTTCTACACAGCTACCAACACAGCTTCTACACAGCTTCTACACATCTTCTACACAGCTTCAACACAGCTTCTACACAGCTCCAACACAGCTTCAACACAGCTTCAACACAGCTTCCACACAGCTTCTACACAGCTTCCACACAGCTTCCACACAGCTTCCACACAGCTTCCACACAGCTTCTACACATTTTCTACACAGCTCCAACATAGTTTCTACACAGCTCCAACACAGCTTCCACACAACTTCTACACAGCTTCTACACAGCTTCTACACAGCTCCAACACAGCTTCTACACAGCTCCAACACAGCTTCCACACAGCTTCCACACAGCTCCAACACAGCTTCCACACAGCTTCTACACAGCTCCAACACAGCTTCAACACAGCTTCTACACATCCTCTACACAGCTCCAACACAGCTTCTACACAGCTCAAACACAGCTTCCACACAGCTTCCACACAGCTTCAACACAGCTCCAACACAGCTTCTACACAGCTCCAACACAGCTTCCACAGCTTCTACACAGCTTCTACACAGCTTCAACACAGCTTCTACACAGCTTCTTCACAGCTTCCACACAGCTTCCACACAGCTTCTACACAGCTTCTACACAGCTTCTACACAGCTTCCACACAGCTCCAACACAGCTTCCACACAGCTTCTACACAGCTTCCACACAGCTTCTACACATCTTCTACACAGCTCCAACACAGCTTCTACACAGCTCCAACACAGCTTCCACACAGCTTCTACACAGCTTCTACACAGCTTCTACACAGCTTCAACACAGCTCCAACACAGCTTCCACACAGCTTCTACACAGCTTCCACACAGCTTCTACACAGCTTCTACACAGCTCCAACACAGCTTCCACACAGCTTCTACACAGCTTCTACACAGCTCCAACACAGCTTCTACACAGCTTCTACACAGCTTCTACACAGCTTCCACACAGCTTCTACACAGCTTCTACACAGCTCCAACACAGCTTCCACACAGCTTCTACACAGCTCCAACACAGCTTCCACACAGCTTCTACACAGCTTCTACACAGCTCCAACACAGCTTCTACACAGCTCCAACACAGCTTCAACACAGCTTCTACACAGCTTCTACACAGCTTCTACACAGCTCTAACACAGCTTCCACACAGCTCTAACACAGCTTCCACACAGCTTCTACACAGCTTCCACACAGCTTCTACACAGCTTCTACACAGCTTCTACACAGCTTCTACACAGCTTCCACACAGCTTCTACACAGCTTCTACACAGCTCCAACACAGCTTCTACACAGCTTCTACACAGCTTCTACACAGCTCCAACACAGCTTCTACACAGCTCCAACACAGCTTCTACACAGCTTCTACACAGCTTCTACACAGCTTCTACACAGCTCCAACACAACTTCCACACAGCTTCCACACAGCTTCTACACAGCTTCTACACAGCTCCAACACAACTTCCACACAGCTTCAACACAGCTTCTACACAGCTTCTACACAGCTTCTACACAGCTCCAACACAACTTCCACACAGCTTCCACACAGCTTCTACACAGCTTCTACACAGCTTCAACACAGCTTCTACACAGCTCCAACACAGCTTCTACACAGCTTCAACACAGCTTCTACACAGCTCCAACACAGCTTCCACACAGCTTCCACACAGCTTCTACACAGCTTCCACACAGCTTCCACACAGCTTCTACACAGCTTCTACACAGCTTCAACACAGCTTCCACACAGCTTCCACACAGCTTCTACACAGCTTCAACACAGCTTCTACACAGCTTCTACACAGCTTCTACACAGCTTCCACACAGCTTCTACACAGCTTCAACACAGCTTCTACACAGCTTCTACACAGCTTCAACACAGCTTCTACACAGCTTCTACACAGCTTCAACACAGCTTCTACACAGCTTCTACACAGCTTCTACACAGCTTCAACACAGCTTCAACACAGCTTCTACACAGCTTTAACACAGCTCCAACACAGCTCCAACACAGCTTCAACACAGCTCCAACACAGCTTCTACACAGCTTCCACACAGCTTCTACACAGCTTCCACACAGCTCCAACACAGCTCCAACACAGCTTCCACACAGCTTCCACACAGCTCCAACACAGCTCCAACACAGCTTCCACACAGCTTCCACACAGCTTCTACACAGCTTCTACACAGCTTCCACACAGCTTCCACACAGCTTCCACACAGCTCCAACACAGCTTCTACACAGCTTCCACACAGCTTCCACACAGCTTCCACACAGCTTCAACACAGCTTCCACACAGCTTCCACACAGCTTCTACACAGCTTCTACACAGCTTCCACACAGCTTCCACACAGCTCCAACACAGCTTCCACACAGCTTCTACACAGCTTCCACACAGCTTCCACACAGCTTCCACACAGCTTCCACACAGCTCCAACACAGCTTCCACACAGCTTCTACACAGCTTCCACACAGCTTCCACACAGCTTCCACACAGCTCCAACACAGCTTCCACACAGCTTCCACACAGCTCCAACACAGCTTCTACACAGCTTCCACACAGCTTCCACACAGCTTCCACACAGCTTCAACACAGCTTCCACACAGCTTCCACACAGCTTCTACACAGCTTCTACACAGCTTCTACACAGCTTCCACACAGCTTCCACACAGCTCCAACACAGCTTCCACACAGCTTCTACACAGCTTCTACACAGCTTCTACACAGCTTCCACACAGCTTCCACACAGCTCCAACACAGCTTCTACACAGCTTCTACACAGCTTCTACACAGCTTCTACACAGCTTCCACACAGCTTCCACACAGCTTCAACACAGCTTCTACACAGCTCCAACACAGCTTCCACACAGCTTCCACACAGCTTCCACACAGCTTCTACACAGCTTCCACACAGCTTCAACACAGCTTCTACACAGCTCCAACACAGCTTCCACACAGCTTCCACACAGCTTCAACACAGCTTCTACACAGCTTCCACACAGCTTCCACACAGCTTCAACACAGCTCCAACACAGCTTCCACACAGCTTCAACACAGCTCCAACACAGCTTCTACACAGCTTCTACACAGCTTCAACGCAGCTTCTACACAGCTTCTACACAGCTTCAACACAGCTCCAACACAGCTTCAACACAGCTCCAACACAGCTTCTACACAGCTTCCACACAGCTTCAACACAGCTCCAACACAGCTTCAACACAGCTCCAACACAGCTTCAACACAGCTCCAACACAGCTTCTACACAGCTTCAACACAGCTTCTACACAGCTTCTACACAGCTTCAACACAGCTCCAACACAGCTTCAACACAGCTCCAACACAGCTCCAACACAGCTTCTACACAGCTTCAACACAGCTTCTACACAGCTTCTACACAGCTTCAACACAGCTCCAACACAGCTTCCACACAGCTTCTACACAGCTTCCACACAGCTTTTACACAGCTTCCACACAGCTTCTACACAGCTTCAACACAGCTTCAACACAGCTTCAACACAGCTTCAACACAGCTCCAACACAGCTTCAACACAGCTCCAACACAGCTCCAACACAGCTTCAACACAGCTCCAACACAGCTTCAACACAGCTCCAACACAGCTTCCACACAGCTTCAACACAGCTTCTACACAGCTCCAACACAGCTTCTACACAGCTTCCACACAGCTTCCACACAGCTTCAACACAGCTTCAACACAGCTTCTACACAGCTCCAACACAGCTCCAACACAGCTTCAACACAGCTTCAACACAGCTTCTACACAGCTCCAACACAGCTTCTACACAGCTTCTACACAGCTTCCACACAGCTTCAACACAGCTTCTACACAGCTTCAACACAGCTCCAACACAGCTGCTACACAGCTTCTACACAGCTTCTACACAGTTTCTACACAGCTTCTACACAGCTGCTACACAGCTTCTACACAGCTTCTACACAGTTTCCACACAGCTTACACACAGCTTCTACACAGCTTCTACACAGCGTCAACACAGCTTCCACACAGCTTCTACACAGCTCCAACACAGCTTCTACACAGCTCCGACATAGCTCCAACACAGCTTCTACACAGGTCCAACACAGCTTCTACACAGCTCCGACATAGCTCCAACACAGCTTCCACACAGCTCCCACACAGCTTCTACACAGCTCCGACACAGGTCCAACACAGCTTCCACACAGCTTCTTCACAGCTCCCACACAGCTTCTACACAGCTCCAACACAGCTTCTACACAGCTCCGACATAGCTCCAACACAGCTTCTACACAGCTTATACACAGCTCCGACATAGCTCCGACACAGCTCCAACACAGCTTCTACACAGCCTATACACAGCTACGACATAGCTTCCACACAGCTTCCACACAGCTTCTAAACGGCTTCTACACAGCTACGACACAGCTTCTACACAGCTTCTACACAGCTCTGACACAGCTTCTACACAGCTTCTACACAGCTTCTACAGAGCTTCTACACAGCTTCTACACAGCTTCCACACAGCTTCCACACAGCTCTGACACAGCTTCTACACAGCGTCCACACAGCTTCCACACAGCTTCTACACAGCGTCCACACAGCTTCCACACAGCTTCTACACAGCTTCCACACAGCTTCTACACAGCTCCTACACAGCTTCTACACAGCTTCCACACAGCTTCTACACAGCTTCTACACAGCTTCCACACAGCTTCTACACAGCTTCTACACAGCTTCTACACAGCTTCTACACAGCTTCTCCACAGCTTCTACACAGCTCCTACACAGCTCCTATACGGCTTCTCCACAGCTTCTACACAGCTTTTACACAGCTTCTACACAGCTCCGTCATAGCTTCTACACAGCTATGACTCAGCTACAACATAGCTAAAACATAGCTTCTACACAGCTCCGTCACAGCTTATACACCGCTCAGTCATAGCTTCTACACAGCTATGACTCAGCTACAACATAGCTAAAACATAGCTTCTACACAGCTCCGTCACAGCTTATACACAGCTCCGTTATAGCTTCTACACAGGTCCGACACAGCTCCGTCATAGCTTCTACACCGCTCAGTCATAGCTTCTACACAGCTCCGTCACAGCTTATACACAGCTCCGTTATAGCTTCTACACAGGTCCGACACAGCTCCGTCATAGCTTCTACACAGCTACGACACAGCTCCGTCATAGGTTCTACACAGCTCCAACACGGTGGTGCTCGGCCCAGGGCTCGTGAGTCTCCCCACACCCACCCAGCGCCTCTCACCCTGAGAACAGTCCTGGCTCTCTTCAGGAGGTCAGTTACAGAACCGTTGCCGCATGTGGAGGTGAGCTGACGATATTTGTATAGAGACAAAGATCTGCTGTGATGAAGACGAAGCTCTGCTGTGATGAAGATCTGCTGTGATGAAGATGAGAAAGTAGAAACAGTTTAACTCTTCATCATGACAACGGTCAGTTTTCTCCTTAGCTATGACACTGAAGGCTTAATTTCTCCTTAGCTGAGGGACTTACTGAAGGATGTTGTACAGAATCCCTTAGGTTTCCTTAGCTAAGGGAAAACGTTCAGCCATTTAGTGCAATCAAACATTTTACAGCAGTAATATTCGACTGTTACCATGACGACCACTTGTTTGTACTTGTGATATCTAAGGTGTTTATACAATGGTTAAACTACATTTAAGGGATTACTTAATTATAGACAAGGAGATCCTTAAATTCTGAAGTGTTCTCTAAGTTTTCCTACAAATTATAACTTAAGGGAAAACCTTAACTTGGTGTTTAAGAATGTTTTTAGTTAAACTAACTTTGAAGGCTTCCTTAATTATAAGATCGAAATCAGGAAAAAAACTTAAATTCCTAGGTTGAATTTTAAGGAAAACTTAAGGGTAATTTTTAGATTTAAGGCTTTTAAGTAAAACCTTGAAAACTTAAGGTGTTTCGTAAGGTCTGAAGCTGTTGATCAGATTTCTTTGATTTTCAAATTTTAATTAAGTTTAATGCGTCTGTTCACATTATTAATAATCAATAATGATTGATGTGAGTCTGACAGTGTGAGTGTCCCGTCAACAGACGTGTTTGTGTCTCTGCTGAGCCGATTAAGTTTGTCAGTCTGACTCAGCAGTCTGTCTGCTGACATCTCTCTCTGTCTCTCTCCGTCTCTCTGTCTCTCTCTATCTCTCTTCAATAACTGAGAACTTTAAATTTTATTTTTGTTTACTTTATTAATCACACTAAACTCTGGTGACTTAAGTTAAGGGACCAAGTTAAGGGTTTTTGAAGAACATATTGTTCAGCCTAAGCAAAGTGATTATATAGATTTTTATATTTTCAGTATCTTCAGTCCTGACGTGTTGAAACACTTTAACATGAGGCACATTTATATTTTATTTACATGTTTCATACTGATTATTTCTTATAATTCTGTTCATCTGAAACTTTTCAGTTTGTTCTCAGATTTTTAATGCCACTCTGAATAAAGTGCAGTTTTTAAATAAACATTACTGAAGGAAATAAAAGTTTTTTCAGTGTCAGAGACGACTTTGCAAAATATTAAAAAAAACAAAACAAAACATAAAATATGATTTGTCAGTGATATAATTGTGAGGCGTTTGGTAAATTATATTTTGAAAAATACGAAAAAAGCTTTTAAGGTTCGAAAACACAATATCAAGAAAAACATTCAAAAATCCTCTGTCACATGTGGGATTATATGATATGAGACATTATAAAACCAATGAAGTCCTTAATTTAAGATTAGGGATTCTATGGATGTTTTTATTTTGTCGTCCTTTATAATCCTTAAACATCCTGTTTGTTGAACATCCTGTTTGTTTGTTGAACATCCTGCTTGTTTGTTTGTTGAACATCTGTTTGTTTATTTGTTGAACATCCTGTTTGTTTTAAGTGTTTCCTCTGAGCAGCCAACAGTGTCTTCATACTGAATCTTTTTAATGATCATGTTGTGATGATTCTAACCCTTCAGTAACTGGTCCATCCACAGAGCTGCAGGCCAGGATGTGACATCATCACACCTGTGTGACAGAGACACCTGCTGGACGCATCAGGAACCTTCAGACACACAACAGGAAGTAAGCAGGAAGTGATGGCGCAGATGTGATTTAGGTAAGACAGACAGACAGACACCTCTGGCTGGACATGAAGACTTTATTATTAACCCTTTCACCTCCAGCTGGATGAAGACGGCAGTTTGTTAAAAGCTCTAAAACGTAAACGTGACGGCAGAGTCCACTCAGTCCCCATCAGTCTGTCTGAGTTCAACAACAAGGAGTCCGTCACACCCTTCATCGTCCTCTGTGTCTCCACCTGTCCACAGTCCCTTCATCATCATCTTCATCTTCATCATCAGCAGCAGCAGCAGCAGCAGGTCCCTCAGCCAGTCACATGTCCGACCACAGGATGGCCTTGCTGCCTTTCTCCACACTGGCGACGTATGCTCCCGACGGCGACCACGACACTGAGTTGATGGCAGAGCTGCAGGAAGGACAATAAAACAGATGATCAACATGTGAGCACACGCATATATAACGAGGTGTGTTCCACGTATATAACGAGGTGTGTTCCACCTATGTTACGAGGTGTGTTCCACGTATATAACAAGGTGTGTTCCACCTATGTTACGAGGTGTGTTCCACATATATAACGAGGTGTGTTTATTTGATTCGGCTGACGTATTGCGGTAAGCGAGTTGTGTCATTTCCGGTGTTTCTGTGACAGTGTCTCTGTACTGCTCTGGTGAATTCTACTAGCCTGCTTTCTCACTTCAGTTGCTTTAACGTTGCTTTAACGTCTACTTCAAGTCTTAACCCACACTGGTTCTGTTTATGCACTTATAGCTCTCCTCCTTTCTACGACTTTCTCGCTAATCTCTTAGCTGTTGTTTGCACGTTACTAGCCTTGGTAGCTACATTAGCTTTACAGTTAGCGATGGCTTCTCCCTCTGCTCTTTCTTGCTCGGTGTGCCAAATGTTTAGCTATGCCTCTGCCTCCTTTAGCGACAGTGGTAATTGTAACAAGTGTAGCTTATTTGCTGCGTTGGAGGCGAGCCTTAGTGAATTAGAAGCGCGGCTCCGCACCATGGAAAACCATTCAGTAGCTGCGGTAGTTAGCCAGCCCCCTGTAGCCGGTGCGGAGCCACATAGCATAGCCTTAGCCTCTGCTAACTGTCCTCCGGTAACTCCCGTTGGGTTACGGTTTGCCAGAAGCACAGCTCCAAGCCGAAGCCCACGGCTCACCACCAGCCTGTTCACGTTTCCAACTGCTTTTCCCCACTCAGCGACACACCCGCTGAGGATAAAACTCTGGTTATTGGCAGCTCTATTCTGAGGAACGTGAAGTTAGCAACACCAGCAGCCATAGTCAAATGTATCCCTGGGGCCAGAGCGGGCAACATTGAATCAAATTTAAAACTGCTGGCTAAAGCTAAACGTAGATTCAGTAAGACTGTTATTCACGTCAGCGGCAATGACACCCGGTTACGCCAATCGGAAGTCACTAAAATCAATATTGCCTCGGTGTGTGAATATGCAAAAACGATGTCGGACTCCGTAGTTTTCTCTGGACCCCTCCCAAATCTGACCAGTGATGACATGTTTAGCCGCATGTCATCATTTAATCGCTGGCTGTCCAGGTGGTGTCCAGCAAACGATGTGGGTTTTGTTAATAATTGGAAAACTTTCTGGGGAAAACCTGGTCTTATTAGGAGAGACGGCATTCACCCCACTTTGGATGGAGCTGCTCTCATTTCTAGGAACCTGGCAAACTTTATTAGTAATTTAAATCCCTGACAACCCAGAGTTGAGATCAGGACTTAGAGTCACAGTCCTATACGCCTCTCTGAGCTTCTAGTTCAGTTACCCATCCATAGTTTTATACAAACGGTGTCTGTCCCCCGACCACCTAAATTATTTAAATCTAAAATTAAACAAAGAGGAGTTGTGCATAACAACCTCATAAAAATTAAAACCTCTTCTGTGACAGAAAGACAAAACAGGAGAATTAAATGCGGACTGTTAAATATCAGGTTTCTATCATCTAAAGCAGTGTTAGTAAACAAATTAATATCAGATAATCATATTGATTTACTCAGTCTCACTGAAACCTGGCTGTGTCAAGATGAATATGTTAGTCTTAATGAGTCCACTCCTCCCAGTCATAATAATACCCACATTCCTCGAGGCAGCGGCCGAGGAGGGGGAGTTGCAGCCATTTTTAACTCTAGTCTGTTAATCAGCCCTAAACCTAAACTAGATTATAATTCATTTGAAAGCCTCGTTCTTAGTCTTTTACATCCGACCTGGAAAACCTCGCAGCCACTTTTATTTGTTATAGTGTACTGTGCTCCTGGCCCGTATTCTGAATTTGTATCTGAATTCTCAGAGTTTTTATCCAATTTAGTTCTTAAATCAGATAAAGTTATTATTGTAGGCAATTTTAACATTCATGTCGACGTTGATAATGACTCCCTGGCTACCGCGTTTATCTCATTAATAGACTCCATTGGCTTCAGTCAGGGTGTACATGAACCCACTCACTGTTTTAACCATACCCTCGATCTAGTTCTGACGTATGGAATTGAAATTGATAACCTAAAAGTCTTTCCACAGAATCCCTCGCTATCGGATCATTATCTGATTACTTTTGATTTCTTTTTACTCGATTACACGCCACTCAGCAACAGTTACTCTACTAGATGTTTATCAGATAGTGCTGTCGCAAAATTTAAGGAAAAGATTACTCCGTCGTTAAATTCAATACCAAGTCCCTTAGTCACAGAGGTTTCCCGTACCGACTTTGATCATTTTGTCGATAGCGCCGTAGGCTCGCTGCGAACAACACTTGACTCTGTAGCTCCTCTTAAAAAGAAGTTAACAAAGCAAAGAAAGTTCGCTCCTTGGTATAACTCTCAAACCCGTAAGTTAAAACAAATATCGCGAAAATTTGAAAGGAATTGGCGATTGACCAAACTGGAAGAATCTCGTTTAATCTGGACAGACAGTCTCAAAACTTATAAGAGGGGCCTCCGCAATGCCAGAGCAAACTATTACTCAGCATTAATAGAAGACAATAAGAACAACCCCAGGTTTCTTTTCAGCACTGTAGCCAGGCTGACTGAGAGTCAAAGCTCTATTGAGCCTTGTATTCCTTTAGCCCTTAGCAGTAATGATTTTATGAGCTTTTTTAATGATAAAATTCTAACTATTAGAGGCAAAATTCATGACCTCCTGTCCTCAGATAGTACCTATCTAACCTCAAACACAGCTGTAAGACCTAATATATATTTAGATTGCTTCTCCCCAATTTCTCTTCAAGAATTGACCGCAGTGATTTCTTCATCTAAATCATCAACGTGTCTCTTACACATCCCAACTAGGCTACTTAAGGAGGTCTTACCTTTAGTTAACACTCATATATTAGATATGATCAATATATCCTTATTAACAGGCTATGTACCACAGTCTTTTAAGGTAGCTGTAATTAAACCTCTACTAAAAAAGCCCACCCTGGATCCAGAGGTGTTAGCCAACTATAGACCAATATCTAATCTTCCCTTTATGTCAAAGATCCTTGAGAAAGTAGTCGCAGACCAGCTGTGTGATTTTCTCCATGATAATAATTTATTTGAGGAATTTCAGTCAGGATTTAGAGTGCATCATAGCACTGAGACAGCACTAGTTAAAATTACAAATGACCTTCTGATTGCTTCAGACAAAGGACTTGTCTCTGTACTTGTTTTATTAGATCTTAGTGCGGCGTTTGACACAATTGACCATCAAATTCTACTGCAGAGACTGGAACACTTAATTGGCCTAAAAGGTTCTGCACTAAGCTGGTTTAAATCTTATTTATCTGATCGTTTTCAGTTTGTTGACGTTCATAATGAATCATCCTTACGTACCAAAGTTTGTTTTGGAGTTCCGCAAGGTTCTGTGCTCGGACCAATCCTATTTACTCTATATATGCTTCCTTTAGGTAACATCATTAGAAATCACTCTGTAAATTTCCATTGTTATGCGGATGATACTCAGTTGTATTTATCGATGAAGCCAGAAGAAAGTAATCAATTAACTAAACTCCATAACTGCCTTAAAGACATAAAAACTTGGATGAGCACCAATTTCCTGATGTTAAATTCAGACAAAACTGAAGTTATTGTTCTTGGCCCCAAACAACTCAGAGACTCTTTATGTGATGACATAGTTTCTCTAGATGGCATTGCTCTGGCCTCTAGCACTACCGTAAGAAACCTCGGAGTAATATTTGATCAAGATTTGTCTTTTAATTCTCATTTAAAACAAACCTCACAGACTGCATTTTTTCATCTGCGTAATATTGTGAAAATTAGGCCTATCCTGACCCGAAAAGATGCAGAAAAATTGGTCCACGCTTTTGTTACCTCAAGGCTGGATTACTGTAACTCTCTATTATCAGGTAGCTCTAGTAAGTCCTTAAAAACTCTCCAGCTAATTCAGAATGCAGCAGCACGTGTACTAACAGGAACTAAGAAACGAGATCATATTTCTCCTGTTTTAGCTTCTCTGCACTGGCTCCCTGTAAAATCCAGAATTGAATTTAAAATCTGTTACTTTATAAAACTCTAAATGGTCAAGCTCTACCGTTTTTTTTCCCCGTTAAAGGGTTTTTTTGGGGAGTTTTTCCTGATCAGCTGTGAGGGTCATAAGGACAGAGGGATGTCGTATGCTGTAAAGCCCTGTGAGGCAAATTGTGATTTGTGATATTGGGCTTTATAAATAAAATTGATTGATTGATTGATTGTTCCACATATATAACGAGGTGTGTTCCACCTATGTTACGAGGTGTGTTCCACCTATGTTACGAGGTGTGTTTCACCTATGTTACGAGGTGTGTTCCACTATGTTACGAGGTGTGTTCTACTATGTTACGAGGTGTGTTCCACTATGTTACGAGGTGTGTTCTACTATGTTACGAGGTGTGTTCCACCTATGTTACGAGGTGTGTTCCACCTATGTTACGAGGTGTGTTCCACATATATAATGAGGTGTGTTCCACTATGTTACGAGGTGTGTTCCACATATATAATGAGGTGTGTTCCACTATGTTACGAGGTGTGTTCCACCTATGTTACGAGGTGTGTTCCACCTATGTTACGAGGTGTGTTCCACATATATAATGAGGTGTGTTCTACTATGTTACGAGGTGTGTTTCACCTATGTTACGAGGTGTGTTCCACCTATGTTACGAGGTGTGTTCCACATATATAATGAGGTGTGTTCTACTATGTTACGAGGTGTGTTTCACCTATGTTACGAGGTGTGTTCCACATATATAACGAGGTGTGTTCCACCTATGTTACGAGGTGTGTTCCACCTATGTTACGAGGTGTGTTCCACATATATGAGGTGTGTTCTACTATGTTACGAGGTGTGTTTCACCTATGTTACGAGGTGTGTTCCACGTATATAACGAGGTGTGTTCCACCTATGTTACGAGGTGTGTTCCACTATGTTACGAGGTGTGTTCCACATATATAATGAGGTGTGTTCCACTATGTTACAAGGTGTGTTCCACATATATAACGAGGTGTGTTTCACCTATGTTACGAGGTGTGTTCCACGTATATAACGAGGTGTGTTCCACCTATGTTACGAGGTGTGTTCCACTATGTTACGAGGTGTGTTCCACATATATAATGAGGTGTGTTCCACTATGTTACGAGGTGTGTTCCACCTATGTTACGAGGTGTGTTCCACCTATGTTACGAGGTGTGTTCCACATATATAACGAGGTGTGTTTCACCTATGTTACGAGGTGTGTTCCACGTATATAACGAGGTGTGTTCCACCTATGTTACGAGGTGTGTTCCACTATGTTACGAGGTGTGTTCCACATATATAATGAGGTGTGTTCCACTATGTTACGAGGTGTGTTCCACCTATGTTACGAGGTGTGTTCCACCTATGTTACGAGGTGTGTTCCACATATATAATGAGGTGTGTTCTACTATGTTACGAGGTGTGTTTCACCTATGTTACGAGGTGTGTTCCACCTATGTTACGAGGTGTGTTCCACATATATAATGAGGTGTGTTCTACTATGTTACGAGGTGTGTTTCACCTATGTTACGAGGTGTGTTCCACATATATAACGAGGTGTGTTCCACCTATGTTACGAGGTGTGTTCCACATATATGAGGTGTGTTCTACTATGTTACGAGGTGTGTTTCACCTATGTTACGAGGTGTGTTCCACATATATAACGAGGTGTGTTCCACCTATGTTACGAGGTGTGTTTCACCTATGTTACGAGGTCTGTTCCACGTATATAACGAGGTGTGTTCCACCTATGTTACGAGGTGTGTTCCACCTATGTTACGAGGTGTGTTTCACCTATGTTACGAGGTGTGTTTCACCTATGTTACGAGGTGTGTTTCACCTATGTTACGAGGTGTGTTCCACGTATATAACGAGGTGTGTTCCACCTATGTTACGAGGTGTGTTCCACATATATAACGAGGTCTGTTCCACGTATATAACGAGGTGTGTTCCACTATGTTATGAGGTGTGTTCCATGTATATAACGAGGTGTGTTCCACGTATATAACGAGGTGTGTTCCATGTACATAACGAGGTGTGTTCCACGTACATAACGAGGTGTGTTCCACTATGTTACGAGGTGTGTTCCACATATAACGAGGTGTGTTCCACGTATATAACGAGGTGTGTTCCACGTACATAACGAGGTTTTGTTTCTTACTTATGGTTCCGGTCCAGAGTCCGGTCCACTTTCCCCGTCACAACATTCCAGATGTACAGAGCTCCGTCAGCTGATCCTCCGGCCACGTAGCTGCCATCAGGACTGAACACAACAAACAAACAATCAAAAACTGAGCTGACTAAAATAAATCCCTCCCACTATCAGGAGGCTTTTAATGTGAAACAGGAAGTGTCACTGACAGGAAGTTAAACAGTGACTGAGTAAAGTCCAAAATACAGGACCAAAATAATAATAATAATAATAATAATAATAATAATAACAATATTATTATTATTATTATTATTATGATTAAAATACATTTTATATACACACATATACATATATATATGCGTGTATACACAATGAGTTTACGAACACTCCACAGTGACGATATCTGCAGACTGTAAACTCTCTGACACGCCCCCTAAACGAGGAAACTAATGAGTGCTGAACCCACCTGAAGGTGACTCTGGTCCAGTCGGCTCCACACTTGAAACCCTGAGCACTAAACACACACACACACACACACACACACACACACACACAGAGTAATAATTTGTTTTCATCATCGACTTTAAATAGAAGAAGAAACAGGAAGTCTTGAGTGTTTTAGATGTCAGCAGGACTCTGATCTGACTCCTCCTCCTGTATAACCGTCTCACTATCGACTCACCTGAAGGTCTGTCTGACGGCGTTGGTGCGCAGGTCGATGATCTTCACCAGGTCATCTCTAGAGCAGGTGAGCAGCTCGGTGCGGTCGTGGTTCAGGTCCAGAGATGTGACTCTGCCCAGCAGCTCCAGTTCCTTCACTATACTCTCCGCTCTGACACACAGACGCCATGACACCATCAGTTCCTACAAAACCTACAGAACTCATTCAGTCCTGAAAACATCAATGCGTGAAATATTAATAAACACAGAGAGGACAGTCAAAACGTCCACGCCTGTCCAACCCCAGCTGTCCTCACTCTCAAACTGAAGACAGGTGGTGTTGGACGTGCTGGTCCACACCTGTCCAACCCCGCCTGTCCCCCTCTCAGACTGAAGACAGGCGGGGTTGGACAGGTGTGGTCCACACCTGTCCAACCCCGCCTGTCCTAAGACTGAGGACAGGTAGTGTTGGACATGGTGGTCCACACCTGTCCAACCCCACCTGTCCTCACTCTCAAACTACGGACAGGTGGTGTTAGACGTGGTGGTCCACACCTGTCCAACCCCGCCTGTCCTAAGACTGAGGACAGGTAGTGTTGGACATGGTGGTCCACACCTGTCCAACCCCACCTGTCCTCACTCTCAAACTAAGGACAGGTGGTGTTAGACGTGGTGGTCCACACCTGTCCAACCCCGCCTGTCCTAAGACTGAGGACAGGTAGTGTTGGACGTGGTGGTCCACACCTGTCCAACCCCGCCTGTCCCCCTCTCAGACTGAGGACCGGTAATAAAAAGTACCTGATGTCCCAGAATCGAACTTTCTTGTCAAAGTGTCCGCTCATGACGCACTGCTCCGTGCACACGATGTCATTACAGCTGGAACCAGCGAACACCGTCTTGGTACCTGCACAGGTGAGACAGCAGGGGATGATGGGATGAGCTGAGCGGACTGAGACTGTTGACCACCTGTCCCTGACAACTGTCCAATCACGTACAGACTTTGTTGCGAAGGTCCCACAGTTTGAGTGTTCGATCGTAGCTCCCGGAGACGATTCGAGTGTTGTCCAATAGGAATCGAGCTGACAGCACCTTCCCGCTGTGACCTGTCAAGGTGTGCTGGAAGGACACACAGATATACAACTGACGTACACCGGACATGTTGTCTATTGGTGTGTTACAGTCTAACACAACTGTTATGATGCCTGTGGATATTCTCATTCATCCAGGTGTTCATTCAACCAGTGACATCACTGGCCTTGTGAAGACCTCCCCAGAGGTTAAATACCTGGGTGCTTCCACACCAGTTTGTCAGACTAGTTCCAGCCTAGTCAGACAAGCATGAACTGATGAAGCCTCTTGGATAAGAGGTGAAACTACTTCTAAGACAAAACCAAGTCCAGTTGCATTCGATTCAATTGCCTTGAGATAACTGTTATCATTAATACTGTAAAGTGCTGTGGTGATTAAGTTTTAATGAACTTATAATAATGTCTTGTGATGTCACATGATGAAGATGTGTCGTGTCTTTATGGTCTCAGCAGAAGAATGAGATCAGCACTCAGGCCCCGCCTCATCAGCCTCACGCTCCATGCTGACTGGTTCTGTTGGATGTGACTCATCATCACACTGAGCCTGTAGGGTCTCTGTACAGACTCAGACTGTGATGTCACTTCCTGTCTGTCAGCAGCCCCTGGGACCATCACTGCATCACTAGAGCATGATGGGAGCACAGAGCAGGGGCTGCTGGGAGCCAAAATGGCCAACAGAGGGGAATCTGAGGTTCAGACCTTTTACATCACATCACTGACCAGAAGACTGATGGTAAGTTATGTTGTCTAACCCTAACCCTAGCTCACATATATACGTATACATAAATATAACTCGTATAAATGAAACACTGCTGATCGACCTGGACACCTGTCAGACAGGTAAAGACTGATCAGTGTCTCATCATGATGTAGTGTGAGGTGAGAGCTGTAAAGACTCACCCTCAGTCTGTAGTCATCCACAGTCCAGATACGACTGGCAAAGTCGTTTGACGCCGCCAGCAGGTACGACCCCTAAAGACACAAAACAAATATTTGAACCCAACAGGTACGACCCCTAAAGACACAAAACAAATATATGAACCCAAGAGGTACGACCCCCAAAGACACAAAACAAATATATGAACCCAGCAGGTACGACCCCTAAAGACACAAAACAAATATATGAACCCAATAAAATATTATTAACCCAACAGGTGTGATGTGTTTGATCATTACATGTATTTATAAGTGAGGACAGTTCAGGTATCCTGAGACTTTTACAGTCAAAGATAAACGATACTCCTGTCTGTTACTTTCAGTATTTGAGATTGTACATTTTGTTTTATCAGTTTTCTGACTGAAGTTTTAAGTCTGTGCTTTAATTCAGCTCGTTTGACCAAAAAAAACTCTTTATTCAGTATTTTACTTAAAATGATAAAACGACCAAATTTAACTTCTCACAGTATAAATAACCTGTGAATAGTGTTTTTTTTTTTTACAGACTTATTGATGAGGCATGAAAATAAGTAAGTGCAGATTAATGAGTAATAACAGTCAGCTGCAGCTCTGGAGGAAACATAAACCAAACATTCCCACATTTATCATCTGGACACGCATGGTGTTGAATTTTAACTCAGTGAGACTGAAACACAAAGACAGATGTGTGTTAAAGAACCAAACATTCCGTCTTCATGTAAGAATATGTGTTAATAAAAAACTAATTATCTTTGGACGTCCACGCGTCCATCTGACCGACCAGGAGGTAAAACACTTACAGCGCTGTCGAACTCAATGCTGGTGATTCCAGCGTTACTGCCAGTCAGAGCTCCTTTAGGCTCACAGCGACCTGCACGCACACACACACACACACACACACACGAATAATAATAAATATAAAAGTAACGAGAGTTCAAAGAAGACAGAAGAGACATGAGAACAAAGTTAAGTTCATCCTGAGACAGTTTTAAGATGTGATTTAAAGTCCTGACAGTCAGAAACCAGCAGTAATAAACAGTGTCTGCAGTTAGGATTGGTCGACCCTCACAGCGCCCCCTTCTGTTGGACCATATATTAAAGAAAATAAATAACTGTGATAAATGACATTTTTGTCATGTTGAGACATCTGAACTTAGAAAACGACTAATTATAAAACAATAAAGACATTAATAATAAAGTATTTAAAGGATCAACCGGCTGTCAGACCAACACCAGTCTGAAGCTACTTCCTGTTTCCACCCTCCACTCACCAGCCACCACCTCCCACAGCTTCACCCTGCGGTCCATCCCTCCCGTTGCTAGGAGACGAGAGCCGGGGCTGAACCTCACTGCGTTCACCTCACCGTCGTGAGCTTCCTGAACACACACAGACACAGACACAGGACACACACACAGACACACACAGAGTCAGGGTTTGACGGCGAGTCAATAAAAACATCTGTGTGTCTTTGTCTGGCCTCAGGTTGAAAACTTGAGATCAGCTCCCTCCTCTTCCTCAGCCAATGCTCTATCCTGATTGGTTCTGTTGGATGACATCACACTGAGTCTGTAGGGTCTCTGTACAGACTCAGGCTGTGATGTCACTTCCTGTCTGTCTGTCAGCAGCTCCTGGAACCATCAGTGCATCACTAGAGCATGATGGGAGCGCAGAGAAGGTGCTGCTGGGAGCCAGAGGGCAGCAGGAGAGGATTGTGGGTAATCAGACCTTTTACTGCTCATCACTGACCAATAAGGTTACATCTGGGAAACATGCAACAACAGACACCCGGGGAAAGAGACGCCCAGGTATCAGACACTCGAACAGAAACGCCTGAATAATACCAGCTGGTAATGTTTCCTGTTTAACCCCACCCCAGGTTACTGATGATGTCACCGATCAGCTGGTCTCCCAGTCCACCAATCACTGAGTCCACTGGTTACTCACAAACACGTGGAGAGCCGTTGAGGGGACTCGAACCTCCGCACACACTCCTGAGGGGGCCTCAGTGTTTTCAGGTGACGTGCTGAAGGAGTTGGCTGTTCGACGCCTGCTGAGGAAGAGGAGCACAGTCACAACGATGGACACGTGGACAGACAGACAGACAGACAGACAGACAGAGACAGAGAGACAGACAGACAGAGACAGAGAGACAGACATCAGGGCTATGAGGTTGCACGCAGCCTGATGTGGAACCAAAGTTCACAAACACGAGTTCCTCTCAGAGTCTTTTAGCTGCACACAGTTAGCAACATGCTAAGGGTTAGCACTTACAAGCTGATTGGTCAGTCAGTCACATTACAGTGGAGCAGGAAGACCCGCCTTCTGTTTCCTGTTCAGCTACAGTGTCGGCGTTCTAAATGAAACATGTCCAACATGCTAACACACCTTCTTCTTCATCATCATCATCATCATCATCATCATCATCACTGATGTATCGATCACCAGGACGATAAAGTTTGGGCACTTTGAATGTTTAAATAAAGTCGAGGTGGGAGGAACTGTGAACTCCTCATGAACACGTTTGAGTCGTATGATTCTATGGAAACTTTTACTGTTAGTAAACAGTGTGATGTTTGTTGGTGGGCGGGGCTTAGCTGGAGGCAAAACAGTTCTCCACAGACATTAGCTAGCACTAGCTAACAAGTTCGGTTGCTTTGTTTTAGACGATGGAGGAAGATGATGTGAGTGGTGCGTTCAGAAACACTCATTGTGAGTGTGGGAGCGCACTCTGACACAAACTGGAGCGTTGATAAATTGGGAGCGCTGTCTGAATGTAGCGTTGGGTTATCCAGAGCAGCGCACTCTCAGAGTGGCAGAGCGCACTCTGGACACTCTGTCTGTGGAGACGGAGCAGCAGAGCGCCGAGCGGAGTGAATGTGTGATTAACTTAACCGTTGGTTCATTCATGTAGAAATATAACGCTGTGTTTCTTCCCACCAACAGGGCTCTCATTTTAGTGTAGAGCGTCAGACTGAATTTACCAACGCACCATGTCAGGTCACTCACTCTCCGGGACCGCCAGTGTTACTTGAATAAGTAAACAGTGACCAACGGGACCAGACTGGCCGACCCGTATGCTCTCACTCAGTGGATGGATGATGTCACAGGAAGCCATCTTACAAAGGAGGACCACACTTGTTTGTTTTGCTATGGAAGCTAACGTTAGCTAATGTCTCTGTCCTGTCTCTCTGTCCTTGCTGTCTCTCTGTCCTACTGTCTGTCCTTCTGTCCGTGTCCTACTGTCTCTCTCTGTGTCTACTGTCTCTCTGTGTCCTACTGTCTCTGTCCTACTGTCTCTCCCCTACTGTCTCTGTCCTTCTCTCTCTCTCCCTACTGTCTCTCTCTCTCTCTGTCCTTCTGTCCCTGTCTGCTGTCTCTCTGTCCTACTGTCTCTGTCCCTACTGTCTCTCTCTCTGTCCTACTGTCCCTGTCCTTCTGTCTGTGTCCTACTGTCTCTCTCTGTGTCCTA